>NC_041392.1:429066147-429086736 GCF_002162155.2 Triticum dicoccoides | reverse complement strand
CTCGACGCGGGTGGGGGTGGGGGTGGGGCTGGCAGAGGAACACATGTGGTGGGGGCCGGTGGTCCAGCCGGCGGCCCGTGCTATGTTCTGTATGGGAAGAATCAGAGACAAGGAAGAAGAAGGGTTAGGAGACGTAGGATCTTCATCCAACTGCCTGAAATGGTCGACTGACCCAAATGACAAAAGTCGCGACTTGCATGCAGACATGCTTTATATTCAGTACCATCGTCGTACCTGCTTAGCACTGCTCCTGAATCCATCAAGCTAAACAACGTGCCAATCATAATTCCAAACTTATTGCTCAAGTATGAATCTAATATGATGCTGATATTACTAAAATAGATAACATTTAATTGGTCAGCTAATGTTCCGACTTTACTTCCGAAAAAGCACGTGCACCACATATAGAGAGACAGCAGGGAGTTGCTTTCTTAATGCGCTCTGGTTCATCATGTGTGGGCACTGCGCAACGAACATTTTATCATCCAAAATCTTCTTGCTCTTATTTAGCATGTTCCTCTTCCGTTCTTCTTTAATAAGAACTCTCTCCATTCCTAAATACAAGTCTTTGTATAGATTCCACCATGGACTACATATGGAGCAAAATGAGTGAATCTACACTCTAAAATGTATCTGGATACATCTGTATGTGATCCATAGTGGAAATCTCTACAAAGACTTATATTTTGGAACAGAGGGAGTATGATAGTAGTACAATATGTTCCTTGTAGTGAAGATGAGAAGGGACATTTGCAGTGTAGAGGTCTATACGGTCGGTTGGTATGGACACTTTGAACTCTTTGGGCCTCTTTGATTCGTAGTATTTTGTAAACATGGGAATAGGATTTGCAGTGGCCTGCCCACTTGAATCCGATAAGAATAGGAAGGAAATGCGGGGAGCTGTGTCGCCTTTGAGAGTTACACTGATATTAACAGTACCGCACCTTCAGTTGAAGAGAGCTGGTATCCGAAGCCTTTCTAGCCATACTGGCAATACTAGCACATATATTCCAGCAAGTTCCACTTTGCTGATTTTACTCTGATGCTTATGGTTTTCCCGTTATATCTACACTATGATCTGTGTAACTGCTTTGTGTCGCACTAGCAGCAGTCCACTCTTGAAGCTAAACACCGAAATGACTTACAAAATTGGCACCAAGGCACTGAGTGCGATTCTAGATGCAATGAAACTCATACGCTCCCCACCTGTTGATTCTTGTTCAAAATATGATCCTAATGACTATGCTAACCTCGAGGAGTCAAAGGCAGATGGCCTGTCCTATTCACCCATCAAGGTGCCTGTTCTAATTTGGCAAGGTTTTATTGATTTCGCGTATCTTGCATATGTTGTCTTGCATTTCTTCTACTTTCTTGCACCCCATCTTCTTAGTTTACTCATCATATATGTCGAGATGCCATGCCCATCCATTATCAATACATTTTCCATCTGTCATCATACCATGCTTTTCCACTCAAATGTTGTTCTTGTGCATCAGACATCAAAAAGGAAGAGGGTGATTGCCAAACCTGAAGGAGCACCAGCAAAGCCCTTGAAAAACGTGGTTGTGCCAGAGAAATCAGACATCACCCCACTTATATTGGCTGTACAACCAGTGACACAAAACGTAGAACCGACTCCAGTAGACTGTACCCATACTTCACTGGCCACACCACTAGCCACACCACACAGGACCTGCACTCCAGCAAAAGGTATGCCGATTTCAGTTACCATAGCACCAGCGTAGCACAGAAAAATCCCACTCCAGCAAAAAGTACAACAAGTCCACCGGCCGAAGACCTATCCCAACTGCAGAGACGGCCAATTCCTGCAGATTGGAACCCCATTCCAGTTATTCCCAGTTTAAAAGACAATGCTTTCAATGTTGTTAGGGACTACGTGCATATATTCCCATCATGGGAAGATTATAGTGAGGACAAACACCATTTTCACATCTTCATGTCCCACTTACGTGTAAGTGCTATTATTCATGGTGATTATTTTCCTTTTTTCTACTGATTGAACACATCAATGATTTACATTACATTGTTGTAAGTAGGCGAGGGTCAATTTGGATAGTCATGACGAGCAAAGCTTGCTTGCGCTTTTCAAGGAAGCATTGCAGTAGTATTGGTGTTACCTGAGGAAATCACACTTTGATGGCAAGTCTATAAACGAATTTCTGGTTAAGTCTCCTGTGTTAAATTTAGAAGGCATTGAATGGAAAAACCTTGTTATGCACTGGTCTCATTCCGAGGATGAGGTACTGTCTATGATATCGCATGACAATTTGAACTTCTACTTTTCCGCATGTGCCTTATGGATCTTTTTTGCATGAAATCTGCTCGAAAAAGAATTCCGGTTTGAAAAGAACGACGGGATATCGCAAATATGCTACCCGCTACTTTGCTCTTGTTAGTACCTGTTGTCCTGTATCACTGTACTTGCATACATACCTGGTTCATTATGTGACAGCAGTATGCATGATAGCTTGCTTATCAATTGTTCGCTCCAAATTATCTGATCTGTATGAATGGTTACATTAGTGTAGAATATATCCAATGCCAATGATTTTTTTAGCTCTACATTGTTCTTGTAAGTACCTGCTGTCCTTTATCAGTGTACTTATATTGACAGGTAGTTGTTCATGTACCATCACTCTGTAGCTTATTTTCCTTTGCCCTCCATTTTCTACACATAAGATCTATATTTACTCTTACCATAAGGTTGGATAACACCGATGGTACTGAAGAAGTTTAGCTCTGCATTGCTCTTGGTTGTACCTTTTGCCTGTATTGTTGTACTTACATTTATAGCTACTTGGTTATGTAGCATCACTCTTCATCTTATCTTATATATTCTCCATTTTTTCTTATATTGTCACATCTATATTTACTCTTAACAAAATATAGAATAAAGGCAATGCTTATGAAGAAGATTATGTGGTAAACTTCTTGAATTCCCCCCCCCCCATCAGCATGGACAAGGGCTTTATAGAGCCCGCCTTCACCAATAATGTAAGTTTGTCATTCTCAAGCCTTCAAGCTTTGTTGTGTATATTTGGTTAGGCATGACTGCAACAGCTGTTTATTTTTGGTGTTTGCATTAAATTGCATGTTTAAAGTTTATTATGTAGTTCATAAACAAAAGTTTGTCCTTCTCAATTTAAGTTTTCAGTTGTACAACCAAGTTCCTTCTTCATACAATGTAAATTAAACTATACAGAGCAAGTGATATTCTTTTGCACTGCATGTATGCTTCTGTTCTTGATCCGTAATCCAGTGGTGTGGTGAACCTACCCACTACAGCACAATGTCATATTCTGCAATGTCTTAATTATGAGCAATGTCATATCATTCTACTATTATTTAAACTGTCTCTTTATTTGCCAATCTGAAATGGGATAAATTGATAGCACACTAACCATTGATACTTAGGAGTTCTTGATCTGTAATCGAGTAGTGTCGTGAAGCTGCCAACTCCTTCACAATGTCATTTCCTGCCATGTCTTGACCTGAAAAATACCATATTGTGTTAATGCAATTTTAAACTATGTCACTTTATTGGTCAGTAAGAAATGTGATGAATTGTCAGCACTGATACTTTTATGTGCAAAACCTGTCATCTGTCTGCTTCTTTATCTTTCAGAGTGAGGAGGATATAATTGTTAAACAAGCGCAGCCCCATCAGCTTGCTTAGTTGCTTGCGCTGCAGCTTCCCAGCAGGGCTAACCTTTCTTGAACTCTATTGAAGTGCTGTCGGTTTTGTATATTATTTTGTCGGCGTGTTTAGTTGCACTGGTGGCGATCTTTGATGCCTCGTGTATGTAATCTACTGTCTGCTTGTGCTTTAATATCATAGTAGCGAACTTTGATGCCGAGTGGATGTAATATGCCGTAATTTCTTTATTGTATAGTCTAGGGTTTTTCTTATTCATGACGCTACAGTTATTTTACTATATATATCGTGTCTTTGTAGTAAACCGGCCAAACCGTAAATTACGGTACATAATCGGGCTGTCATGCAATCACGATGTATGATCCGCATCATGGGCCCCGTCATCTTGGTCCGTTAGAAGGCCTAAATGTAAACTGGCCCACTAGTAGATTCGGGCCTTTAATAGGCCGAGTAAACCACCGGCCCTCTTTTCGCAAGAAAACTCAATGGGCTTTTAGGAGGCTGAGAAGTAGGTTGGGCCTGAAACGTGCCAAACAGCTCACGGGCCGGCAGCAGCCCGAAATGGACCCCGTCCCATGATTGTGCCAATCAAATCACAGTCTTTTAACATGCTAAAATTGTCTCAGTCCTTGTTTGGCCCAATCAGATTATCGGCTGCGAGCAGACGGATGCAAACCGGGCCGTAGTTAGGCCCAACTATATGATTGGCTTTTAACAGGCCGAAATTATTATAGGGCCAAAATGTTAAACGGGCCCTTAACAGGCCAAAACTAATATTAGGCCGAATTACTAAATGGGCCTTTAGCAAGTGGGCCCAAAAGCATAGCGTCTAGTTGACGGGCTGAATCTGATATGGGCCATAATTTAGCCCAAAGCCTCTTAAAGGGCCGGACCTGATCTGGGCCGTAATTTAGCACAGAACGTGGTAGGCTTTTAACGAGCCAGATCTCATATGGGCCATTGTTAGGCCCGGAACGTGGCAGGCCATAATGGACCAGATCAAATATGGGCCAGCATTTGGCCCAAAACATGGCAGCCAGTTAATGGGCCGGCCTACTAGGGTCCTCAAAATCTTGTGGGCCTACAGCTGGGCCGGCCCATTAATGTTGGCGAAATCTTGTGGGCCTTTAGCTGGGCCGGCCCATTATGGTCCACAAAAATCTCGTGGGCCTTCACCTGGGCTGGCCCATTATGGCCCGCACAAATCTTGTGGGACTTTACCTGGGCCGGCCCATTATGGCCCACAAAATCTTGTGGGCCTTTAGCTGGGCTAGCCCATTATGGTCCGCAAAATCTTGTGGGCCTTTAGCTGGCCCGACCCATTATGG
This sequence comes from Triticum dicoccoides, assembly GCF_002162155.2. Lineage (NCBI taxonomy): Eukaryota > Viridiplantae > Streptophyta > Magnoliopsida > Poales > Poaceae > Triticum > Triticum dicoccoides. The sequence goes on along the minus strand of NC_041392.1, from coordinate 429,081,732 downwards.
TCTGTAAAATCTTGCGGGCCTTTAGTTGGGCCGGCCCATTTAAACTTTATGGGCCACTTTTGGGCCGGTCCACGTGTCAACATGTCATAGGCGCATCTCGCCCATTGGATGAGTGACACATGTACCAACACGGAGCTGACACGTGTTTCCGTCAGCCAATCAGAATTTTACATGTGGTAAATCCCCATTGGTCTAGACTGTTAACGGGTTATCGGATCCAAAACCGGACCCGATAGCTTAACAACGTTCTGTTACGGTGGATGCCACGTGTCGATCACGCTTGACGAAAGCACTTCCATGACACGCGATTTATCGTCATGGAAGTGGACACTCTCGTGATGATAATTATGGTAATGTCATGTAACACTTCTACGACATCAAAGGTATGACTATCTTGATTCTGTCATAAAACTGTCATGGATGTACATGCATGACAGAAAACGTGACCTACTGTGACAAACACGTATCATCACGGACGTGCATTTTTTTGTAGTGACACCCATTCCTCGCGAGGAGTGGACAGAGGCAGTCTGTGTCGTACTTGCACTAGAGGTCGGTCGCGCCGTACTTGCACCGAACACCCGTCGCGTCATTCGCATGGGTCGCGCCGATCGCCTTGTCCGCGGCCCGCTCGATGACAACGCGTTGGTCGCTAGGCTCGGCCGCCTCCTTTGCCCAGGTGTCCACGTGGGCGCGGTAGAGGAACATGGCCGTCACATCCTCGAGATGGTGATCTTCGATGAAATAGCCAACTTGGAGCTCGAGATCGCGCTCCAGACGTACCGTGAGTGTGTCGATCGCTTGGACGAACGCCTGCACGAATTCAGGTAGAGCCAAGAGCTACCGTAGGCAAGAGCTGCCAGTCATGGACGTGTTTTATTTTGTTGACTTGTTTCGACGTGGATCGCCATGTATTCACAATAATCATAATTTTGCTCTATTTATTGCTCAATTTCAATGTGTGTACCATATTTTCCGTTCTTATATGTTCTGTTTCAATGTGTGTATATATGAGTTCCATTCTATATATGTGGATGATAGCAACTAGTTGCAAATTAGTATACGAAAAAAGATAGAAAATGGAATTCGAAATATATATATTAATTGTTCATTAGTTCATCACATAATTTATATAATATCATCACTTATAGGTGATGATACTTAACTTATGTACAATGGATAAAATTGAAAACGAACAACACTAAAACTAATAATCCTCCCGGGGGCAGTATTCCAGCAGCCCCTCGCCAGCAGCTCCCATCTTGGGGCCTTTTTCGGCATCCTGCCGGAGGGGGATTCGACCACGGAGGGATTCTACATCAACTCTATTGCCCTTCTGATGAAGCGTGAGTAGTTTACCTCAGACCTACTGGTCCATAGCTAGTAGCTAGATGGCTTCTTCTCTCTCTTTGATTCTCAATACCATGTTCTCCTCGATGTTCTTGGAGATCTATCCGATGTAATCTTATTTTGCGGTGTGTTTGTCGAGATCCGATGAATTGTGGATTTATGATGAGCTTATCTATGAATATTATTTGAATCTTCTCTGAATTCTTTTATGCATGATTTGATATCTTTGTAATTCTCTTCAAACTATCGGTTTAGTTTGCCAACTAGATTGGTTTTTCTTGCAATGGGAGAAGTGCTTAGCTTTGGGTTCAATCTTGCGGTGTCCTCTCCCAGTGACAGTAGGGGCAGCGAGGAACATATTGTATTGTTGCCATCGAGGATAAAAAGATGGGGTTTACATCATATTGCTTGAGTTTAGTCCTCTACATCATGTCATCTTACTTAAAGCGTTACTCTATTCTTTATGAACTTAATACTCTAGATGCAGGGAGGAGTCGGTCGATGTGTGCAGTAATAGTAGTAGATGTAGGCAGTAGTCGGTCTACTTGACATGGACATGATGCCTATATTTCATAATCATTGCCTTGGATATCGTCATAACTTTATGCTTTTCTATCAATTGCTCGACAGTAATTTGTTCACCCACCGTATTATTTGCTATCTTGAGAGAAGCCTCTAGTGAAACCTATGCCCCCCGGGTCTATTTTCCATCATATAAGTTTCCGATCTACTATTTTGCAAGCTTTTACTTTCCGATCTATAAACCAAAAAACCCCCAAAATATTTACTTTATCTTTGTTTAGTTTTATCTATCTCTATCACATCTCACTTTTGCAAGTGAACGTGAAGGGATTAACAACCCCTTTATCATGTTGGGTGCAAGTTTGTTTGATTGTTTGTGCAGGTATTGGTGATTTGTGTGTTGTCTCCTACTGGATTGATACCTTGGTTCTCTAACTGAGGGAAATACTTATCTCTACTTTGCTGCATCACCCTTTCCTCTTCAAGGGAAAAACCAACGCAAGCTCAAGATGTAGCAAGAAGAGTTTCTGGCGCCGTTGCCGGGGAGATCTACGCCAAGGCAAGACATACCAAGTACCCATCATAAAACTCTCATCTCTTGCATTACACTATTTGCCATTTGTCTCTCGTTTTCCTCTCCTCCACTTCTAAAATGGTTTTTGAAAAGATTTGCCATTTTCTTCGCCCCTCTTCCGTTTGTCTTCTTCGTTTGTCTTTTGTTTGCCCGTGCATCTATGTGCTTGCTTGCCTTTATGGCTCTACCAAAGAACATTGATCCTCACTTTAGGAGGTTGGAAGAAATTGAAAATAATGTTAGGAGCTTCATGTCTTTACAATTTGAGAATAATAGTTTCTTTAGAAACGAGCTTAAGTAGCAGAAACGTTTTATGGAGTACATGAATAAAGAGCTCGATGATATGTATAAGGAATTTTATGGTTTGCCATCTCAGTTTGCTCATCTTGAAAATTTAGTAGGACAAATTTCTGATAAACAAGTTACTTTAGTAAATAAGATGGCTGCTAAACCAGAGTATTTAAATAATGATGAAGATCTTAAAGTGATTGATGTGACTCCTATTGAATATTTGTTTTCCAATATAAATCTAGATAAAGATGGGATTGGAGATGAGTCAACTTTAGTTAAAAGGCGTCCCAATGATTCAGAGTTTTTAATCTTGATGCAAAAATTGATAAAGTGGGATTGGAGAGGTCAAAACTTGAAGTAGCGATGAACCCACTCTTTTGGATTTCAAGGAATTAAATTATGATAATTGTTCTTTTGTATTTCCTTGTAGCAATCCATGTTGAATTCTCCTCATGCTTATAATCAAAACAAAGCTTTTACTAAACATATCGTTGATGCTATGGTGCAATATTTTGAAGAAAAGCTTGAATTGGAAGTTTCTATCACTAGAAAACTTTATGATGTGTGGGAACCTACTATTAAGATTAAGATTAAAGATTATGAGTGCCATGCTTTGTGTGACTTGGGTGCTTGCGTTTCCACGATTCCAAAAACTTTATGTGATGTGTTAGGTTTCTGAGAATTTGGTGATTGTTCTTTAAATTTACATCTTGCGGATTCCACTATTAAGAAACCTATGGGAAGGATTAATGATGTTCTTATTGTTGCAAATAGAAATTATGTGCCCGTAGGTTTCATATTTCTTGATACAGATTTTAATCCTACATGTCCTATTATTCTTGGTAGACCTTTCCTTAGAATGATTTTCGTGCAGTTATTGATATGAAAGAAGGAAATATTAGATTAAAATTTCCATTAAGGAAGGACATGGAAGACTTTCCAAGAAAGAAAATTAAGTTTCCATATGAATCTATTATGAGAGCTACATATGGATTGCATACCAAAGATGACAATACCTAGATCAATGTTTTATGCCTAGCTAAGGGCGTTAAACAATAGCGCTTGTTGGGAGGCAACCCAATTTTATTTTTGTTCTTACTTTTTCGGTCCTGGTTTGCAATAAGTAATTCATCTAGCCTCTGGTTAGATGTGTTTTTGTGTTTTAATTAGTGTTTGTGCCAAGTAAGACCTTTGGGATGGCTTACGGTTGTCGGCGTTCTGGGAACGGGGGTCCGTAGACTTGCCTGCCTGCGGCCCATGGCGTGGCTCTGCAAGCGGGCCCGTACGGCCCATCTTCACCAACAAGCATTCAAGACCCTCGCGAGGGGCCAAGCCTCGCGAGGCGGACGACACAATACCTCCTCGGCAGCGGCCTCACCAGGCTAGCTCGCAAGGGGCAGAGAAATCAAGGCAAGGCAAACCTCGCGAGGTTTCCAATGACGTGAGCCATGATGATCGAGACCAGGCGGGCGCCAGCGCGCACAATGTCCTTGTTTCCTCTTTGGTGCTAAGGAGGCAAGCGCAGGCAAAGAGTACCGAGGCATCAAGCAAAGGTTTCCACATCGGTGCAACGAGACCAAGACCAGCAGGACGGCAAGAAGGAGGTCACCATGGAGCCCAAGGCGGCGTCACCACGAGAGCCTTTGGCAGGCGAATACTGCTTTTGTCAGGATAACTTGTACTAGATATCCCCTTTCAAATTGGCTGTTGTTGGCTCCCTTCCGGCTCAATATTTGGGGAGAGGACCAGGGCCTCTATAAATAGGATTAGACACCACAATAGGCAAAAGGAGAGAGAGAACCTCATCCATCTCAACTTGGACTAGATCCAACCCATCCTCACACCAACCAAGCACAAGAACAGCTCACCTCAGGAGGCAGTTCTTCCCCTTATACTGTTCATCCTCAGCCCAAGAGGCAATCCACCACACCACACTGGAGTAGGGTATTACACCACAATGGTGGCCCGAACCAGTATAAATCTTGTGTCCCTTGTGTTGCGAGTTCATCGAGCTAAGCTTAGAGATCGTGGCGAGGTTGAGGGCATGAGTCGGTAGGGGGGAATCTTTCCGTGCACCCAGTGTTCGAACATTAAGGGTTTTGCCGGAACCCGAGATCCGACATTTGGCACGCCAGGTAGGGGTGCACCGAAGCTTTCCTTCCGTCGCTCCGCGTCTCGTCGCTTCGTCACCTCCATGTCGGACGCTCATCGAGCTCGCGCTGAGCATGGGGCCGCCCTCGCCGCCCGCGTCGTTCAGACGGCTCCCGTCGGCGACCACCCCATCGTTCTCTGTCGCCTGCCGCCAACACCGTCACCGACCCGGCGGGGAACGAGCAGCAAGCCTACTCGCTACACCCCTCGGTGCGGTGGGACGGCCGCACCGCCACTCCATCGCTGACCCCGGCCGGCTCGTCGTCTCACGCCCGTCGCGCTCCCACGGATGCGTAGGCCGCGTTGTGCATGACGCGTGAGCTCCTGCGCTACCACCCCATCGATGACCTCTACGCCGACTGGCTCGACCGCATCGCCGAGCTTGCCAGCACCGCAGGGGGCTCCCATGTGCTGTCCCTCTCGCTACCTCGCCCTCCGCCAGCTACGGGCAACGTGGCTCATGGAGCTACTCCACCACCTCTGCCCCAAGACGGCGCCCTGGCGCCAAGGCGTGCGGCCCCCCTGCGTGATCCACCACGTCGGGTGCCTGTACGTGAAGAAGGAAGCTGCCAAGAAGTCCCTTGTCCGCAAGAAAATGCTCTTGCGCTCTCGGCACCGCTACGACAAGACCGTGCGCCGCCTGTGATGGCAATGCGAGGGCGTCAAGGCCAGGCTACACATCAGCAAAGGGTCCCGGTGGCCACCGCGGGATGCCGTGCTTTCACCCTCGAGCTGCATAGCATCACATGGCAAGGCAAGTTCAAGCCAGACCTGCCTCCATGCTACGACGACACCCCCGACCCCGCGGAGTTCCTGCAACTCTACGAGCTGAGCATCGAGGTGGCCAACGGCGATGAGAAAGTCATGGTGAACTGGTTCCCCATGGCTCTCAAGGATGGCGCGCGCTCGTGGCTCCTGAACCTGCCTCCAGGCCCCATCTCTTCCTAGAACGAGATGCACGATTGTTTCGTCGCCAACTTCCAGGGCACTCGTGACCGCCCTCTGGCCGCGGGTGACCTACGCCGCGTCAAGCAACAACCAGGGGAAACCATCCAGAAGTATATCTAGCGCTTCAGCAACGTTCGTCTCAAGATCCCCAAGGTGACGGACAAGGCCATCATCTCTGTGTTCTCCAATGGCGTCCGCGATATCAAGATGAAGGAGGAGCTCGCCATCCACGAGGAGTTGTGGACATCCTTGGAGCTGTTCAACCTGGCGGCCAAGTGCGCAAGGGCTGAGGAAGGGCGCCTTTCCCTTCTTGAGCTCCCAGCTGCCAACCTGGAAGAGAAGAAAGCTAAGGCCAAGGACGTGAAGCGCAAGGGAGTGGCCGTACTTGCGGCAGAACTGGACACGAAGCGTGGCAGGGACCAACCTGAGTCATCCGAGAGTAGCCGACCGTTCTGCGCCTTCCACAACATGCACAGCCACAACACCAACAATTGTCAAGAGCTCAGGGCCATTTGCGACGGACGCTTCAGTCGACGCCCCGAGCGCAATGACCGAGGCTACGACCGAGGAGGAGGACGTGGCGGAGGACGCTGGGACGACTGGGTCCCATGTCAGGAATGGCGTGTCCAACCTCGTGAGGACTTCTTGCAGGATCAGCCTCGCGAAGGTGCCTGGAGGGATCAGCCTTGCGAGGACCGTCCTTAGGGCAATGCTAGGCTTCCTCCGCTGCCGCCACCACCAAGAAGGAACGACAACCACCACCTAGATGAGGGGGCTGGGGGCTTCCAGGAGCCGCATGCTATCGCCCGCATCTTGGGCGGAGCACAAGCCCTAGCCTGATAGCGTATCTTCAAGCAGTTCACTCGCGAGGTGAACGCAACTCTTGCCAAGCTCGAGGCTACACGCCCACTCAGGTGGTCCAAATCCGCTATTACCTTCAGCTTGGCAGACCAGCTCAAGTGCGCGGCCACCGCTGGCACTCTCCCGATGCTCTGTTCACCCATCATCAGCAACGTGCAAGTCACCAAGACTCTCATCAATGGTGGCGCAGGGCTTAACGTCCTGTCCGTCGAGATGTTCGACAACCTTCAAGTGCCCTATGATCAGCTTCAGCCTACCAAGCCTTTCTCACGAGTGACCGACGGCTCCACCACCCCGATAGGTCAGGTCCGCCTCCCAGTCACCTTCGGACAACGCGACAACTACCGCACCGAGCTCATCGACTTCGACGTCGCCCACATCCGTTTGCGTACAATGCCATCCTCGGGTATCCAGCCCTGGCTAAGTTCATGGCGGTGACCCACCACGGCTACAACGTCCTCAAGATGCTAGGAAGCGGCGGAATCATCACGATCCCCTGCGAAGAAAGAGACGCGGTGTGCTCCCTCGAGCGTGCCTTCCAAGCTGTAGCAATCGACAACCCTAACAACAAGGGCGAGTACCCTCCCGAGGCCACCCCAAGAAGAAGAAGCAGCTACTCCATACTGGGCCTCAGGAGAACGGCACCGCAAGTGGCACCACGTCAGGATCAACGCTCGCACCTGGGGCACCTCCCTCTGTCGCATAGGAAGGCGTGCCCGGCGTCCTCCTCGGGCAGGGCTTGGGGGATCTCTTCAAGAGGGCCTCAGACCTTGCCAACATTATGAGGGAGGCGCTCGGGCACCATTTGGAGGCGTGCTTCGTGGCACATTTCCCTCGGGAGGACACAGGGCGAGGAGCGCCCAGCGCTCAAGAGTTCATCACCAAGACCACTCAGGAACTTCAGGAAGCAAGAGCGATTTGCTGCGACCGCCGCCCACCTGGCGTTGCTCCCTACCCGGGTATGGATGGTGAGCTACGCGTCTGCATCGACATCCCAGGGCTCAACAGGGCCGCGTCTCAAGAGCTCTTCTGGCCTTCGCGCGTGGGACGCTGCGAGGGCCCACCGCATAGCTACGTTCGCATGCCATTCGGCCTGCCGAGCATGGCAGCTGCCTTCCAGCGCAACCTGCGGAGCGTCATGGTGAAGGAAATATGCCCTAGAGGCAATAATAAAATTGTTATTTATATTTCCTTATATCATGAAAAATGTTTATTATTCATGGTATAATTGTATTAACCTGAAACTTAGTACATGTGTGAATACATAGACAAACAGAATGTCACTAGTATGCCTCTACTTGACTAGCTCATTGAATCAATGATGGTTATGTTTCCTAACCATAGACATGAGTTATCATTTGATTAACATGATCACATCATTAGAGAATGATGTGATTGAATTGACCCATCCATTAGCTTAGCATGATGATCGTTTAGTTTGTTGCTATTGCTTTCTCCATAACTTATACATGTTCCTATGACTATGAGATCATGCAACTCCCGAATACCTGAGGAACACTTTGTGTGCTACCAAACGTCACAAGGTAACTGGGTGATTGTAAAGGTGCTCTACAGGTGGCTCCGATGGTGTTTGTTGAGTTGGCATAGATCGAGATTATGATTTGTCACTCTGATTGTCAGAGAGGTATCTCTGGGCCCTCTCGGTAATGCCCATCAATATAAGCCTTCCAAGCAATGTGACTAATGAGTTAGTTACGGTATGATGCATTACGGAACGAGTAAAGAGACTTGCTAGTAACGAGATTGAACTAGGTATTGAGATACCGACGATCAAACCTTGGGCAAGTAACATACCGATGACAAAGGGAACAACGTATACCGTTATGCGGTTTGACCGATAAAGATCTTCGTAGAATATGTAGGAGCCAATATGAGCATCCATGTTCCACTATTCGTTATTGACCGGAGACATGTCTCGGTCATGTCTACATAGTTCTCGAAACCCGTAGGGTCTGCACGCTTAACGTTCGGTGACGATTGGTATTATGAGTTTATGTGATTTGATGTACTGAAGGTTGTTCGGAGTCCCAGATGAGATCACAGACATGACAAGGAGTGTCGAAATGATCGAGCCGTAAAGATCGATATATTGGAAGGCTATATTCGGACATCACAAAGGTTCCAAATGATCCAGGTATTTTTCGGAGTACCGGGGGAGTTACGGGAATACGGGAGTACATACGGGCCTTAGTGGGCTTTAAGGGAAAAAGAGGAGAAGCCACGAGGGCTGGCCGTGCGCCCCCATGGGCCTAGTCCGAATTGGACAAGGGAGGGGCTGCGCCCCCTCTTTCCTTCTCCTCCCCTTCTCCTTCCTCCCCCCTCCTAGTAGGACTAGGAAAGGAGGAATCCTACTCCTACTAGGAGGAGGATTCCTCCCCCCTTTGGCGCGCCTAGAGAGGCCGGCCGGCCTCCCCTCCCTCCTTTATATACATGGGGAGGGGGCACCCTAGAACACACAAGTTGATCAATTGATCTTTTCGCCGTGTGCGGTGCCCCCCTCCACCATAATCCACCTCGGTCATATCGTAGCAGTGCTTAGGCGTAGCCTGCGTCGATAGCAACATCATCACCGTCATCACGCCGTCGTGCTGACGGAACTCTCCCTCGATCCTCTACTGGATCGGAGTTCGTGGGACATCACCGAGCTGAACGTGTGCTGAACTCGGAGGTGCCGTACGTTCGATACTTGGATCGGTCGGATCGTGAAGACAAACGACTACATCAACCGTGTTCTCATAACGCTTCCGCTTATGGTCTACGAGGGTACATGGACGACACTTTCCCCCCTCATTGTTATGCATCACCATGATCTTGTGTGTGCGTAGGATTTTTTTTTTTTGAAATTACTACGTTCCCAACAGTGACATCCAAGCCAGGTTTATACGTAGATGTTATATGCACGAGTAGAACACAAAGGAGTTGTGGGCGTGGGTATATACATATTGCTTGCCGTCAGAAGTTGATTCTTGATTTGGCGATATTGTTGGATGATGCGGCTCAGACCGACATTACAAGTACGCTTACGTGAGACTGGTTCTACTGACGTGCTTCGCACACAGGTGGCTAGTGGGTGTCTGTTTCTCCAACTTTAGTTGAATCGGATTCAATGAACAGGGTTCTTTCTGAAGATCAAAAAGCAATCACTATACTGCGTTGTGGTTTTTGATGCGTAGGTAAGAACAGTTCTTGCTCAGCCCATAGCAGCCATGTAAAACTTGCAACAACAAAGTACATGACGTCTAACTTGTTTTTGTAGGTCATGTTGTGATGTGATACAGTCAATACGTGATGAGATATAAATTGTTGTATGAGATGATCATGTTTTGTTAAAGTTATCGGCAACTGGCAGGAGCCTTATGGTTGTCTCTTCATTGCATAAGATGCAAGGGTCGTATAATTGTTTTACTTTATCGCTATGCGATAGCAATAGTTGGTGAGACGACCATGTGACGACATGTTGATAGAGATCAAGATGATGGAGATCATGGTGTCATGCCGGTGACGATAGAGATCATGACGGTGTTTTGGAGATGGAGATCAAAGGCACAAGATGGTGATGGCCATATCATGTCACATATTTTGATTGCATGTGATGTTTATCCTTTATGCATCTTATTTTGCTTAGTTCGGCGGTAGCATTATAAGATGATCTCTCACTAAATTTCAAGGTATAAGTGTTCTCCCTGAGTATGCACCATTGCGACAGTTCGTCATGCCGAGACACCACGTGATGATCGGGTGTGATAAGCTCTACGTTCACATACAACAGGTGCAAGCCAGTTTTGCACACGTAGAATACTCGGGTTAAACTTGACAAGCCTAGCATATGCAGATATGGCCTCGGAACACTGGAGACCGAAAGGTCGAGCCTGAATCATATAGTAGATATGATCAACATAGAGATGTTCACCATTGAAAACTACTCCATCACACGTGATGATCGGACATGGTTTCGTTGATATGGATCACGTGATCACTTAGGTGATTAGAGGGATGTCTATCTAAGTGGGAGTTCTTAAGTAATATGATTAATTGAACTTTAATTTATCATGAACTTAGTCCTGAAAGTATTTGCATATCTATGTTGTAGATCAATAGCTTGCGATGTAGATCCCCGTTTATTTTTGATATGTTGCTTGAGAAAAATAAGTTGAAAGATGATAGTAGCAATGATGCAGACTAGGTCCGTGATCTGAGGATTATCCTCATTGCTGCATAGAAGAATTATGTCCTTGACTCACGGCTAGGTGAAGGACCTATTGCAGGAGCAGATGCAGGCGTTATGAACGTTTGGCACAGGTCGGTATGATGACTACTTGATAGTTTAGTGCACCATGCTTTATGGCTTAGAAACGGGACTATAAAAAGGTTTTGAACGCCACGGAGCATATAAGATGTTCCAAGAGTTGAAACTAGTATTTCAGACTCATGCCCGTGTCGAATGTATGAGACCTCTGACGGTACTTTGCCTACAAGATGGAGGAGAATAGCTCAACTAGTGAGCGTGTGCTCAGATTGTCTGGGTACTACAATTTCTTGAATCAAATGGGAGTTAATATTCCAGATAAGATAGTGATTGACAGAGTTCTCTAGTCACTATCACCAAGTTACTAGAACTTCGTGATGAACTATAATATGCAAGGGATAATGGAAACGATTCCCAAGCTCTTCGTGATGCTGAAATCGACGAAGGTAGAAATCAAGAAAAGCGTCAAGTGTTGATGGTTGACAAGACCACTAGTTTCAAGAAAAAGGGAAAAGGGAAGAAGGGGAACTTCAAGAAGAACGGCAAGCAAGTTGCTGTTCAAGTGAAGAAGCCCAAGTCTAGACCTAAGCCTGAGACTAAGTGCTTCTACTGCAAAGGGACTGGTCACTGGAAGCAGAACTGCCCCAAGTATTTGCCGGATAAGAAGGATGGCAAAGTGAACAAAGGTATGTTGGATATACATGTTATTGATGTGTGCTTTACTAGTGTTTATAGCAACCCCTCAGTATTTGATACTAGTTCAGTTGCTAAAGATTAGTAACTCGAAACGGGAGTTGCAAAATAAATAGAGACTAGTTAAGGGCGAGGTGATGATTTGAGTTGGAAGTGATTCCAAGGTTGATAAGATCACCATTGCACACTCCCTTTACCTTCGGGATTAGTGTTGAACCTAAAATAAATTTTATTTGGTGTTTGCGTAAAGCATAATATGATTGGATCATGTTTATTGCAATACGGTTATTCATTTAAGTCAAGGATAATTGTTATTATGTTTACATGAATAAAACCTTCTAAGGTCATACACCCAAGGTGAATGGTTTATTGAATCTCGATCATAGTAATACACATATTCATAATATTGAAGCCAAAAGATGCAAAGTTAATAATGATAGTGCAACTTATATGTGGCACTGCCGTTTAGGTCATATTGGTGTAAAGCACATGAAGAAACTCCATGATGATGGGCTTTTGGAATCACTTGATTATGAATCATTTGATGCTTGCGAACCATGCCTCATGGGAAAGATGACTAAAACTCCGTTCTCCGAAACAATGGAGCAGGCAACTAACTTACTGGAAATAATACATACTGATGTATGCAATCCGATGAGTGTTGAAGCTCGCGGCGGTTATCGTTATTTTCTGATCTTCACAGATGATTTGAGAAGATATGGGTATATCTACTTGATGAAACATAAGTCTGAAACATTTGAAAAGTTCAAAGAATTTCAGAGTGAAGTGGAAAATCATCGTAACAAGAAAATAAAGTTTTTGCGATCTGATTGTGGAGGAGAATATTTGAGTTACGAGTTTGGTCCTCATTTGAAACAATGCGGAATAGTTTTGCAAGTCACGCCACCTAGAACACCACAGCGTAATGGTGTATCCGAATGTCATAACCATACTTTATTAGATATGGTGCAATCTATGATGTCTCTTACCGATTTACCACTATCGTTTTGGGGTTATGCATTAGAGACAACTGCATTCATGTTGAATAGGGCACCATCTAAATCCGTTGAGATGATACCGTATGGACTATGGTTTGGCAAGAAACCAAAGTTGTCGTTTCTTAAAGTTTGGGGTTGCGATGCTCATGTGAAAAAGTTTCAACCTGATAAGCTCGAACCCTAATCGGAGTAGTGCGTCTTCATAGGATACCCAAAAGAAACTGTTGGGTACACCTTCTATCACAGATCCGAAGGCAAGATATTTTGTTGCTAATAATGGATCCTTTCTAGAGAAGGAGTTTCTCTCGAAAGAAGTGAGTGGGAGGAAAGTAGAACTTGATGAGGTAATTGTACTTGCTCCCGAATTAGAAAGTAGTTCATCACAGAAATCAGTTCTAGTGATTCCTACACCAATTAGTGAGGAAGCTAATGATGATGATCATGAAACTTCAGATCAAGTTACTACCGAACCTCGTAGGTTAACCAGAGTACGGTCAACACCAGAGTGGTATGGTAATCCTGTTCTGGAAGTCATGTTACTAGACCATGACGAACCTACGAACTATGAGGAAGCGATGATGAGCCCAGATTCCGCAAAATGGCTTGAGGCTATCAAATCTGAGATGGGATCCATGTATGAGAACAAAGTATGGACTTTGATTGACTTGCCCAATGATCGGTGAGCCATTGAGAATAAATGGATCTTCAAGAGGAAGATGGATGCTGATAGTAGTGTTACTATCTACAAAGCTTGAATTATCGCAAAATGTTTTCGACAACTTCAAGGTGTTTACTACATGAGATTTTCTCACTCGTATCGATGCTTAAAAAGTCTGTCCGAATCATGTTAGCAGTTGCCACATTTTATGAAATCTAGCAAATGGATGTCAAAACTGCATTCCTTAATGGATATCTTAAAGAAGAGTTGTATATGATGCAACTAGAATGTTTTGTTGATCCAAAAGGTGCTAACAAAGTGGGCAAGCTCCAGCGATCCATTTATGGACTAGTGCAAGCTTCTCGGAGTTGGAATATACACTTTGATAATGTGATCAAAGCATATGGTGTTATACAGACTTGCAGTGAAGACTGTATTTACAAGAAGTGAGTGGGAGCACTACAGCATTCTGATAAGTATATGTGAATGACATATTGTTGATTGGAAATAATGTAGAATTTTCTAGAAAGCATAAAGGAGTGTTTGAAAGGAGTTTTTCAATGGAAGACCTCGATGAAGCTACTTACATATTGGTCATCAAGATCTATAGAGATAGATCAAGACACTTGATATATTTTCAATGAGAACATACCTTGACAAGATTTTGAAGTAGTTCAAAATAGAACAGTCAAAGAAGCAGTTCTTGCCTGTGTTGCAAGGTGTGAAGTTGAGTAAAGACTCAAAAACCCGACCACAATAGAAAATAGAAAGAGAATGAAAAGTCATTCCCTATGCCTCGGTCATAGGTTCTATAAAATATGCTATGTTGTGTACCTCACCATAAGTTTGGCAAGAGGGTACAATAGTGATCCAGGAGTGGATCACTGGACAGCGGTCAAAAATATCCTTAGTGGAATAAGGAAATGTTTCTCGGTTTTGGAGGTGACAAAGAGTCCGTCGTAAAGAGTTACGTCGATGCAAGCTTTGACACTGATCTGGATGACTCTAAGTCTCGATCTGGATACATATTGAAAGTGGGAGCAATTACCTAGAGTAGCTCCGTGCAAAGCATTGTAGACATAGAAAATGTGCAAAATACATACGACTCTGAATGTGGCAAACCCGTTGACTAAATTTCTCTCACAAGCAAAACATGATCACTCTTTGGGTGTTAATCACATAGCAGTGTGAACTAGATTATCGACACTAGTAAACCCTTTGGGTGTTAGTCACATGGAGATGTGAACTAATCACATAAAGATGTGAACTATTCGTGTTAAATCACATGACGATGTGAACTAGATTATTGACTCTAGTGCAAGTGGGAGACTGAAGGAAATATGCCCTAGAGACAATAATAAAATTGTTATTTATATTTCCTTATATCATGATAAATGTTTATTATTCATGCAAGAATTGTATTAACCGGAAACTTAGTACATGTGTGAATACATAGACAAACAGAATGTCACTAGTATGCCTCTACTTGACTAGCTCATTGAATCAATGATGGTTATGTTTCCTAACCATAGACATGAGTTGTCATTTGATTAACGGGATCACATCATTAGAGAATGATGTGATTGACTTGACCCATCCATTAGCTTAGCACGATGATCATTTAGTTTGTTGCTATTGCTTTCTCGATAACTTATACATGTTCCTATGACTATGAGATCATGCAACTCCCAAATACCAGAGGAACACTTTGTGTGCTACCAAATGTCACAACGTAACTGGGTGATTATAAAGGTGCTTTACAGGTGGCTCTGATGGTGTTTGTTGAGTCCTCTCGGTCGTGCACATCACTATAAGCCTTGCAAGCAATGTGACTAATGAGTTAGTTACGGGATGATGCATTACAGAACAAGTAAAGAGAATTGTCGGTAAACAGATTGAACTAGGTATTGAGATACCGACAATCGAATCTTGGGCAAGTAACATACTGATGACAAAGGGAACAACGTATACTGTTATGCGGTTTGACCGATAAAGACCTTCATAGAATATGTAGGAGCCAATATGAGCATCCAGGTTCCGCTATTGGTTATTGACCGGAGACATTTCTTGGTCATGTCTACATAGTTCTCGAACCCGTAGGGTCCGCACGCTGAACGTTCGGTGACGATTGGTATTATGAGTTTACGTGATTTGATGTACCGAAGGTTGTTCAGAGTCCCAGATGAGATCACAGACATGACGAGGAGTCTCGAAATGATCGAGCCGTAAAGATCGATATATTGGAAGGCTATATTCAGACATCAGAAAGGTT
>NC_041392.1:428994183-429065786 GCF_002162155.2 Triticum dicoccoides | reverse complement strand
GGGAGTACATATGGGCCTTAGTGGGCTTTAAGGGAAAAAGAGGAGAAGCCACGAGCCGCCCATGGGCCTAGTCCGAATTGGACTAGGGGAGGGGCTACGCCCCCTCTTTCCTTCTCCTCCCCTTCTCCTTCCTGCCCCCTCCTAGTAGGACTAGGAAAGGGGGAATCCTACTCCTACTAGGAGGAGGATTCCTCCCCCCTTTGGCGCGCCTAGAGAGGCCGGCTGGCCTCCCGTTCCTCTTTTATATACGTGGGGAGGGGGGCACCCTAGAACACACAAGTTGATCAGTTGATCGTTTAGCCATGTGCGGTGCACCCGCCAGCATAATCCACCTTGGTCATATTGTAGCGGTTCTTAGGCGAAGCCCTGCGTCGCTAGCATCATCATCACCATCATCACGACGTCGTGCTAACGGAACTCTCCCTCGAAGCTCTACTGGATCAGAGTTCGTGGGACGTCACCGAGCTGAACGTGTGCTGAACTTGGAGGTGCCATACGTACGGTACTTGGATCGGTCGGATCATGAAGACATACGAGTACATCAACCGCGTTCTCATAACGCTTCTGCTTATGGTCTACGAGGGTACGTGGATGACACTCTCCCCCTCGTTGCTATGCATCACCATGATCTTGCGTGTGCATAGGATTTTTTTTTGAAATTACTATGTTCCCCAACACATGGCAGCTCAGGAGGACAGGCATCATGTAGTCCTGGCGGAGATTGCGACGGTCCTCAGGGAACCGCCCGGACCCCCAGAGCCTCCCGAGGCTCAGGGCCCCGGTGGCTCGTGAGGAGCAACCCCTTCGCCGCGTACCTTCAGCTGCCTCAACACCCCTTCATCAACAGAATCAGGTGACATTTTCCAAGTTTATTTAGCTGAGAGCGCCCTCAGGGCTGCATCATTCCCAGTCCGCGTGGGTCTGTCCCTGTCGCATGTATCCCTTCTTGTTTATGTCTTTAGCTTACCTTGCTGGGGGTGCCCCTCGGGCTGCATCATCCCCAAGCCGCTCGGGCCTGACCCAGTGGCATGTTGCTTTTCATGCGTAATCTATCTATGGTTATCACTTGCTTGATTGTCACCCACCATGGGAGCCGTGCGCCGATCGTCTTTCTTCAGGATCCTTCGCATGAGAGGGCTAGGCACGGCGTCTGTGCTCGGGCCCGTCCCTGTAGCGTCGATAAATCCAATGGCTGAGCTCTGTCTGGCGGGCCGCTCCCGTTCACGTCACCTCCTAGGGCCGTTGGTGCTTGGCCTTCTCACGCGATAACCTCAGGAGATTCGTTCGGCGCAAGTTGTCTAACCACCTCGCAGGACCACCACAGCCATCAAGAATCAAGACCAGGCGCAACCCGCCTTGAGGTAGGGCCTCGTGAGTCCCCGGCTTGCTCACGAGTGCCCAGATACACCTCCTCTAGCCCTGCCGTGCAAGCCACGTGCCAGGGCGTGGCTGTACACGCCCCGGGGGCTCTCCGCAGTAGGGAGTCCCCTCCCACAAGCCGGCAACGGACGGGCGATCACTGCGGCGATTTGTTCCCCTCCTCGTGCTAACCTGCAGGAACTCCCTGAGGACTACAGCAGGCAGTACCGCGGACTCTCTCTCTTCTCCCATGCGATTTGCTTGCGCATTAAAAGGGGTCTCCTAACCATCGCGACTCCGGAGCTCCGACTGGCTCTCCAGCCCTCACCCCCTGGCCTTGACCACAACATCGCGACCTGACATACCAGCGGCGGCTGAGCTCACTCGAGGGTCGGGACCTGAAACGTAGAGCACCTAGAAGAACATGGAGAAGAAGGGGAGGCCCGCATGGGCCTAACCTAGCTACCCAGCAGCGACCAACACCCAAGTCCGGTGTGGCACCTAAAGCCGGCTCCAGAATGCCAAGATAAGTCTCGTACCTAGACCAACCCAGCGCTACGACATCTGATTCTTGACTTTTCGCTGCCCTGCTGTGGCAACATCGCCTCCCTTTCCTATCCTCAACTGGCTGCTTGCGCGCTAAAGGGGACCTCTTGAGCATCGCGCCTCAGGAGCTCTTACTGGACCTTGGGCCGCTCACCTCCTGGTCTTGACCACGGCATCGCGACCTGGCATACCAGCGATGGCTACAGCCTTCCTGGGGACCGGGACCTGTCAGCGTAGAGCACCAAGCTGCTGCGGGATTGGAAAGGGGGAGACCGAGCCTCAGGAGGACATGTGCTCGCAAGTTTTCGCAACAAGGATAATATTAACAAAAGGCATTACAGACGCTTTACACCCCCCCCCGCGGGGTCCATTTCGATTCCTTGCAGGGAACAAAAAGAAGGGAATTCCTACGAGCTCTATCTACACGCGCCGGACATCGCCGACGCCATCATCGACAGTGGCCCATGAGAGGCTGGCACCAACCCCGTCCAGATCAACGGCGGCGGTGGCCAGACGCAGCGATCTTGCTCCGGGCCTGACGAGAGGTCGGGGGCACGTAGCTGTCCTCGCTCGTCTCCGGAGACTCCACGAGCTTGGGAGAGTCGCTGGACCACCAGGAGTCACCGCTATCGCTGGAGGACTACAGGTGAGGCCTACGGCAGGCCCGGCGCCCGCCACTGCGCCGTCCTAGCGACCTCCTTCAGAGAAGCACTCCAAGCGGCGGCCTTCCTTGTCGAAGACCTTGAAGAATAGCATGGAGGCGCCGTCATACTCGAAGTGGATGGCGAGGGCGCCGTTCGCACGACAGGCTCGGGCGATCTCACCCCAGCCTCGAGTGATGAAGATCCTCCCGGAGGCGATGGCCTCAACTTCCGCTCCAGTCACCGGGGCGTCGCAGTCAGTGTGTTGCAGCCAAAGTTCGATAGGGCCTCTCGGCGGTGAAGAACTACAGAAGGCGAATCCAAGTGCTCGGGGGCATCGCCTCCCACAACACGAACTCGTGCGAGGTGTCCGCAGCATGGACCCCTGGGGCGACGGCGTGCGCCTCCGCGGCACGGCGGCTATGTCCCTGGCGCGGGCGGCGGCGCTCATCGCTCCTCCCTCCGGAATCATCAGCGTGAGCATACCAGGGCAACGGGTACCCAGGAGGCGGCCTTTTGTACCACGGCCGTGACACCACCGGCCTCACGACCATCTCATGACGATGGAGCTTGCTCTTCTTCGGCGGGAGCAGCTCGGGCTCGTTGAGGGGAGCCTTGCCCTTCTCCGCAGCCGAGAACCTCCGAATCGGCGCCATGACTGCACCAGCAAGGAGTGGATCAAGGAAGTAGAAGAAGCGGGAGAGGCAGAGGAGAGACGAGTGATGGGGGCTCCGCCTCACCTCCCATTTATAGCCAAGGGGAGGCCAACCTCTGGCCTCCACGATCTAAGGTAATGATGGTTTTTTCGTTGCATGCAGCAGGGACTCGTCAAGTCGGGAAGTTGCCGAGGCAATGTGGGGAAGCGGAGACGCCCACGTGCAATCAGCCGCCACATGTCGACCAAGGCCACAGGCTATTGGGGCCCGCGGCGCTCCACACTTGCCCTTTGGCTTTGCCTCAAAGCCAAGCCCGAGTGCGCCTTGTCGGCGTTTTGGGAATGGGGGTCCCCAGACTTGCCTGCCTGCGGCCCACGGCGTGGCTCTGTAAGCGGGCCCGTACGACCCATCTTCGCCAACAAGCATTCAAGACCCTTGCGAGGGGCCAAGCCTCGCGAGGCGGACGCCACAAGACCTCCTCAGGAGCGGCCTCACCAGGCTGGCTCACGAGGGGCGGAGAGATCTGTGACGCCCCGAGACCGATGTGCCAGGTGTCTTCATGTTATTCGCTGTCGTTGCCTTGTCATTGCTTGCGTGTCATGCATTTCATATCATGTCATCATGTGCATTTCATTTGCATACATGTTCGTCTCATGCATCCGAGCATTTTCCCCGTTGTTCATTTTGCAATCCGGCGCTCCTATGTCACCCGGTGTCCCTTTCTACCTCTTTTCGTGTGCGGGTGTCAAACGTTCTCGGATCAGACCGAGACTTGTCATGCAGCCTTGGTTTACTACCGGTAGACCACCTGTCAAGTTTCGTACCTTTTGGACTTCGTTTGATACTCCAACGGTTAACCGAGGGACCGAAAAGGCCTCTATGTGTTGCAGCCCAACACCCCTCCAAAGTGGCCCAAAACCCACCTAAACCCCCTCCATCATCTCGGTCGTTCGATCACGATCGCGTGGCCAAAAAACCGCACCTCATTTGGACTCTCCTAGCTCCCTCTACCTATAAATATGTGGCCTCTCCCGAAAATTCGCGGACGAAACCCTAAAATCCTTCCCCTCGCGCCGCCGGACGCGTCCACGCCGCGCCGGACGTGTCCACCGCCCACCGCTACGTCGCCCGGCCAATGAGAGCGCGCCACATCGGCTCAACCGCCTCTCCCCTCCAATCCCACCTCACCATGCAGCGCCGCCATGCTCGTCCCCGCCGCCGGCCCGCGAGCCCGCGTCTGGCCCGCGGGGCCCGAACTGCCACCTGGATCCCGGTCCGCCTCCCGCTCCGAAGCTCCGCCGCCCGCCGGATCTACGCCGTCGCGCGCCTCCCGCCGCCGCCACGCCGGTCGCCTCCCGCGCCATCTCCGTCTCCGGTGCCCGCGCGCCGCCCGGCAGGCGCCTCCTCTGCCGCATTACGCCATCGCCGAAGCCTGCCCGACCGCGCTGCCCGATGGGCTCCGCCGGATCCGCCGCCCACCGAGCTCGCGGGCAGCCTCTCCGAGCTGCACCGGCCTCCTCCTCGCCTTCCCTCGCCGGAGCAGCGACCTCTCGCCAGGGATCCTCGAAATCCGCGCTGATTGCTACAGTACCTCCCGATCCGATCCAGATCTACAGGAAACCCTAGCGGTTGACTTTCTCTCCCTCTCTCAGATATTTTTTGCATACTTTGACGCATCACAACTTCCTTATCATAGCTCCGATTCGTGCGTGTAGCATATCAAAATGTTCGTCTCAACGAGTAAATCATTTCATCTCATTGCATCATTTTCATTTGAGCTCCTCTTGATGCCCGAAATGCTGTTGGAAGAGGGCTATGTGAGGAATATGTCAGATCTGTTTCAGCAAATGGCCTTTTGTCATTTTTGCCATGATTAATGTGTGCATGCTATGATCCTGAGCTCTACATGTGTTTTGTAGAATTCCATGCCATCTTTACAGGGGTGTATGCCATGTATTTTTGTGATCTATGTGGTGACTAGCACAGGCATGCAAAGTAGCTTACTCAATGATGCTGATTTCAGGGACTTAGAATTCCACCAAGTCCTTGTCCTAATATTTTTTTCATGCCATATGTTCATGTTGTTTCCAAGTGATCCGTGCCTCTTTTGAGGATGATAAGTAAGGATGTTTTGTTAATATTGTGGTGCTCTATCCATACATGTCTTTGTTTGCAATTATGGAGCACCCTAGCTTGAGTCAATCGAGCTCTACTTTTGCTATAAAATGATCCTGGCAGATTGTTGACATGTTTAGCGATTTTGCCGAGGATGTTGCTATTGATCCGTGCATGCTATGTTGTTGTTCTTTCCATGTATAGCTTCTATGCCATGTCTTCTTGACGGGTGTATGCTTAGTTTGTCATGCCATGCTCTATAGTGAGTGCATCGAGCTCGTAAACATGCCTACTTGTTAATCTGTTTTGCATGCTCCAGTTTTTCACTAAGTCTGAATCTGTTTATGTTTTTGCTATGTTCACATGCTTGCAATTGTATTTTCTGATCCCTTTTGGCTCAAGGTCACTAAGGGACTTTTGTTATATGCTTAGAGTAGCTTCATGACATGGCTTTCTTTGCCATGATATGTTCCTGTAGCATGTAGTTTTCATGCTCTATAGATTGCTTCCTGATGATAAATTTCTGACTTGTTGATAATTTCACTAAGTATGTAACCTGTTATTGTTTGCACTTTTGCCATGCTTGTTTGAGCCTGTTATTGAGTGAATTAGCCGTAGCTCAGTGTTCATCTTTTGTCAAGCTTCATGAGTGGATCCCTTCCATGTATTTTGTTGTTATGTTTGAGTGCTGTAGCATATTTATCTTGATGCATTTAGATGGCTACTTGCTGTTAATCGCACACCGGTGCCATATTTGTTTTTGCTTGCCATTTCCAAACCGTGCATCCGATTCCGGTGATCTTTATATCGATTTCAACCGAAATCAACTCACCTTTCCAGTGGCACTCTTGGATTTCCAAGTTGAGGCCAGGTTCATTCATTCCTTTCCAAATCTCGCATATGCATCACATACCGCATCCCGCATATCATGCCATGTTCATGTGTTGGTTGTTTACTATGTTGTGTGCTTATTTCCGGTGTTGCTTCTTCAGGTTGGTTCCGATAACGTCGCGTTTGTGAGGACCCGTTCGACTACATCTATTTGTCTTCTTCAGGGACTCGTTCTTCTTCCTTGCGGGATTTCAGGCAAGATGACCATACCCTCTAAATCACTTCTATCTTTGCTTGCTAGTTGCTCGCTCTTTCGCTATGCCTATGCTGCGATACCTACCACTTGCTTATCATGCCTCCCATATTGTTAAGCCAAGCCTCTAACCCACCTTGTCCTAGCAAACCGTTGGTTGGCTATGTTACCGCTTTGCTTAGCCCCTCTTATAGTGTTTCTAGTTGCAGGTGAAGATTGAAGTGTGTTCCTTGTTGGAACATGGATATTTTTGGGATAACAATATCTCTTATTTAAATAATGCATATATATACTTGGTAAAGGGTGGAAGGCTCGGCCTTATGCCTGGTGTTTTGTTCCACTCTTGCCGCCGTAGTTTCCGTCATATTGGTGTTATGTTCCCGGATTTTGCGTTCCTTACACGGTTGGGTTATAATGGGAACCCCTTGACAGTCCGCCTTGAATAAAACTCCTCCAGCAATGCCCAACATTGGTTTTACCATTCTCCACCTAGCCGTTTTTCCCTTGGGTTCTGCAGACTCAAGGGTCATCTTTATTTAAACCCCCCTGGGCCAGTGCTCCTCTGAGTGTTGGTCCGACCGAGTAGACTGCGGGGCCACCTCGGGGCAACTTGAGGTTTGGTTTTACTCGTAGGATGTATCATCTGAGTGTGCCCTGAGAACGAGATATGTGCAGCTCCTATCGGGATTTGTCGGCACATTCGGGCGGTGTTGCTGGACTTGTTTTACCATTGTCGAGGATGTCTTGTAACCGGGATGCCGATCCTGATCGGGTCTTCCAGGGAGAAGGAATATCCTTCATTGACCGTGAGAGCTTGTGATGGGCTAAGTTGGGACTCCCCTACAGGGATTTGAACTTTCGAAAGCCGTGCCCGCGGTTATGGGCAGATGGGAATTTGTTAATGTCCGGTTGTAGAAAACCTGAAGTTGATCTTAATTAAAATACATCAACCGCGTGTGTAACCGTGATGGTCTCTTCTCGGCGGAGTCCGGGAAGTGAACACGGTGTTGGAGTAATGCTTGACGTAGGTTGTTCTAGGATCACTTCTTGATCATAGTTATTCGTCTGTGCTTTGCCTTCTCTTCTCGCTCTCTTTTGCGAATAGTTTAGCCACCATATATGCTAGTCGCTAGCTGCAGCTCCACATCATACCTTTTCCTTACCTATAAGCTTAAATAGTCTTGATCGCGAGGGTGTGAGATTGCTGAGTCCCCATGACTCACAGATACTTCCCAAACCAGCTTGCAGGTGCCGATGAGACTGTGCAGATGACGCAACCAAGCTCAAGGAGGAGCTCGACGAAGATCTTGTCATTTGTGTTGTTTCGTTCTAGTTGATCAGTAGTGGAGCCCAGTTGGGTCGATCGGGGATCTGTGTAGCATTTGGGGTAGTCTTCTTTTATTTTGGTTCCATAGTCGGACCTTGTTTGTATCTGGATGATGTAATGCTTTATTCATGTATTGTGTGAAGTGGCGATTGTAAGCCAACTATGTATCTCTTTACCTTATGTATTACATGGGTGGTGTGAAGATTACCTCACTTGCGACATTGCTTACAATGCAGTTATGCCTCTAAGTCGTGCTTCGACACGTGGGAGATATAGTCGCATCATGGGCGTTACAAGATCAAGGCAGGGCAAACCTCGTGAGGTTCCAATGACGTGAGCCATGATGATAGAGACCAGGGGGGCGCCAGGCGGGCGCCAGTGCGCATAGTGTCCTTGTTTCCTCTTTGGTGCTAAGGAGGCAAGCCCAGGCGAAGAGTACCGAGGCATCAAGCAAAGGTTTCCACATCAGTACAATGAGACTAAGACTAGCAGGACGACAAGATGGAGGTCACCATGGAGCCCAAGGCGGCGTCACCACCAGAGCCTTTGGCAGGCGAAGACTGCTTTTGTCAGGATAACTTGTACTAGCTGTCCCCTTTGAAATTGGCCGTTGTTGGCTCCCTTCCCGCTCAATATTTGGGGAGAGGACCAGGGCCTCTATAAGTAGGATTAGACACCACAATAGGCAAAAGGAGAGAGAGAACCTCAGCCATCTCAACTTGGACTAGATCCAACCCATCCTCACACCGACCAAGCACAAGAACACCTCACCTTAGGAGGCTGTTCTTCCCCTTGTACTGTTCATCCTCAGCCCAAGAGGCAATCCACCATACCACACTGGAGTAGGGTATTACACCACAACGGTGGCCCTAACCAGTATAAATCTTGTGTCCCTTGTGTTGTGAGTTCGTCGAGCTAAGCTTAGAGATCGTGGCGAGGTTGAGGGCGTGAGTCAGTAGGGGGAAATCTTCACGCGCACCCCAGTGTTCGAACCTTAATGGTTTTGTCGGAACCCGAGATCCGACAACGATGATAGTTGATTTGATCTTGCCGAAAAAGAAACTTTTGCGTCCAGTGATAGAATTGATCTGAGCTTCTGGAACGCGATAAATTCTTGAATTTTTACAAAAGATTGATACACAAGTTGCCTCTGTTTTCCTAATTTTTCAGAATTTTTGGAGTTATAGAAGTATTCAAGAGTTATAGATTACTACAGACTGTTCTATTTTTTGACAGAGTCTGTTTTCTATGTGTTGTTTGCTTATTTTGATGAATCTATGGGTAGTATCGGGGGGTATGAACCATGGAAAAGTTGGAATACAGTAGATATTACACCAATATAAATAAAGAATGAGTTCACAACAGTACCAAAAGTGGTGATTTATTTTCTTATACTAACGGAGCTTATGAGATTTTTTGTTGAGTTTTGTGTTGTGAAGTTTTCATGTTTTGGGTCAGGATTTGATGGATTATGGAATAAGGAGTGGCAAGATCCTAAGCTTGGGGATGCCCAAGGCACCCCAAGGTAATATTCAAGGACAACCAAGAGCCTAAGCTTGGGGATGCCCCAGAAGGCATCCCCTCTTTCGTCTTCGTCTATCGGTAACTTTACTAGAGGCTATATTTTTATTCACCACATGATATGTGTTTTGGTTGGAGCGTCTTGTATGATATGAGTCTTTACTTTTAATTTGCCACAATAATCCTTGTTGTACACACCTTTTAAGAGGGACACGCATGAATTGTGATTTATTAGAATAATCTATGTGCTTCACTTATATCTTTTGAGCTAGGCAATTTTGCTCTAGTGCTTCACTTATATCTTTTTAGAGCACGGCGACGGCTTTATTTTATAGAAATTGTTGAACTCTCAAGATTCACTTATATTATTTTGAGAGTCTTTTTCAACAGCATGGTAATTTTCTTGGGTTATGAATTTAGTCCTAATATGATAGGCATACAAGAGGGATATAATAAAAACTTTCATATAAAGTGCATTGAATACTATGAGCAGTTTGATTCCTTATGATTGTTTTGAGATATAAAGATGGTGATATTAGAGTCATGCTAGTGAGTAATTGTGGATTGTAGAAATACTTGTGTTAAAGTTTGTGATTCTCGTAGCATGCACGTATGGTGAACCGTGAAGGAAACATGCCCTAGAGGCAATAATAAAGTTGTTATTTATATTTCCTTATATCATGATAAATGTTTATTATTCATGCTAGAATTGTATTAACCGGAAACTTAGTACATGTGTGAATACATAGACAAAACAGAGTGTCCCTAGTATGCATCTACTTGACTAGCTCGTTAATCAAAGATGGTTATGTTTCCTGACCATAGACATGTGTTGTCATTTGATGAATGGGATCACATCATTAGAGAATGATGTGATGGACAAGACCCATTCGTTAGCTTAGCATAATGGTCGTTTAGTTTTATTGCTATTGCTTTCATCATGACTTATACATGTTCCTCTAACTATGAGATTATGCAACTCCCGAATACCAGAGGAACACCTTGTGTGCTATCAAACATCACAACATAATTGGGTGATTATAAAGATGCTCTACAGATGTCTCCGAAGGTGTTTGTTGGGTTGGCATAGATCGAGATTAGGATTTGTCACTCTGTGTATCGAAGAGGTATCTCTGGGCCCTCTCGGTAATGCACATCACTATAAGCCTTGCAAGCAATGTGACTAATGAGTTAGTCACGGGATGATTGTCGGGGGAAAATGACACCTACAGGATCACGAGGAATCCCTTTTTTCTATGGTTGGCGGGCACAGGGCTGTAGAAAGATCGGGATTGAGAGATCAATGCGGGGGGATTATCCAGGTTCGGGCCGCAAGTGATGCGTAATACCCTACTCCTACTGGTTTCTGTTTATCTGGTGTTCTTAGACTAGCTACAAGGCGTGCAGGGTCCAAAAAATCCGAATCCTTCTTCAGTACACCCTGGGCCTCATTTTATAGTCAAAAGGGGCTGCCACAGTGGCACACAGGAGGTGGAAAGGTATACAGTGTACAAGCTTATCGCCTGTCATTACAGGACAAAGCGCATTAAATGCGCTACTTAGGTGTCCACTTGCTTTATCGGGCGGTAACGAGGCCCATCCCGTCCGTCGCCGCCCCGCCTTGCTTTGACACGCATCTAGGCCAATGAGGCATGCAGCGCCATGCTGCTGGCTACTGAGTTGGTGTAGTGGCAGAGTCTTCACGAAGATCTGCATGCCACCATGCAAGTGCTTGCCGAGTCGGCCAGAGGCCGCACGTCACCACGCAGGTGCCTACCTAGCTGGTCGGTTCGCAGCTGCATGGGAACAATGGTGGAGTTTTGGGAGATGCGGGCCTGGCTGCGG
Source organism: Triticum dicoccoides (assembly GCF_002162155.2). Taxonomy (NCBI): domain Eukaryota; kingdom Viridiplantae; phylum Streptophyta; class Magnoliopsida; order Poales; family Poaceae; genus Triticum; species Triticum dicoccoides. The sequence continues at coordinate 429,054,692 of NC_041392.1, read as the reverse complement.
CCCCATGAATGTCTTCAGCAAGAGTCTTGTCAGGGCCCTGGCAAGGGTCTTGCCGCGGCATCGTGGTCGTCCCCGGCAAGGGTCTTGCCGGGGGTCTCGTGGGTATCTTTGGCAAGGATCTTGCCAAGGATCGTCGTCTTCTGGTTATCTTCTAGTCTTGTGTGCTTCTGGTCTCCACAAAGATTTGCATGCCACCATGGAGGTGCCTCCCGAGCCTCGATTCCAAAGTGGTCGATGGAGTTGGAACCCTTAGGCTCAAGGGTGGCGGCTCTGCTGGTGTTGGGTAAGTTGCCCCGGCAAAGTTCTTGCTGGGGTTGTGGAGGCCGCCCCGGCAAGAGCCTTGTCGGGGGGGGGGGGGCTCACCTCGCCCTTCTGCTCTTCGTGTTTCTGGCATGGCGCTGTTCTGGTTGTCTTGTGGCTTTGCTTCCTTGCTCTGCCCCGCTAGGTGTGGCCGCAGGCACGGCTCCCACTGCCCGTGCACAAGTAAAGGGGTACAAAATAGGACCCCTCCTTTTGTGCATCGACAATGATGTATTACAGAACGAGTAAAGAGACTTGCCGGTAAAGATATTGAACTAGGTATGATGATACCGACGATCGAATCTCGGGCAAGTAACATACCGATGACAAAGGGAACAACGTATGTTGTTATGCGGTTTGACCGATAAAGATCTTCGTAGAATATGTAGGAGCCAATAAGAGCATCCAGGTTCCGCTATTGGTTATTGACCGGAGATGTGTCGCGGTCGTGTCTACATAGTTCTCGAACCCGTAGGGTCCACATGCTTAAACGTTCGATGATGATTTGTATTATGAGTTATGTGGTTTGATGACTGAAGTTTGTTCAGAGTCCCGGATGAGATCACATACATGAAGAGGAGTCTCGAAATGGTCGAGAGGTAAAGATTCATATATAGGATGATGATATTTGGACACCGGAAGTGTTTCGGGTGATATCGGGTCACCGGAAGGGGATTCCGGGCAAACCCCGGCAAAGATATGGGCTTAATGGGCCAAGTAAGGGAACCCACCATCCCACAAGGGGCTGGTGCGCCCCCTATAGGGCCAGCCATGTGGGGAGAAAGGGAAAGGAGAGGATGAAAAGGAAAGTATGAAGTAGGACTCCTACTTCCTTCCCCTCCCCCTCATTCCTTTCCCCCTTGTCCAAATATGGTAAGGGGGGCCAAATTGGACTAGGGGACCAAGTAGGATTCCTCCTACTTGGGCGCGCCCTAGGCTGCCTCCCTCCCTCTCCATCCTTTATATACGTGGGGAGGGCACCCTAGACCACACATCAATTGTTCCTAGCCGTGTGCGGCGCCCCCCTCCACAGTTAACACCTAGGTCATATCATCGTAGTGCTTAGGCAAAGCCCTGCGCCGGTAACTTCACCATCACCCTCGCCACACCATCATGCTGACGGAACTCTCCCTCGTCCTCAACTGGATCAAGAGCTCGAGGGACGTCATCGAGCTGAACGTGTGCGAAACACGGAGGTGCCATACGTTTTGTGCTTGGATCGGTTGGATCGCGAAGACGTTCGACTACATCAACCGCGTTACTAAACGCTTTCGCTTTCGGTCTATGAGAGTATGTGGACACACTCTCCCCGCTCGTTGCTACTCCTAGATAGATCTTGCGTGATCATAGGTAATTTTTTTGAAATATTGCATTCCCCAATAGTGGTATCAGAGCCAGGTCTATGCGTAGATGTTATATGCACGAGTAGAACACAATGAGTTGTGGGCGATAATAGTCATACTTCTTACCAGCAATGTCTTACTTTGATTCGGCGGTATTGTTGGATGAAGCGGCCCGTACCAACATTACATGACCACGTTCATGAGACTGGTTCTACCGACGTGCTTCACACACAGGTGGCTAGCGGGTGTCTGTTTCTCCAGCTTTAGTTGAATCGAGTCTGACTACGCTCGGTCCTTGTTGAAGGTTAAAACAACACACTTGATGAAAAATCATTGTGGTTTTGATGCGTAGGTAAGAACGGTTCTCGCTAGAAGCCCATAGTAGCCTCGTAAAACTTGCAACAACAAAGTAGAGGACGTCTAACTTGTTTTTGCAAGGCATGTTGTGATGTGATATGGTCATGACGTGTTGATATATGAATTGTTGTATGAGATGATCATGTTTTGTAACAGTTATCGGCAACTGGCTGGAGCCATATGGTTGTCGCTTTATTGTATGAAATGCAATCGCCATGTAATTGCTTTAGTTTATCACTAAGCGGTAGTGATAGTCATAGAAGCAATACTTGGCGAGACGACAACGATGCTATGATGGAGATCGAGGTGTCAAGCCGGTGACGATGGTGATCATGACGGTGCTTTGGAGATGGGGATCGAAGGCACAAGATGATGATGGCCATATCATATCACTTATATTGATTGCATGTGATGTTTATCCTTTATGCATCTTATTTTTCTTAGTACGGCGATAGCATTATAAGATGATACCTCACTAAATTTCAAGGTATAAGTGTTCTCCCTGAGTATGCACCATTGCTACAGTTCGTCGTGCTGAGGCACCACGTGATGATCGGGTGCGATAAGCTCTACGTTCACATATAACGGGTGCAAGCCAGTTTTTGCACATGCAGAATACTCAGGTTAAACTTGATGAGCCTAGCATATGCAGATATGGCCTCGGAACACTAAGACTGAAAGGTCAAACGTGGATCATATAGTAGATATGATCAACATAGTGATGTTCACCATTGAAAACTACTCCATCTCACGTGATGATCAGACATGGTTTAGTTGATATGGATCACGTGATCATTTAGATAACTAGAGGGATGTCTATCTAAGTGGGAGTTCTTAAGTAATATGATTAAATTGAACTTTAATTTATCATGAACTTAGTCCTGATAGTATTTGCATATCTATGTTGTAGATCAATAGCTTGCGATGTAGCTCCCCGTTTATTTTGATATGTTCTTAGAGAAAAATAAATTGAAAGATGATAGTAGCAATGATGTGGACTAGGTCCGTGATCTGAGGATTATCCTCATTGTTGCACAAAACTATCATGTCCTTGATGCACCGCTAGGTGACAAACCTATTGCAGGAGCAGATACAAACATTATGAACATTTGTCATGCTCGGTATGATGACTACTTGATAGGTTAGTGCGCCATGCTTTGCAGTTTAGAATCGGGACTTCAAAAACATTTTGAATGCCAAGGAGCATATAAGATGTTCCAAGAGCTGAAATTGGTATTTCAGACGCATGCCCGAGTCGAGAGGTATGAGACCTCCGACAAGTGGGAATTAATCTTCCAGATAAGATAGTGATTGACATAGTTCTCTAGTCACTATCACCAAGTTACTGGAACTTCGTGATGAATGATAACCGACAAGTATAGGGGATCGCAACAGATTTCGAGGGTAGAGTATTCAACCCAAATTTATTGATTCGACACAAGGGGAGCCAAAGAATATTCTCAAGTATTAGCAGCTGAGTTGTCAATTCACCACACCTGGAAACTTAGTATCTGCAGCAAAGTGTTTAGTAGAAAAGTAATATGATAGTGGTGGTAGCGGCAACAAAATTAAAGACAACAAAAGTAATGTTTTTGGTATTTTGTAGTGATTGTAACAGTAGCAGTGGAAAAGTAAATACGCGTAAACCAGTATATGGAAAACTCGTAGGCTCCGGATCAGTGATGGATAATTATGCCGGATGCGGGTTCATCATGTAACAGTCATAACATAGGGTGACACAGAACTAGCTCCAATTCGTCAATGTAATGTAGGCATGTATTCCGTATATAGTCATACGTGCTTATGGAAAATAACTTGCATGACATCTTTTGTCCTAACCTCCCGTGGCAGCGGGGTCCTATTGGAAACTAAGGTATATTAAGGCCTCCTTTTAATAGAGAACCGGAACAAAGCATTAGCACATAGTGAATACATGAACTCAAACTATGGTCATCACTGGGAGTGGTCCCGATTATTGTCACTTCGGGGTTGCCGGATCATAACACATAGTAGGTGACTATAGACTTGCAAGATAGGATCAAGAACTCACATATATTCATGAAAACATAATAGGTTCAGATCTGAAATCATGGCAACATCACTCTCAGAACATAATGGATACTAGGGATCAAACCCTAACAAAACTAACTCGATTACATGATAAATCTCATCCAACCCATCACCGTCCAGCAAACCTACGATGGAATTACTCACGGACGGTGGTGTGCATCATGAAATTGGTGATGGAGGATGGTTGATGATGAGACCGCGACGAATCCCCCTCTCCGGAGCCCCGAACGGACTCCAGATCAGCCCTCCCGAGAGGTTTTAGGGCTTGGCGGTGGCTCCAAATCATAAAACGCGATGATTTCTTCTCCCTCGTTTTTTTCTCATCGAAACTCAATATATGGAGGTGGAGTTGGAGTTGGAGACGCAACAGGGGGCCCACGAGGTAGGGGGCGCGCCCTAGGGGGGCGCCCCCCACCCTCGTGAGAAGGGTGTGGGCCCCCCGGTCTTCATCTTTGGCGAGGATTTTTTATTGTTTTTCTAAGATGTTCTGTGGAGTTTCAGGTCATTCCGAGAATATTTGTTTTCTGCACATAAAACAACACCATGGTAATTCTGCTGAAAACAGCGTAAGTCTGGGTTAGTTCCATTCAAATCATACAAGTTAGAGTCCAAAACAAGGGCAAAAGTGTTTGGAAAAGTAGATACGATGGAGATGTATCAATGAATTATAATATGCAAGGGATGACGAAAATGATTCCCGAGCTCTTCGCTATGCTAAAATTGGCGAAGGTAGAAATCAAGAAAGAGCATCAAGTGTTGATGGTTAACAATACCACTAGTTTCAAGAAAAGGGTGTCGGTGTCAAAACCGGCGGATCTCAGGTAGGGGGTCCCGAAATGTGCGTCTATGGCGGATGGTAACAGGAGGCAGGGGCCATGATGTTTACCCAGGTTCGGGCCCTCTTGATGGAGGTAATACCATACATCCTGCTTGATTGTTCTTGATGATATGAGTATTACAAGAGTTGATCTACCACGAGATCGTAGAGGCTAAACCCTAGAAGCTAGCCTATGGTATGATTGTATGTTGTCCTACGGACTAAACCCTCCGGTTTATATAGACACCGGAGGGGGCTAGGGTTACACAAAGTCGGTTACAAGGGAGGAGATCTACATATCCGTATTGCCAAGCTTGCCTTCCACACCAAGGAGAGTCCCATCCGGACATGGGACGAAGTCTTCAATCTTGTATCTTCATAGTCCAACAGTCCGGCGAAAGGATATAGTCCGGCTGTCCGGAGACCCCCTAATCCAGGAATCCCTCAGTAGCCCCTGAACCAGGCTTCAATGAAGATGAGTCTGGCGCGCAGTTTTGTCTTCGGCATTGCAAGGCGGGTTCCTCCTCCAAATATTCCATAGAAGATTTTGAACACAAGGATAGTGTCCGGCTCTGCAAAACAAGTTCCACATACCGCCGTAGAGAGAATAATATTTCCACAAATCTAATCTGCTGATATGTTTTGATAGCAGGACATCATGTGATGGCCCGGTCATTATTCGAACCATTTTTCTCAACCAGCACCGCAGATGCCGCGAGGCGGTTTTCCTGACACGTCTTGTCCAAGCAGAGATCGTGTCCCCTTATCACGGGATTCTCATCAATACGGATGCGGGTTACCCAACCGCGCCATCTGTTACGGCGCTTGGGGAATAAGAGGTTTTACCAGCTGAGTGGGGAGGCGCATCACCTCTTCTGCCCTTATAAAGGGACTAGGATTCACTTTCTTCACCCACACCTTCTTCCCGATTCATTCCATTCTGCCCAGGCTGCAGCGCCCGAGCGTTCACCTTCTCTACCCACAGAAAGTCTTCCAAAGATGTCCGGATCTGGAGCACGAGGCAAATGGATGGCCTCTACCATCCGAGAGAAGGATATTAAAAAGCTTCGGGAGGCCGGGTATCTGGCCAAGAAAATCGGCCACCGTCTCCCGACAGCGGGACAGATCGTCCCTACTCTGGAACCCCACGAGAGGATTGTATGCCTTTCTCACTTTGTCCGTGGGCTAGGGTTTCCCCTCCACCCATTCGTCCGTGGCATCATGTACTATTATGGGATCGATCTTCATGATATGTCCCCTAATTCCTTCCTCCACATATCGGAATTCATTGTCGTTTGCGAGGCTTTTCTCCGTATTTCGCCGCACTTCGGTTTATGGCTGAAGGTTTTTAATGTGAAGCCCAAGGTGGTGGGCGGCGAGCACATCGAGTGTGGGGGTGCTATGGTGAGCAAGATGCCCAACGTCGTATGGCCAACAAGAACCTTTAATGATTCTGTCAAGGAGTGGCAACAGCAGTGGTTTTACATCACTGAGCCGTGCGGCAAAGGAATGGGCCGCCTCTCCCGAGTTTCGATCCGGCGCCCCTCTGCGGCTTACATCCTGGGTCAAGAAAGGCCTGGACTGGTCCTCGTCTGAAGAACTGTCGGTGCCCCAGACGCGCGTCCAAGATATGGGAGACAAGAACATTGAACTTGTCAACGTGGTCCAGGTGATGTTAGTCCGCCGGATACTGCCTTGTCAACACTGTACTTGCAATCTATGGGAATTCAATCCGGCCAAGCACCAAACTTTGCGAAGGTTCTTCGGCTCCTCACACAAGGACATTTGGAAGGCGCTTTTGAAGTCCAGCAAATCATGGCCGGACTCCAACGAAGACTGCGGGTACCAACTCTCCCGCCCTGCAAGTTGGGTGAGTTTATCAAACTTTTCTATCCGCATGACCCAAAGGAAATGCTTAACACGTGTTTATTCAACTCCCCCAGAGCTGGACGAAGAAGGCGGAGCGGATCCATTGTCCGGCCCCATTGCCTAAAGACCCGGCCATCCCACTTTTGACGAAGATGCTGGTCCTGGCGCCCTACAAGGTGCCGATGAAGACGGCCGAGAAGGAGGCCAAAAAGATCCGGGGCGGCCTTCGTCGTCGCGGCACTTTGGACACAATACCCGAAGGCTCTGATGCCTGTTCCGCCTCCAAAGAGGATGCAAAGGAGGAGGAAGATAAATCCCCTGCGGGGGGAAGAAGGAAGAGGATGACCTCCACACCTTTGGAGGCCGAACTGCCCAAAAGGGGAAGGGCTTCTCTTCTGGAGGAGTCCACTACTGCCGCTGACAGCGGCCCACTATGGGATCCCAGGGCCCAGCCCCTGGTGAACTTGAAAATATATAAAATCCGAGTACGTTTAAGCATTCGGACTCATCGTGGCTTAGTATTTTAACCTTAAGCCATATTTTTTGGTAGTCCGGTGAGGTCCCGTACTAAACAATGCACGTCAGAGGACCTGCTGAGCTCAAATGCTATGGAGAGCGGGACGCCCCCAAAGGCCCCTTCCTCCAACCAGGTGCATAACACTGAGGCTTCGTCCCAGAAGGACCCCGACCAAGGAGGAAAGGAAGAAACCATGAAGGCGGCGCCTGGAGGTCAAACCGCAGGGGCCGGACACGTGGGGGAAGAGATTCCCATTGGCTCTAATGGTAGGGGCGATCCTAAGTTCGGCTCCCCACCGGATGCGATTCCAGGGGCCTATATGGCTCCAGAATCAAGAAGGCAGCCTCCTTCGGCTGGAGGGGGCATGCTTGTTCCGCCAGCGACCTCTGTCCATCTAGAGGTGTCGGATGCTTTGTTGGTGGCGTTATGAGATGCCTCCATCATTGACGAACACCGTGCCCTTATGGGTGCGGTGGTTGAGAAGATTCAGTCAACTGAGATTGGACTGAACGAAGCCTGTATCAGCCTTATAAGAGGCTTTGAGGTATGTTTTATAAGTTGTCGAAGAGTGTCATAGTATAGATAGTAGCCCCTGATACATTGTTTGGTGAAAGAAAGAACTGAATAGGGGATCACATTGATGATCACAGGAAGACTCGTTGAATGATATTGATTTCTCTTCTGTTTCAAGCAGATACCTGTAGCGGCTGCTGCCTCTCGTACTGCGGAGATCTCCGGACTAAATCAAAGTCTGGAGCGGGCTATAGAAGAAATTGGCCAATTGAAAATGCAGTTGAGGGAGAAACAAGGTATGCACAAGCGTTGCACGCATTTATTGTGAAATAAATGTTCAGTATGAAATAAGCCACATAATTTGTGCTAGGTGTTATGACCGAAGTCGAGGCCCTCAAAAGGCCCGTTCCCGAGGCCAAGAAAAAGGCGGCCACGGAGCGGAATCTTCGTGAGAAACACGAGGCCAGAGTTACTAAAGCTGAACAGCAGCTGCAAGAGGCCGTAAGTAAATGCGAGACCTTGGAGCAGAGTTTAACGGAGAAGGAGTCCGAACTCACCAAGGCGCATCAAGTCGCGAGTGACGCCCGGGGGGAAACCCAAAGCGCCCTGCAGGGGATCCAAGATGCGAGGAAGATCGTGGTGGGTAAGGCTTTTCCCATGTAAAGCAAGTATTTGAAGGGAAAACTATGTTTCTGATTGTGAATCCAGACTTCTCAGGTGTATTTGCCGAGCTGCCTCACAGCATATGAGATGCCGCTCAATTCTACCGAGCCGAAGAAAGGAACACCACCGATATGCTCTTTTGGTTGCAGTATTTGGCGCCGAATTATCCGGTGCCTTTTGCCGATCAACTGAAATAGCTGATCGAACTGCATAAGGCGGCGGAACTAGCCATGAAAGATATGGTTATCCGCCTATGGCCTGCCGAGCCGATTCCAAGCAACTACTTCGGGCTCGTCAGGCGGCTTGTAAGCGCTTGCCCTCGACTTGACGTCATCAGGCGGTCGGTCTATATAGAAGGAGTGCGAATGGCCTTCGCCCTCGCAAAGGTGTACTGGGGGAAGATGGATGTCGAAAAGCTAGTGACTGAGGGACCACCGGAGGGGAAGGAGCACCGCAAGCCCGAATTATATTATAAGAGTGTCCTGAAAGGATCCTACCTTGCAGCGATGCTATGCACCAAGGACATTATATTTCCATGAATTCCAATCATGTTGTCCTTTGTAATGTTTGAACAAGGTCGTTTATATGTCGCCTTTTTTATAAAAGTTTACCCTCCTGTGCGACCGTTTTTATGTTCAGACTGAGAGTTGGCCAGTCGTCGGCTTCTGCCCCCCACGTAAGAAGTACGGGGGTGTTCGGGATAAACCCGAGCACTCTTTATCCCAGTTTTGGGTCCTCCGAAGAAGGTGCTCAGCACAACGAACCAGGCAATTGGACTATAGGGCTTTATCACTCTCACTTAGCCATAGGAGCTTTAGTATGGTCGGCGCAGCCCCTTGTGTTCGGAAGGCCGTACTAGGGGCTCTATAAGCGCCTGATCGGAGAAAAAGCCGACCCATCGCACGCTGCATTGGTTATGGCATTATGCGGGAGAAATCCTTAAAGATTTGGTGACCCTCGAACAGCTGACCAGCTCTCGCCGTATCATGACAGTCAGTTTTCGGCTTTCTCTACTGAGGTGCTCGTCCGGAAGAACCGAGACACAATCGCAGTAGTTTTGCAAGTGCTACCTTAGCCGATATAGCGGAACGTAAGGTACCAAAACATGGGAGCCGGGAAAACCCAACTATTGACCCAAGACATAATTCGGAGCTGATGCATATAATGATATAGGTTCGGGGTGCCGAACTTCCGTGAAGGTGTTCGGACTTTTATTGCCGTGTTACAGGAAAAATGGAGCCCCTGGCATATTTAAGGCATATCACTGCGTACGGATGGCACTTGACGAGATGGTTTTGATAAGAACTAATCAGCAGGTAAACGTCATATAAATCCACATGTTGTATTTGAATAATACGTCTATGCATATGGGTACAAGTAATGTAAAAGGAGTTGTGATAGCAAAACCTGCTGTGACCAGGGGGAAGAGGTTGAGTGCAGATCCGTATTATAGCCAGACGTTCGCTGCGGGGAATGTCTAAATATCCCTTGACGTGTTCGAGCTGCCTCTCTGGAGTCCGTCCTGGTCAGTGCAGAGGTGAACCTGTGAAGGAAATATAAGAAATGTTTGCGTGCCGGAGGGCGGTTGAACCGCTGAGTTTGGCTGTAATGGCCTTCACCGGAGTGTTTAGTTGAAGCTAAGGACGAGTCGGGGTATCCTTCCGCGAAGTAATGCGGAGCCCCTTGACGGTGTCTAGGAGCCTGAGCATCGACTCGAGGTTCGGCTGCAAGGTGCTGCTCGTTGTTTCTGCTACTAAGGCAGTGATGTATTTGTTGGTGCCGAAGGAAGGTTTGGCCTTGCCATGAACCGTGATGACGCCACGTGGACCGGGCATTTTGAGTTTACGGTAGGCATAATGTGGCACCGCATTGAATCGAGCGCATGCGGTTCGCCCAAGCAGTGCTTGATAGTCACTGCAGAAAGGGGCGATTTCGAAGATTAACTCTTCAATACGGTAATTTTCTGGTGATCCGAAGATTACCTCGAGGGCAATGGAGCCTGTACAACTAACCTCCATACAAGGTATGATGCCTCTAAAAGTGGCTTTAGTGTGATTGATCGCTGAATGTTCGATGCCCATCTTGCGCACTATGTCCTGGTAAAGCAGATTCAAACTGCTACCTCCGTCCATAAGGACTCGAGTGAGGTGGAACCCGTTTACTATTGGGTAGAGGATTAGTGCGGCTGGATTGCCCTGATTGGTGTTAACCGGACGATCCGTGCGGTTGAAGGTGACCAGCCCTAGCTTATATTGTGGGGTGGCTAGTTTCGTTGAGCCGCCGTCCCTAAGGGTGTATATCTGGTCTAAGTTGGCAATTTGGGTGGTATTTACCACATTCACCGATTGAGTATGGGGGGAAATTTCTTTTGCCCTCCTGTGTTCGGCGATCTGGGCTCTTCGTCGCTATCGTCGCTTTGAGACCCCTCTTCGTTTTTGGCGCCTGCCTTGCCGGCTTGTTTGAAGACCCAGCATTCTCTGTTGGTATGGATGGCTGGCATTTCTAGGTGCCATGAGTTTGGCATTGGCGAGTGAGTATGTGGTCCAGACTGGGTGGACCCGGATTTGTATTTTTGAGTGGCCCTTTCCGCTGACCATACTTTGAGCCCCTGAACCCGGCGTTAACTGCCGTATTTTTGGCGTTATCACCATATTTGCAGCGCTTGTGTTTGTTGCGTCATGGCTTGCCGTTGCTATCCCTGGCTTCTGATATGCCAGGTTTGCTTGTTGTATTAGTACTACGAGCCAACCAACTATCTTCGCCCGCACAAAAGCGGGTCATAAGTGTCGTGAGGGCTGTCATAAGGTGCCGGGCGAGCTATTCGTCACGGATATTATGCTCAAATGCCGCTAAGGCCTCTACATCCGGACTGTCGACAATTTGGTTCTTTTTGGTTAGGAACCGAGTCCAGAATTTCCTGGCCGATTCCCCTGACTGCTGAGTAATATGACTTAAATCGTCAGTGTTCGGCGGTCGCACATAAGTGCCCTGGAAATTGTCCAGGAATGCCTCTGCCAGGTTCTCCCAACTTCCAATGGAGTTTGCTGGCAAGCTATTGAGCCAATGCCGAGCCGGCCCTTTGAGTTTGAGCGGGAGATATTTGATGGCATGTAGGTCATCCCCGCGCGACATGTGAATGTGGAGGAAGAAGTCTTCTATCCATACCGCGGGGTCTGTAGTACCATCGTATGATTTGATGTTTACGGGTTTAAACCCTTTTGGGAATTCGTGATCAATTACTTCATCAGTGAAGCATAAAGGGTGTGTGGCGCCGCTGTGCCGGGCTATATCGCGGCACGGTTCATACGAGTCTTGTCTGCCGTGTCCGGCTCGGCCGGATTTGCTTTTGATGTATCTGGCGTGACAATCATCATCGCGTATTGGTGCGTGCCCCCGTGATCCGTAGATCGATCTTACATGTTTTGCCTTGTTTTCCAATACGTCTTGTAGGTCCCGTGTGTTGCCCCAGGCCTTGGTATTTTTGTTTGAGTGGCGGCGGGGTGCAGGCTGAACTTTAGGCTGAAATGCCTCTTTGGCTCGGCTACGAGGTGGCCGGTCAGCCGCATCGTACACTGGTGATGTAGGTTTCAATGCTTCCTCGTCGAGGTGAGGTAGCAACCTGTGCTTTGGGTAACTCTTGGAGGGGCGCTCGAGTTCGTATTCCTCGGCCGCAAGGACTTTGGTACATCTGTCTGCTAGCAAGTCTTGATCAGCTTGAAGCTGTTGTTGCTTTTTCTTCAAGCTATTTGTTGTGGCCATAAGCCGGTGCTTGAAGCGCTTCTGCTTGACGGGATCCTCAGGCACGATAAATTCTTCATTGCCGAGGCTCACCTCTTCTTCGGAGAGAGGCATGTAATTATCCTCCTCCGATTCTCCATCTGCTGCCTGCTCTGGAGGGCTGGCTTGTTCACCCTCCCGCTCTAAATCGTGCTGGAGGGGATTGTTGTTGTCTTTGGCACTATTGGGAGTGTTATTGTCTCTTGTGCCGGTATCACTACTTTTGCTATGGTGGGACTTAGAGCGGCGCCGCTGACGTTGGCGCTTGGGTTGCTTCTTGGAGGGGTCATCCTCCGCTGTCTCGTCGCCATTGCCTTCTTTGGGGGTGTCCACCATGTATATGTCATATGATGAGGTGGCGGTCCAGCGCCCTGTGGGCGGTGGTTCCTGTTCGTCTCCTGCATCGTCGTCCATACCGTGGATGTCTTCAGAGTCGAAGTCGAGTATGTCGGTTAAATCGTCGACAGTGGCTACTAAGTGGGTGGTGGGTGGGCAGCGGATTTCTTCATCATCCGCATCCCATTCTAGTCGGACATAGTTCGGCCAAGGTTCTCCTGACAAGGAGAGAGACCTTAATGAATTTAGCACATCACCAAAAGGCGAGTGCTGAAAGATATCCACGGAGGTGAACTCCATGATCGGCGCCCAGTCAGATTCGATAGGCACGGATGCAGGCGGCTTGGAGTCCGTGGCCGAAGACGAATCCAGTGGTTCGGTGACATGGCTCTCGTAAGGGGTGAAGTCAGTATCTGACTCCATCACCACTCAGAGTGCGGCCTCCATGGCGGGGTCTATCCCTCCGCCCTCGGATGGCGCTATTTGCTCCAGATTGAAGGCCAGAGTAATTGCAGATGCGATCTCCCAAACACTGTCCGACGGTAGAGTTACGTCATGCTCGTCGTGATTGTGCGGTGCACCTGACATGAGCTCGAATTCGTCGAAGATCAAGTCTCCGCGGATGTTGGTAGTGTAGTTTAAGTTTCCGAACCTGGCCTGTTGGCCAGGGGCGTAGCTCTCGATCTGCTCTAGATGGCCAAACGAATTGGCCCGCAGTGCGAAGCCGCCGAATATGAAGATCTGTCCGGGGAGGAAAACCTCACCCTGGACCGCATCGTTACCGATGATCGAAGGGGCCATTGAGCCTTATGGTGACGGCATAGTGGAACTCTCAATGAAAGCACCAATGTCGGTGTCAAAACCGGCGGATCTCGGGTGGGGGGTCCCGAACTGTGCGTCTAAGGCGGATGGTAACAGGAGGTAGGGGACACGATGTTTACCCAGGTTCGGACCCTCTTGATGGAGGTAATACCCTACATCCTGCTTGATTGTTCTTGATGATATGAGTATTACAAAAGTTGATCTACCACGAGATCGTAGAGGCTAAACCCTAGAAGCTAGCCTATGGTATGATTGTATGTTGTCCTATGGACTAAACCCTCCGGTTTATATAGACATCGGAGGGGGCTAGGGTTACACAAAGTCGGTTACAAGGGAGGAGATCTACATATCCGTATTGCCAAGCTTGCCTTCCACGCCAATGAGAGTCCCATCCGGACACGGGACGAAGTCTTCAATCTTATATCTTCATATTCCAATAGTCCGGCCAAAGAATATAGTCCGGATGTCCGGAGACCCCCTAATCCAGGACTCCCTCAAAGGGGCAAAGGAAAAGAAAGGGAACTTCAAGAAACAATGGCAAGCAAGTTGCCACTCCCGTGAAGAAACCCAAAGCTAGACCTAAGCCTGAAACTGAGTGCTTCTACTGCAAAGGGAATGGTCATTGGAAGCGGAACTACCCCAAATACTTGGCGGATAAGAAGGATGGCAAAGTGAAAGGTATATTTGATATACATGTTATTGATGTGTACTTTACTAGTGTTCATAATAACCCTAGGGTATTTGATACCGGTTCAGTTGCTAAGATTAGTAACTCGAAATAGGAGTTGCAAAATGAATAGAGACTAGTTAAGGGCGAGGTGACGATGTGTGTTGGAAATGATTCCAAGGTTGATAAGATCACCATCGCACACTCCTTTTACCTTCGGGATTAGTGTTGAACCTAAAATAAATGACATTTGGTGTTTTGCGTTGAGCATGAATATGATTGGATCATGTTTATTGCAATACGGTTATACATTTAAGTGAAAGAATAATTGATATTCTGTTTACATGAATAAAACCTTCTATGGTCATACACTTAATATAAATGGTTTATTGAACCTCGATCGTAGTGATACACATATTCATAATATTGATGCCAAAAGATGCAAAGTTGACAATGATAGTGCAACATACTTGTGGCACTGCCATTTAGGTCATATTGGTGTAAAGCGCATGAAGAAACTCCATGCGGATGGACTTTTGGAATCACTTGATTATGAATCACTTGATTCTTGTGAACCATGCCTCATGGGCAAGATGACTAGGACTCCGTTCTCCGGAACAATGGAGCGAGCCATTGACTTATTGGAAACAATACATACTGATGTATGCGGTCCGATGAGTGTTGAGGCTCGCGGCGGGTATCATTATTTTCTGACCTTCACAGATGATTTGAGCAGATATGGGTATATCTACTTAATGAAACATAAGTCTGAAACATTTGAAAAGTTCAAACAATTTTCAAAGTGAAGAGGAAAATCATTGTAACAAGAAAATAAAGTTTCTACGATCTGATCGTGGAGGCGAATATTTGAGTTACGAGTTTGGTATTCATTTGAAACAATGTGGAATAGTTTTGCAACTCACGCCACCTGGAACACCACAGCATAATGGTCTGTCCGAACGTCGTAGTCATACTTTATTAGATATGGTGCGATATATGATGTCTCTTACTGATGTACCACTAACGTTTTGGGGTTATGCATTAGAGACAGCTGCATTCACGTTAAATAGGGCACCATCTAAATCCGTTGAGACGACACCACATGAACTGTGGTTTGGCAAGAAACCCAAGTTGTCGGTTCTTAAAGTTTGGGGCTGCCATGCTTATGTTAAAAAGCTTCAACCTGATATGCTCGAACCCATTGGAGAAATGTGTCTTCATAGGATACCCAAAGGAGACCATTGGGTACACCTTCTATCACAGATTCGAAGGCAAGATATTCGTTGCTAAGAATGGATCCTTTCTAGAGAAGGAGTTTCTTTTGAAAGAAGTGAGTGGGAGGAAAGTAGAACTTGATGAGGTAATTGTACGTTCTCCCGAATTGGAAAGTAGTTCATCACAAAAATTACTCCCAGTGATTCCTACACCAATTAGTGAGGAAGCTAATGATGATGATCATGAAACTTCTGATCAAGTTACTACCGAACCTCGTAGGTCAACCAGAGTACGATCCGCACTAGAGTGGTACGGTAACCCTGTTCTGGAGGTCATGTTACTTGACCATGACGAACCTACAAACTATGAGGAAGCGATGATGAGCCCAGATTCCGCGAAATGGCTTGAGGCCATGAAATCTGAGATGGGATCCATGTATGAGAACAAAGTGTGGACTTTGGTTGACCTTCTCGATGATCGACAAGCCATAGAGAATAAATGGATCTTCAAGAAGAAGACTGACACTGAGGGTAATATTACTGTCTACAAAGCTCGACTTGTTGCGAAAGGTTTTCGACAAGTTCAAGTCGTTGACTATGATGAGACCTTCTCACCCGTAGTGATGCTTAAGTTTGTCCGAATCATGTTAGCAATTGCCGCATTTCATGATTATGAAATTTGGCAAATGGATGTCAAAACTGCATTCCTTAATGGATATCTTAAAGAAGAGTTGTATATGATGCAACCAGAAGGTTTTGTCGATCCTAAAGGTGCTAACAAAGTGTGCAAGCTCCAACGATCCATTTATGGACTGGTGCAAGCCTCTCGAAGTTGGAATATACGCTTTGATAGTGTGATCAAAGCATATAGTTTTATATAGACATGCGGTGAAGCCTGTATTTACAATAAATTGAGTGGGACCAGTACAGCCTTTCTGATAAGTATATGTGAGTGACATATTGTTGATCAGAAATGACGTAGAATTTTTTGGAAAGCATAAACGAGAGTTTGAAAGGAGTTTTTCAAAGAAAGACCTCGATGAAGCTGCTTACACATTGAGCGTCAAGATCTATAGAGATAGATCAAGACGCTTGATAAGATTTTTCAATGAGTACATACCTTGACAAGATTTTGAAGTAGTTCAAAATGGAAAGTCAAAGAAGGAGTTCTTGCCTGTGTTGCAAGGTGTGAAGTTGAGTAAGACTCAAAAACCCGACCATGGCAGAAAATAGAAAGAGAATGAAAGTCATTCCCGATGCCTCAGTCATAGGTTCTATAAAGTATGCTATGCTGTGTGCCAGACCTATTGTGTACCTCACCATGAGTTTAGCAAGAGGGTACAATAGTGATCCAGGATTGGATCACTAGACAGCGGTCACAATCATCTTTAGTGGAATAAGGATATGTTTCTCGATTATGGAGGTGACAAAGAGTTCGTTGTAAAGGGTTACGTCCATGCAAGCTTCAACACTGATCCGGATGACTCTAAATCTCAATCTAGATACCTATTGAAAGTGGGAGCAATTAGCTAGAGTAGCTCTGTTTAGAGCATTGTAGACATATAAAATTTGCAAAATACATACGGCTCTAAATGTGACAGACCCATTGACTAGGCTTCTCTCACAAGCAAAACATGATCACACCTTAGTACACTTTGGGTGTTAATCACATAGAGATGTGAACCTGATTATTCACTCTCGTAAAACCCTTTGGGTATTAGTCACATGGCGATGTGAACTAATCACATGGTGATGTGAACTATTGGTGTTAAATCACATGGCGATGCAAACTAGATTATTGACTCTAATGCAAGTGGGAGACTGAAGGAAATATGCCCTAGAGACAATAATAAAGTTGTTATTTATATTTCCTTATATCGTGATAAATGTTTATTATTCATGCTAGAATTGTATTAACTGAAACTTAGTACATGTGTGAATACATAGACAAAACAGAGTGTCCCTAGGATGCCTCTACTTGACTAGCTCGTTAATCAAAGATGGTTATGTTTCCTGACCATAGACATGTGTTGTCATTTGATGAACGAGATCACATCATTAGAGAATGATGTGATGGACAAGAACCATCCATTAGCTTAGCATAATGATCGTTTAGTTTTATTGCTATTGCTTTCATCATGACTTATACATGTTCCTCTGACTATGAGATTATGCAACTCCTGAATACCGGAGGAACACCTTGTGTGCTGTCAAATGTCACAACGTAACTGGGTGATTATAAAGATGCTCTACAGATGTCTCCAAAGGAGTTTGTTGGGTTGGCATAGATCAAGATTAGGATTTGTCACTCCGTGTATCGGAGAGGTATCTCTGGGCCCTCTCAGTAATGCACATCACTATAAGCCTTGCAAGCAATGTACCTAATGAGTTAGTCATGGGATGATGCATTATAGAACGAGTAAAGAGACTTGCGGGTAACGAGATTGAACTAGGTATGATGATACCGACGACCGAATCTCGGGCTAGTAACATACCGATGACAAAGGGAACAACATATATTGTTATGCGGTTTGACTGATATAGATCTTCATAGAATATGTAGGAGCCAATATGAGCATCCAGGTTCCGCTATTGGTTATTGACCATAGATGTGTCTCGTTCATGTCTACATAGTTCTCGAACCGGCAGGGTCCGCACGCTTAACGTTCGATGGCGATTTGTATTATGAGTTATGTGATTTGATGACCGAAGTTTGTTCGGAGTCCTGGATGAGATCACAGACATGACGAGGAGTCTCGAAATGGTCGAGAGGTAAAGATTCATATATAGGACGATGGTATTTGGACACCGGAAGTGTTTCGGGTGATACCGGGTCACCGGAAGGGGTTCCGGGCAAACCCCGGTAAAGATATGGGCTTAATGAGCCAAGTAAGGGAACACTCTAGCCCACAAGGGGTTGGTGCGCCCCCTATAGGGCCAGCCACGTGGGGATAAAGGGAAAGGAGAGGAGGGGAAGGAAAGTATGAAGTAGGACTCCTACTTCCTTCCCCTCCCCCCTCCTTCCTTTCCCCTTGTCCAAATATGTTAAGGGGGCCGAATTGGACTAAGGGCCCAAGTAGGATTCCTCCTGCTTGGGCGCACCCTAGGCTGTGATGGCAGTTGGAACTACGTCGGTATTTCCCCAGAGAGGGAGGGATGATGCAGCATAGCAACGGTAGAGTATTTCCCTCAATTATGAAACCAAGGTATCGAACTAGTAGGAGAACCAAGCAACACAACGTAAATAGCCTCTGCACACAAATAACAACACCTCGCAACCCGACGAGTTAAATGGATTGTCAATCCCTTTCGGGTAACGGTGCCAAAATTTGGCGCGTGATGGTAAAAGGTTGTAATAGATTGGATAAATAGATCGCAAATAAAATTAAGTGCAGCAAAGTATTTTTGTATTTCTGGGTTTGATAGATCTGAAAATAAAAGCAAGAAAAAGTAGATCGCAAGGCAAATATATGAGAAATAAGACCCGAGGGCCGTAGGTTTCACTAGTGGCTTCTCTCAAGAAAAATAGCAAACAGTTGGTAAACAAATTACTGTTGGGCAATTGATAGAACATCAAATAATTATGATGATATCCAGGCAATGATCATTACATCGGCATCACGTCCAAGATTAGTAGACCGACTCCTGCCTGCATCTACTACTATTACTCCACACATCGACCGCTATCGAGCATGCATCTAGTGTATTAAGTTCATGAAAAAAATGGAGTAATGTAATAAGAATGATGACATGATGTAGACAAGATCCGTTTATCTATATGGCGGTAGATATAGATCTCGTCTTTTTATCCTTAGTAGCAATGATACATACGTGTCGGTTCCCTTTCTTTCACTAGGATCAAGCATCGTAAGATCGAACCCACTACCGGTCACCTCTTCCTATTGCAAGATAAATAGATCGAGTTGGCCAGACAAAACCCAAATATCGAAGAGGAAATACGAGGCTATAAGAGATCACGTACAAAAGAGATCAAATAAACTCAAATACATTCACAGATATAAAAACATAGATCTAATCATAAACTCAAAGTTCATCGATCCCAACAAACACACCACAAAAGAGTTACATCATATGGATCTCCAAGAGACCATTGTATTCAGGATCAAGAGAGAGAGAGATGAAGCCATCTAGCTACTAAATACGGACCCGAAGGTCTACAAAGAACTACTCACGCATCATTGAGGAGGTACCAATGGAAGTGGTGAACCCCTCAGTGATGGTGTTTAGATTGGATCTGGTGTTTCTGGACTCTGCGGCGGCTAGATGAATATTTCGTCGACTCCCCTAGGGTTTTGGGAATATTTGGGTATTTATAGAGCAAAGAGGCGGTCCCGGGGGCACTCGAGGTGGGCACAACCCACCTGGGCACGCTAGGAGGCCCTGGCGCTCCCTGGTGGGTTGTGCCCCCCTCGAGGCACCCCTAGGTGCAACCAGGGCCCATCTGCTTCCTTTTGGCCCATAAAAAATCATTGTAAAGTTTCGTGCCATTTGGACTCCGTTTGATATTGATTTCCTGCGATGTAAAAAACATGGAAAAAACAGGAACTAGCACTGGGCACTATGTCAATAGGTTAATTAGTACCAAAAAATGATATAAAATTACTATAAAATGGTTATAAAACATCCAAGATTAATAATAAAACAACATGAAACAATCAAAAATTATAGATACATTGGAGACGTATCAGCATCCCCAAGCTTAACTCCTACTTGTCCTCGAGTAGGTAAGTGATAAAAATAGAATTTTTGATGTGGAGTGTTGTTCATCAAGTCATATCATATTCTTTTCTTTATAGCATGGACAGTTGGACTTTTATGTGATTCAAATCAATAGTCTAGTTTTGACATAATAATTTAGATACTCAAGCATATCAACAAGCAACCATGTCTTTCAGAATATCAATGCTAAAATAAGTTATCCCTAGCCGATCATGCTCAAACATTGATTCATTCATGAAACACACTCTAATATTAACTACACCTAATACTTGAGCATGATCATATTACCTCCAAGTTGATGCTTTTTATGAGAGAAGATGGAGATTCAAATTTCAAAATAAAAATTGCATAAAGTAAAAGATAGTCCCTTCGTAGAGGGAAGTAGGGATTTGTAGAGGTGCCAGAGCTCAAAGATAAAAATTTGAGATAAAAACATTTTGGGAGGTGTATCCATCCCACCAACGAAAATGACTCAGAGTTCCCAATACTTTCCATGCATAGATATATCGTAGGCGGTTCCCAAACAGAAAATAAAGTTTATTCCTTTTTCCACCATAACTTTTACTTTCCATGGCTAACCGTATCCACGGGTGCCCTCCATACCAACACTTTCCAAGGAATTAATTATTTGACAACATAAAGTAAATTCATTTATTTTTGCATTTTGGGACTGGGCATCCCTAATACCTTTGCCTTACTCTCGTGCAATGACAAGTGAATAAACACTCATCTTGAGAATAACACATCTAGCATGGAAATTAGCCACCCCTCACCGCTCCCCTAGCAAAACAAATACACAAAAGAGAAGTTTATTTTGAAAATTAGAGATGGCACATGCAAATTTTCTCAGAACGGCAAAATAATACCGCATATAGGTAGATATAGTGGACTCATGTGGCAAAACAGGTTTAAAGGATTTTGGATGCAAAAGTAGAGGTCATACTTAGTGCAAAATAAAGGCTAGCGAAAGATTGGGAAACGACCAACCAAGAAACGATTAATATCATACACAAGCATTAAGCATAATTAACACCGAATAATGCACCACAAGTAGGATATAATTATCATTGCATGACTATTGACTTTCGTGCATGCATAGGGAATCACAAACCTTAACACCAATATTCTTACTAGAGCACAATTACTCATCAACATAACTCACATATCACATCATCATATCTCAAAACTATTACTAAGAATCAAGTTTATTTTGTCCAATGATCTTAATGACATTTTCTTTTACTTTATCCTTCTTGGATATCTATCACTTTGGCACTAATTTTCATGTGTTGCTTTTCATAAGCTCAAACAAATATAAGTGAAGATCATGAGCATAACAAATTTTCTTTCTCTCAAAATAATTTAAGTGAAGCAAGAGAGAATTTCTTCAAAATTTTACTAACTCTCAAACAAATCTAAGTGAAGAAAGAGAGCATTTATTCAAAAATACTAAGCACACCGTGCTCAAAAAGATATAAGTGAAGCACTAGAGCAAGTCCTAGCTCATAGAAGATTTAAATGAAGCATAGAGAGCAATTCTAACAAGTCATGATATAATTTTGGCTCTCTCAAATAGGTGTGTCCAGCAAGGATTGATAACTTAAAACACAAAATGAAACAAGCAAAGACACGTATCATACAAGACGCTCCAAGCAAAACACATATCATGTGACGAATAAAAATATAGTCTCGAGTAAAATACCGATAGTTGTTGGAAGAAAGCGGGGATGCCACTCGGGGGCATCCCCAAGCTTAGTTGGTTGCTCATTCTTGAATAGTAGCTTGGGATGCCGGGGCATCCCCAAGCTTATTCTCTTTACATCCTTCCTTCATCCATCGTAAGATAACCCAAAACTTGAAAACTTCAATCACACAAAACTCAACAAAGCCTTCGTGAGATCCGTTAGTATAAAAATAATAAACCACTACTGTAAGTGCTGTATCCAACCAATTCATATTTTGTTTTTGTATTATATCTACTGTATTCCAACTTTTCCATGGAAAAAACTCATCAAAGAAAACAATAGAGCCATCAAAATAAGCACACAACACAAAGAAAACATAATCTGTCAAAACAGAATAATCTGTAGGAATCTGACTATTTCTAATACTTATGTAACTCCAAAACTCTGAAAAATTAGGTCAACTTGAGAAATTTGTATATTGATCTACTGCAAGTGGAATGTGTATTTTATCACTCTCTGGTAAAAGATGAAAATTAATTTCATGAGCGTAAACTTTCTGTTTTTTTCCAGCAAGATCAAACAACTATCACCCAAGAAGATCCTAAAGGCTTTACTTGGCACAAACACTAATTAAAACACAAAAAACACAATAATAACAGTAGCATAACTGTGATAACACTCAAGAACATGAAGCAAAAAGCAAAAAAAAAATTATTAATTGGGTTGCCTCTGTCGGCGTCCTGGGGACGGGGGTCCCCAGACTTGCCTGCCTGCGGCCCATGGCGTGGCTCCGTCAGTGGCCCTGTACGGCCCATCTTCACCAGCAAACACTCAAGACCTTCGCGAGGGGCCGAGCCTCGCGAGGCGAACGACGCAAGAACTCCTTGGGGGCGGCCTCACCAGGCTGGCTCGTGAGGGGTGGAGAGATCAAGACAAGGGACACCTCGCGAGGTTCCTGTGACGCAAGCCATGACGACTAAGGCTAGGCGGGTAGCAGGCGGGCGCCAGCGCGCAGTGTCCTCGTTTCCTCTTTGGAGCTAAAGAGGCAAGCGCAGATGAGGAGTCCCAAGGCAACAGACAAAGGTTTCCATATCAGTGCAATGAGACCAAGTCTAGCATGACGGCAGGACGGAAGTTACCGTGGAGCCCAGGACGGCGTCACCACCAGAGCCTTTGGCTGGATAAGACCATCTATTGTCAAGATAGCTTGTACTAGCTGCCCCTCCTTCAAATTGGCCATTGTGGGATCCCTTCCCGCCTAATATTCGGGAAGAGGACCCGGGCCTCTATATATAGGGCCAGCCTCCACCGTAGGGGGAGGGATGATCAGGGACCAGATCCATTCCACCAAAGCCACCACACAAAGTCATCAAGCACAAGAGCACCTCTCCTCAGGAGGCTGTTCTTCCCTTGTAACTGTTCATCCTCAGCCCAAGAGGCAATCCACCACACCACACTGGAGTAGGTTATTACACCACATTGGTGGCCCGAACCAGTATAAATATTGTGTCCCTTTGTTCTACGAGTTCGACGCGCTGAGCCTTGAGAACGCGGTGAGGGCGTGAGCTAGAGCGAGGAGAGATCTTCATGCGCACCCTAGTGTTCGAACCTCAAGGGTTTTGCCAGAACCCGAAATCCGACATTTGGCGTGCCAGGTAGGGGGTGCGCCGAAGCCTCTCTTCCATCAGCAGACCCGCCAACACTCTGCAGCGCCGATGTTCGGTGACTCGAGGGCCGACGCCGACCACTGGGCAGCCTGGCCAGCCCGGGTGACGTCGTTCGCCCAAGAAGACCTCAACTCCGTGCTCCAGGTGGCATGCGCACCGCCAAATGCCGCGGGGCGCGGGCGGCGTGGTCCGACACCTTCCACCCTTACCCAGCGGCGCGCGCAGGCCGCCGCAACGGCCTCAAGCTACGCCGCGGCGATGGCACCGCACTCCCGACGGGAACAAGCGAACATGAGGGCCGCCCTCACAGTGGCATGGGAGCTGCTGCGATGCCGACAGATGGAGTGGCCGGGATGCATTGCTGGAGCGTGTTGCTGAGCTGTTGGACGCCGCAGCTAGGGTTACGCCACCTTTCTGTTGCTTGCTTACGCCTCAGGCTCCGGCCGGATCACACGGTGGACCTTGTCGCGCCCGCGCACCCCCGTGTGCAAAAGGAGGTTTCGTCGGCATTAGCGCAACCAGCGGCGCCAGACACCCAAACACCTGTGCCTCCCCCAATGGGCGCATGCGTAAGCATCGCCACCCATGGTCCCAGCGGTATGCCGCCCTACCATCCTGGCGCGCCGAGCCGAGCGACATGGAGCGTGGGGCACCTCAGCGAGGTTTCCGGGGCGACGGCCCCAGAGGCCTATGTGCCCCGCATGATGGACCAGGAGTACACACCGGAGGATGACCCCGGTTCGTTCCTCGAGCCGGGTTGGGAAGAGGAGATGCTGGAAGCTGAGGCCTTCCAGGGGCCACCTGGGAGCCTCGCGGACCATGCCGGCGACAACAGCTACAGGGTACCACTGATCTCTCAGGAGCAGGCTTACGCTAACCATGGGTTGCAAGTGAATCAGGTCGCAGCGATGCACGACGGCCCCAGCACGATGGCCCCCCTTCCACCAGGGGAAGCGCATTGGGGGCTGCGGGGGAGGAGCCGGGATCAAGGCCCCTCCCCGCATCATATGGAGCAAGGCGTCGCCCAGAGGTAGGTCCTCTGCTGGGGAGGCACTGGCGAGCCTTCCCCCCGGCAGAGGGCCCGTGGTCGCCGAGGGCGCCGCTATCGTCCCCTTTGCCCCTTAGCATCGTCCTGGTTTCCGGACACCCCAACGGTGGTCGAGGGAGGCGCCCTCGCCTGGCATATGAAGCAAGGCTCGCGCCTGTGAAGGTCTCCGCTCATGACACTCTCACGAAATAATGAGTGGGGCTGTACACGCCCCGGAGTCTTCGGAGTGCCGCCCTCGGGCCTCGGGGGCTCCCGCCCACGTCCGAGTGGAAGCACCATGCTCCGCGCTGGCCATCAACACTGACCCCCAATGACTATGCTCACGGTCTGTGAAAGCACTTAGCTCCGCGCTGGTCAGAAGACTCGAAGACAAGAAGACTAGGTGCCGGACGCGGCCATTTGCTTTTGACCTCTTTTCTGTAGCTCAGACTTGCAGCTTTTGATCATCAATTTGAAGTTGCATTTCCATTGGCAATCGTGGGGGGCATCCTTTCTCGTTCATGTTGATTTCGTGAGTTTCTGGATTCTTGTTTTATTTGAGGTTCATGCCCGCTACCTCCCCCCTTTTCGAAAACCTCGCAAGCGGGGGCTGGCAGCAGCGTACGCGCGCTACGCGCACACCTTACCGTTACTGGCGCTCGCTTCTTGTGGGACCCTCTCAGGTGGACCTACAGACCTCTCCGGAAACCAAAACCTCGCTAGCTCGTGGGGGGTCCTCTCAGAAGGAATGCACGTCCACAACCGCCAAACCATTTCGAAGCCCGGCTAAACCGAAGTAAGTTATGGCATCAAGCCCGCAAGGGGAGTCGCGAGCACCCAAAAGCACGCTTTAAGCCTAGCTTAAGGAATGAAGTGGTAGTCTATTTACATGAGGGGCTTCCCCTCTCCAAAATGCTCTTTCATCGTGTGGGGCCGTACCCAAGCTTTTGCGTGCAGGTTCAAAATAAAGGAGCGAGGGCTCAGCCGGACATGTCACTCGCCTCGTCCCCAGAATCGCTTCCGGACAGGCTGCTGGTGATGTCGCTGTCTACACTGCCATCAGCCACACCGCCATCAGCCACGCCGCCATCAACCACGTCGCCCTCATCCGCCGCGACCACCAGCGCATCGTCATCAGAAGCAAAGGCCCTAACCAGAGCGTCCACATTGTCGTCCACCCAGTGCGCGAGGTTGCCCCAGACGACCGCGGGCACTGGGGCAATGGCGGCGACAAAATCAAAGTCAGGATTGGTGTTCAGGATATGGTTGAAGACGCGGGAGAATGCGCGCCCGAGAAGGCCTTGACTCTTTTCGTCCACAAGCTCGCGAGCCCTCTCAGCACGGCTCTCCAGGCATGTCACAACATCAGTGAAGAAGCGAAGATGGCTGGCTTAATCCTCAGCATGGGGATGAGGGGCATGCTCATTGTAGATGGTACCAAGCGCCTGGTTGGCCTTCGTCCTGAGGTCCCGAAGCATGGGAGCGTGCTCACACAGTAGTGTCTGCCAGCAAAGTGCCTCCTCCCTGCTTTGGTGCGCGAAGGAGTCGCTGCTGACAACCTACTGTTGAAGAGAGAGTAGCTCGTCATGGGCGGAGGCCAGCTCGGCCTGCACAGAGATCAGGGCAGCTGCGGTGGCTTTCTCGCGCTATTCCGCCTCAGCCAGCCATGACCTGAGGGCAGCGGTCTTGCCTGCACCTTCGGCTTCCACGAGCTTCAGCTTCAGGTCGTACTGCTAACAAGATCCACACAAGCCTCGACCACCCTGCGATCGACCTCCTCCTTGGACGTGGCCTCACGCGCGCCGACAGCATCCTCTGCTTGGGCGACTTGGCGCTACCTCGTCTCCAACCGCTCAAGCTCAAGGCTGCGCTCTGTGGCCTCCAGCAACAGTGCTTCCTCGTGCCTTAAGATCTCCTCCTCGTCGGACGGAGCACCCTTCATCAACGCTAAGGCAACTCTGCGTGCCTCCACCTGCTGCTCCAGGGAGGCATTCAAGGCCTGGAGCTCCCGCTTGCGCTCCTAGGCAGCCGCATGGCGATTGTCCGCCTCCCTGGCCTCCTCCAAGGCCCGGGCGCTGGCCTATCGTGAGGTTGCCAGGGATGCCTCATCCTTCGCATTGGCGTGCTCGCACTGGAGGCGCATGAGGTTGATAGCCACCTTCAGTTGATGCCACTCCTCCACCAGCCAGAGGCCTTCAGCTTCAAGGCGAGCGTCGACGTCCGCGAGTTCTTCGCCAAGCCGGCTCATCGCGCCCATTGCCTCCTGAAAGAGCTCGTGGCAGACGACACTCCGCTCGTGCGCAAACTTAAGTGCGCAACCGGGTTCGTCCCCCGCAGCAGGGGTAGCCGACGGGATCCGTAGCAGCTCACCCCCTTTCGGTAGGGGGCTGGGGGCTGGCGCCTGCTGTCGGTGTCAAAACCGACGGATCTTGGGTAGGGGGTCCCGAACTTTGCATCTAGGATCGATAGTAACAGGAGACGGGGGACATGATGTTTACCCAGGTTCAGGCCCTCTCTATGGAGGTAATACCCTACTTCCTGCTTGATTGATCTTGACGAATATGAGTGTTACAAGAGTGGATCTACCACGAGATCGTAATGGCTAAACCCTAGAAGTCTAGCCTATGAATATGGTAATGAGTATATGTGTTGTCCTTTCTGGACTATCCCCTTCGGTTTATATAGACACCGAGGAGATCTAGGGTTTACATGGAGTCGGTTACATAAGAAGGAATCTTTGGTCGTCAAGCTTGCCTTCCACGCCAAGTAGAGTCCAATCCGGACAAGGTGCAGTCTTCGGTCTTCATGTCTTCACAACCCATTAGTCCGGCCCATAGATAACAGGCCGGACGCCTGAGGACCCCTTAATCCAGGACTCCCTCAGTAGCCCTAAACCTGGCTTCAATGACAAGTAGTCCGGCGCGCAGATTTGTCTTGGCATTGCAAGGCGGGTTCCCTTCTTCCGAACTCCAGAACAGTCTTCGGACGAAGTAAGTATATCCGGACCTATGCATATAATGGCAGAGAATATAATAACTCACGAGCCCAACTTGTTGATAAGTGTTCATGACATCACATCATGCTCGCCCGGTTGCTATTTCCAACCGCCAGCTAGCGAGCCGCCCCACGTCTCGGGGTGCGGTTTTACTGGCACGTCTCGTCAGGGCAGAGATTGTGTCCCTGTATTCATGGGATTTTCATTAATGCAGGCGTGGGTAACCCAACCGTCCCCCGGGTACAACTCCTTGGTGATAGGTAAGTTTAGAGACCCTGGGAGAGACGCCCAATATCTGGGGCCTTTTTATAGAGAGCCCGTCTCTTCTTCTTCCTTGCGCTTGATCCTTCCTCAACTCCAGCCCCCCCACCAAGTTCCAACCCCCGGGTTCCAATCACCACCAGCCTTAGTCATGTACCGATCCAACCATCAGGGCCGGTGGGTGGCTTCTTCTTTCATAGAGGAGGACATTGTGGAGCTTCGCGTAGCGAGGTACCTGACCTCGGAAATCTTTCATCGGCTTCCGGCGCAAGGGCAAGTCATACCGACCCCCAGATCTGGCGAGAGGGTTGTATTTGTGTCTCACTTCCTTCACGGGCTAGGGTTCGCGCTTAACCCCTTCGTCCGGGGGCTCATGTTCTACTATGGGCTGGATTTTCACGATCTGACCCTGGACTCTATTCTCCTCATCTTGACCTTTACCATCACGTGTGAGGCCTTACTCCGGACTCTTCTGCACTTCGGTTTGTGGCTCAAGACCTTTGATGTGAGGCCGCAGGTGGCAGAGGGGGAGCAGGCAGCGTGCGGCAGCGTCATAATAGGCAAACTGGCCGGCGTGGTTTGGCTCGAAGGATCTTTCGCCAAATCTTCAGACCTGTGGCAGCAGGGGTGGTTTTATGTCAACGAGCCGCGGAGCTCCAAGTGGGCGGCTACACCCGCGTTCCGACCCGGCCCTCCAGTTCTGCTTGCTTCATGGGTCAATAAGGGATTGGACTGGGGATCCGTCAATGAAGCGCAGACTCTACATAGTCGCATCTGAAGCCTTATTGAGAAGGGCATCGATCTTGTGAACGTTGTTAAAATAATTCTAGTCCACCGGATCCTGCCATGTCAGCGGCGGCCTCTTCATATGTGGGAGTTTAACCGAGAAGGGCGGCGGACCCTAAAACACTTCTTCGGCGCTACACACAAAGGAATGTGGAAATTATATTTCGGGGAATGAGAGCAATGGCCGAACACCACCGAAGACGTTGGCATTGACTGCAATCATCCAGACCCTTCGGTATCCAAGCACTTTCCATTCAGGTATCTCTTAACAAGATATTGAACAATCCGTCCCTTTACAGGACTGGATAAAGAAAGCGGTGCTGATCTGGTGTCCGGCGCCTCTTCCCGAAGGCCCTGCGACCAACCTGCTGACGAGGATGCTGGTTCCGACACCGTACCCGGTGGCCGCGTTCGAGGAAACCAAAACCCTTTTACCCAAGGGCAAAAGCGAAGAGGGAGCCTTCCCACACAAGAAGAGGGCCGCCTCCGAAGGTCAGGAGGGGAAGCCTTCCAAGAAGGGAAAAACACCGTCATCGAGCGGCTTGGGCCAGGAGAATGATGACGAGGACGAACCTCACGACAAAACGTAAGCGTGGCTGGGGCACCTCATTCTGTTCCTATTAGTGAAGTAATCATCCGATATATGTTCATCCACGCAGGTTAACGCCTAGTGCTTCTCAATCATTCTCCTCCTCAGGAGATCTTCTTCCGGAGATGATGGAGAGTGATACGCCTTCTCCGACCCCATCGCCCGATAAGGGGGATGATACCGAGGTATCGTCCCGAAGGGCTCCTCCCGAACACCAAGTGGTACAAGAAACGGAGAAGGCGTTACCTGAAGGCGACGCCTCTGTCACTCGAGGTTCCGGGATCAAGACTGGAGTCCCTGAACCGTCTGGTTTACAGCCGGAGACGATTCTGGATGCAAGTAGGCGGGATCCTTCATGGGAAGACCGTACTTTGGCAGCGGTTTCTGAAGACCCAAGGGTGCCGGAGCTGCTGACGGACTTGCTATTACGAGCATCCCTTTCAGAGGAGCACCATACTTTGATGGCTATGGTGGTTAAAAGGATTCTATCCGCGAAGAGTGTATTGGACGAGGCTTTTACGAGCCTTCTGAGAGGTTTTGAGGTTTGTGATGTAGTTTTGTCAATTGAATTTTATTGACAGAATGCACCTGTTGTATATGCAGTAGCCCCTGAGACTCGGCTTGTCTTCCGAAGGAAGCGACCGGAGGACCAAAGAGATATGCTCAGGTGTTAACCTTGGTTTAATTTGAAATATAGGCTGCTTCCCCTCCTGTGGCTGCCCAGAGTACGGAAGTGGCCGAACTACAGCAAAAGCTGGATATTGCGGAGGATGACATTGCATTGATCAACAGGCGTCTTGACGACTCGCAAGGTACGTATTTTGAGCATTCTTTATACTAGTGTGTTTGACGCAGGAAAGTGTTGTGTATTAAATGTGCATACCATGCAGATGGTGCTGCAGTCATGGAGGTTCTTCGGGCGGAGCTAGTCGGGGCCAAGGAGCGGGTCTGACTTAGTGATGCTGCTGCTAAAGAGGCATCGGTTGAACTAAAGGCCGAACAAGCTGCGCGACGCCAGGGCGAGGAGAAGGTATCCACGATGACACTCGCTTTGGAGAATGTTGCTGGCTGCTGCGAATTTCTTGAAAATGGGAATAAAGCCTTAGCAGCCGAACTAGAAAAGGCCCGATAGGAGGCGAAAGAAGCGCGATCAGAGTCCAGAGCACTTCGTGAGGAAGTTCGGAAGACGAAAGAGATAGTGGCTGGAAAGCCTTTTCTGCTGCAGACGAAGTTCGGTGACCCGGACTATGGTCAGCTGAACCAAGTGTGGAGTTCTCTGAACGAGAATTTGGACTTGCCAAAGAGTTCTTCCAATGCAACGCGGTATTACCAAGCGTGAGCTGGATATGCAACGGAGAAACTTTTTTGGTCACAGTTCGGTGTGTCGAAGCACCCACTGCTGCTTAATGAGCAGATGTCCCAATGGGGCGAACTTCATAGGGTATCTGGCACTGCCATGAAGGATGTTATAATCCGGCTATGGCCAACCGAGCCTGTGCCAAGTAGTTATTTCGGTTTGGTGCAGAAGCTTGTCGACGTGGTGCCGCGAATAGATGCTGCGAAGTGATCGGCGTGCATTGAAGGTGCATGGATGGCCCTTGCCCGAGTCAAGACATTGTGGGGGAAAGAAGAAGGCCGTCGATGTCGCTATGAAGGGTCCGCCTGGGGCCAGGGACCGTTCGGAACTGGAGAGTTAGTTTGAAGACGTCCTGGAGGCTGCCCGCTTGATAGAGGGTCAATGCTCGAAGAACATAATGTTCGAGTGAGGTGTATGATGATTGTAAAAGACAACATTATAGTTAATCTATTTGTGTTTTGCTCGAAAGCTTGAATTCCTCCTGTGCGGTTGTTTTAATATAATCTGAAAGTTTTCCAATCGTCGGCTTCAGCCCCCTCGTAGGAACTACGAGGGTGTTCGGAAAAGCATTTAATCACTCTTTATCCAACGTCTTGGTCCATGAAGGAGGTGATAATGCGGCGAACCAGGCAATCGGACTATAAGGCGTTAACACTTTCACTTAACCATAGGAGTTTTATGGTGGGGCTATGACATAGCCCCTTGTGTGTATGCGGCATGTGGTGCCTTGCATATCTGATCTAAAAAAGATCCTTCGTGTTACACGGAGAAACACTAAGGATTCCAACAAGTCATCAAGTGGTTGACCAGCTCTCGCCGCATCATGACAGTCAGTTTTTGGCTTTCTCTACTGAGGTTCTCATCCGGTCTAGGCCAAGGCACAATAGTAGTAGTTCTCCCTTTACTACCCTAGCCGATAGGGCGAAACATAGGGTAGCAAACACAGGAGCCGGGCAACCCAACTATTGACCCAAGACAATGATTCAGAGCTGATGCATATAAGGCCAAACTTGCGACCCCAAAGTACGCTATAGAGCTATTCGGACTTTTACTGGCAGCTCATTCATTCCCATGCCGAGCCCCTGGCAGGGTATGCTGAGGTGTATCTGCAGAGCAGCCGTTAAGGCCGTACTTAAAAGAGTCAGGAAGATCAGTTCGGATGAGACTTACTAAGAACGGAGCGATGTGCCAATGATAAATTTGTATATAATAATAATAATAATAATAATAATAATAATAATAATAATAATAATAATAATAATAATAATAATAATAATAATAATAAAGAAAATACTGTGGACCCGGCTATTTGATATGCACGGGTCGGGATCAGAGGAAAGAGGGCATAGTACAGGCTCGGAATAAAGAGTGCGGTCCACAAAAAGTTATTTTTGGACCTCCTGTCGCAGGTCTGTGTCACCTCTTCTCGGGGAGGGGAATCCTTAACGGAAGTAGCACCTTAGGTGAGCGTATGGATCCGGACTCCGGTAGAGTCCATTGTAGATGTTGTCCGGCTGGTCACCTGTTATTTAGGGACGATACATAAAAAATAAAGTAAGCAGATAGAAAATGTTACGGGAATGCCTGTAGGGTGTCCGTATTATGCTTCTGTCGATGCCCATGGTATCTTGAGTGCGTAGTGATGTGCGCGTGGTGCAAACTTTGCCAGTACAGTACGTGGGTGGTGGGAAACAAACTGGTATTCGCGTTCCCGGAGTAGTCAAACGTCGGACGGAAACTGTTTCTGGCCCCTGGCGTTCTGCTGGCGAGCCGATCCGTCGTCTTTATCGTCTGGTGGCCTCCTCCCCTTGTGATCAGCGTTAAGCTTGCCTGCCTGCTCGAAGACTCAATAGTTTTGGTTGGTATGATTAGCTGGCATATCAGGTTGACCGTGAATCTGACAAGGTCGGTCCAATATCCTATCGAGGGTGGATGGTTCATCTTGGTTTGCCTTTAGTGGCTTCTTCCGTTGACCGGGCTTCGGATTGTGAAATCCAGTGTTCACCGCCGTGTCGTGTATATTACTGCGACTGTTGTGTTCGGTTCGTCGTGGCTTGCCATCTCGGATTTCAGAGGTGCCCGGGCTGCTGGAGTCGTTGTTTTTACGAGCCAGCCAGTTGTCTTCTCTCACGCAGAAGCGGGTCATTAGAGCGGTAAGGGCTGCCATGGATTTGGGTCTTTCCTGGCCGAGGTGACGCGCTAGCCATTCGTCCCGGATGCTGTGTCTGAAGGCTGCAAGGGCTTCTACACCCGGACAGTCGACAATTTGGTTCTTTTTAACTAAGAACCTGGTCCAGAGCTCCCAGGCTGACTCGCCGGGCTCCTAGACAATGTGACTTAAGTCATTAGCGTATAATGGCCAGACATATGTTCCCTGGAAATTGCCTCGAAAGGCGTCTTCCAAATCTTCCCAGTTGCCAATGGAATTTTCTGGCAAACTATTTAGCTAGTACCGAGCTGGCCCTTTAAGCTTGAGAGGTAGGTATTTAATGGCGTGGAGGTCATCTCCACGGGCCATGTGAATATGAAGGAGGTAATCCTCGATCTAGACCGCGGGATCTATTGTTCCATCGTATGATTCGATGTTGATGTGTTTAAACCCGTCTGGGAATTCATGCTCCATTACTTTGTTAGTGAAGCAGAGAGGGTGTGTGGCTCCTCTATGTTGGGCCACACTATGAAGCACCTCCGGCGGGTTCCGTTTACGGTGTACGGCCTATGCACGATCAACTTTATAGCGTCCGAATAGGCGACCATCATCATCGGTCAGGATATATCTTTGTGATCTATACGTCGATCGTGTACGTCCTCCTCTACCCTCAGTGTATTGGTTGATATCGTGGGTATTCCTCCGAGATGTTTTGTTTTGATGGCCAGATAGGTTGGTATGGTTCTCTGCTTGGGCTGCTACTTTGACTGGACCGAACTGTGGTCGGGCTGCCGCATTATTCGATGGTGGTATGGGCTCCATCGCCCTGCCATCGTATTGAGGGAGCCACCTATTCTTTGGGTGGTTTTTGACTGGGCTGCTAAGGCCGTGTTCTTCTGTGGCCAAGACCTCGGTCCATCTATCAGTGAGCAAATCTTGGCTTGCTTGAAGCTGCAGCTGCTTTTTTCTTAGGCTCCTTGCAGTGGCTATAAGCTGGTGTTTAAAGCGCTCCTGCTCGAGAGGTTCCTTGGGAATGATAAAGTCTTCATCGCCGAGGATCTCTTCTTCTTCGGAGGGGGAGATAATTGTTGTCCTCCGAGTCCCCATATGTGGTCTGTTCATCAGAGCTGTCCTGCCCACCTCCCTGTTCATCCTGCTCGAATTCTAACTCAGCACGGTCTTTGTTGGCAGTGTTTTCTCTTGGGCGATGTGGCCTAGGGTGCCGGTTTCCGGGCTGTGTACCAGGCGGTTTATTCTCGACCGGATTCTCCTTACCATCGTCGAGAGCGACGTAAGGTGTGTCTTTCATACACATGTCATACCAGGAAGTGGTCTTCCCGTGTCGAACGGGTAATAAGCTCTGTCCTTGCCCCTCATCATCGTCCAAACCGTCAATGTCTTCGGGGCAGGGGTCGGGCATGTTGGCTATGTAATCAACAGTGGCGACAAGCTCAGTGGCGGGTGGGAAACAAAATTCTCCATTGTCCGCGGAAAGTTCGAACCGAACATAGTTCGGCGATGGGTCATTTGCCAGGGATAGGTTTTTTAGCGAGTTTAGTATGTCACCCATGGGCGCGTGTTGGAAGACATCTGCGGCGCTGAACTTGAAGATTGATAACCGATCGATTTTGGTATATGCAGGCTCGCAGGGTTCAGAGTTCGACGTCAGAGGCGAGTCTGGGGTTTCGTTGATGCGGATACTGTAGGAAGTGGAATCTACGTGTGGCTCCAACGCTGCGAAATCAGTAGCCCTCGTGACGGGGTTGGGCTTCCCGTCTTCAGGCAACTTGATCTCCTCCAGATTTAAGGCCAAAGTTGTTACAGGAGCTATCTCCTAGATGTGGCCCGATGATAGGTTTAGGCCATGTTCATCGAGGCGATGGGGAGCGGTTGCCACGGTCTCGTATCCGTTGAAGATCAAATCTCCACAGACGTCCGCAACGTAATTCCGGCTTCCGAATCTGACCAGATGGCCATGGGCGTAGTTGTCGATCTGCTCCAGATGGCCAAGCGAGTTGGCCTGCAATACGAAGCCGCCGAATACGAAGATCTGTCCGAGGAGGAAGGTTCCTTCTTGGACAGCGTCATTATTGACGATCGAAGGGGCCATCGAGCCTTCTACCGACGGCACAGTGGAACTCTCAATGAAAGCACCAATGTCGGTGTCAAAACCAGCGAATCTCGGGTAGGGGGTCCCGAACTGTGCGTCTAGGATCGATGGTAACAGGAGATAGGGGACACGATGTTTACCCAGGTTCAGGCCCTCTCTATGGAGGTAATACCCTACTTCCTGCTTGATTGATCTTGACGAATATGAGTGTTACAAGAGTGGATCTACCACGAGATCATAACGGATAAACCCTAGAAGTCTAGCCTATGAATATGGTAATGAGTATATGTGTTGTCCTTTCTGGAATATCCCCTTCGGTTTATATAGACTCAGAGGAGATCTAGGGTTTACATGGAGTCGGTTACATAAGAAGGAATCTTCGGTCGTCAAGCTTGCCTTCCACGCTAAGTAGAGTCCAATCCGGACATAGTGCAGTCTTCGGTCTTCATGTCTTCACAACCCATCAGTCCGGCCCATAGATAACAGGCCGGACGCCCGAGGACCCCTTAGTCCAGGACTCCCTCACCTGCCGGGACGCCGACTGGGCTTTGGCAGGGGCCCAGATGGGTTGAGGCCCGTTGCTCAAAGAAGAAACCAGGATTGAGGTCATCCAGCCGCCGTCCACAACTAGAGGAGGAGCACTTGGCACACTTGCCGCACCCCAGGCGAGGCCAAGAAGGAGAGACACAAAGGCGCGGGCTCCAGGCGCCAGGCTAGCGTGTTTGCCTCTCCGGCCGACCTCACGCCGGGTGCGGCATGCTGGCTTGGGGCGCTCAAGGCCAGCGGGGAATTTGAGCCAGAAGAAGGTTGCTTCCCGGGAGACTTCGCCGCCTTAGAAGAAGGGACCCTGAGGAGCCACAGTTAGGAGGAGAAGCAGCACTCGAGAAATTACAAAGACAAGGTACTCACTCGTCTATGACATATACTTCCTCTGCTTCAACGGTCGGAAGGCATCACTGCTGCAGCTTGGAGACCCTTTCCTCTTGCGAAGCGCATCAAAGTCCACACGGAGCCTGCCGAAGCCTTGGACGCAGCCACCAGCGTAGGGTGCGGCTGGTGGGGCACTTGAGGAGACGACCTCGGGATTGCTGGGCTGAGGGGAGCCCACTGGCTCCACCTCATGATGATCACCTGAGACCTCGGAGGCTTCGTCCTCAGGAGCAGCGGATTGCATCGCCCCCTTAGCAGTCACCCCAGGGCAAGAGTCGCGGGCTCCTGGGGGTGGCACCTTGGGAGCCTCGAGCAGTGCCGATGCCTCAGCACCCGCGCCTCCGGCTTCCAGTAGAGCTCTCCCCCCTACATCCACTCTTGGGGTAAGCTCGGCGCTGGCGGCAGGGAGGGGAACCACGGAAACAGGGTTCTCGCGTTTTCCTTCAAGGCCGACTGGACACAGCTCCCATTAATCAAGGGGGGCATCTTCCCCGCGAACTCCACCCAGTTCGAGCAGCAGTACAAAAGATAGCCCTCTTGCGGCATATCGGCTGGCGAGGGGTTGCTCGTCAGGACCTCGAGCACCATTCTTCGTGCCTCGAGCGGAAGCCCCGACTCCTGAAGCCTCATGCGATCCTGGCCACCGGACAGGGCCCACGTCGGCCGGGAATGGTGCTGGAGTGGGGCAACGTGGCGTCGGAGTAACTCCTTCATCACCATGGGCGCAGTCATGCCGAGATCTTTCAGCCTCTTCAACCGGAGCCAGACAAAGGCAAGGTGGGGGGTCCGCGAACTTCTCGTGGCCCCAGCCGGAGCTGGGAACGGCGGGCGCCAAAGGGGGCGAGAGCAGGGGGCTGAGCACACCGATGTCCATGAACACCCACCGTGTTCGAAACCCGCTCGCAGATGGTGGGAGCTCAAAGTCAATCCCCGAGCCTGTCATTGCATCCACGGCCTGGAAGCTCAGGCATCCCGAGCATTATCGTGGATCGGTCAGGTGTAGCGAGAAGAAATGGCGCAGTAGGGCCACCGAAGGAGCAATGCCCACCATGGCCTCGCAGACGAAGACGAAAACAGAAAGAAGGGAAACAGATTGGGGATCTAGGTGCAGCATATGGATCTGATAGTGGGAAAGCACGACGTTGAAGAAGGTGGAAAAGGGAGGAACCAGGCCAGCCCACAGGGCGTCAATGGAGAATTGGACCTCGGTTGCTGTCCTATCAACAGAGGCGCGGGATGTAGGCCATGCCACCATCTTCCCCCATTCATTGAAGCCGATGGCGAGCACAGGGCGGACCTTGTCCATGGCTTCCTGGTTGAGCACCGATGACTAACCAACGGCGGGTTCAATGCCCAGAGGTGGCTCAGCTGAAGACTGGGACTTCTTCTTCCCCTCATCCGTTCGGCTTGGCGCCATGAAACGGGAAGGGACGAGCTCATGTCAAGTTGGGAGAGGAGGTTGTTGTTTTGGAAGGCGGAAGAATTAGAGAAGCGCGTCGCCAGCAACGAGGGAATAACTGTAAGTCGTGGTGCCCGCCAAGCTAGGGGGATATCAAGGCTGCCTGGGGAAGCGGGGCCGCCCACGTCCCATCAATCGCCACACGTCAACCGAAGCCGCAGGATGTTGAGGCCCACAGCGCTCCGCACTTGCCCTTTGTCTTCACCTTGAAGCCATGTTCGAGCATGCTTTGGGCCCGAGGGCTACTGTCGGTGTCCTGGGGACGGGGGTTCCTAGACTTTCCTGCCTACGGCCCACGGCGTGGCTCCGTTAGCGGCCCTGTACGACCCATCTTCACCAGCAAACACTCAAGACCTTCGTGAGGGGCCAAGCCTCGCGAGGCGGACGATGCAATACCTCCTCGGGGGCGGCCTCACTAGGCTAGCTCGCGAGGGGCAGAGAGATCGAGGCAAGGGACACCTCGCGAGGTTCCTGTGAAGCAAGCCATGACAACCAAGGATAGCCGACTACCAGGCGAGCGCCAGCGCGCGTAGTGTCCTTGTTTCCTCTTTGGTGTTAAATAGGCAAGCGCAGACGAGGAGTCCCGAGGCAGCAGGCAAAGGTTTCCATATCGGTGCAACAAGACCAAGATCAGCAGGATGGCAGGATAGAGGTCACTGTGGAGCCCAGGATGGTGTCACCACCAGAGCCTTTGGTAGGCGACGACCATCTTTTGTCAGGATAGCTTGTACTAGCTGCGCCCCCTTCAAATTGGCCGTTGTGGGATCCCTTCCTGCCTAATATTGGGGAAGAGGACCCGGGCCTCTATATATAGGGCTAGCCTCCACCGTAGGGGGAGGGATGGTCTAGGACCGGATCCATTTTACCAAGGCTACCACACAAACTCACGAAGCACAAGAGCACCTCTCCTAAGGAGGTTGTTCTTCCCTTGTAACTGTTCACCCAATAGGTAATCCACTACACCACACTGGAGTAGGGTATTACACCACATCGGTGGACCGAACCAGTATAAATCTTGTGTCCCTTTGTTCCGTGAGTTCAACGCGCTGAGCCTTGAGATCGCGGTGAGGGCGTGAGCTAGAGGGAGGAGAGATCTTTGTGCGCACCCCAGTGTTCGAACCTCAAGGGTTTTACCGGAACCCGAAATCCAACAGCCTCCCAACAAGCGCTATAGTTTTACGCCCTTAGCTAGGCATATAGCAAGGATCTAAGTTTTCTCATCTTTGGTTCAAGATCCATAAGATGCCCTCATCATTGAATCATAAGGTGGCTTAATTCTAGTTCTAGGAAAGTGTTCCATAACTTTCCTCAAAGGAAATTGGAACTTAATATTGCCTTCTTTCATATCTATCACGACACCGATAGTGCATAAAAACGGTCTACCAAGAGTAATTGGACAAGAAAGATTGCAATAAATATCAAGAACAATAAAATCTATGGGCACATAATTCCTATTTTCAAGAATAAGAACATCATTAATCCTTCCCATAGGCTTTTTAATAGTGGAATCCGCCAAGTGCAAATTCAAGGAACATTCTTCAAGATTGGTAAGACCAAGCACATCACATAAAGATTTCGGAATTGTGGAAACACTAACACCCAAGTTACACAAAGCAAAACACTCATAATTTTTAATCTTGACTTTGATAGTAGGTTCCCATTCATCATACAACTTTCTAGGAATTGAAACTTCTAATTCCAATTTTTCTTCAAGAGTTTTCATCATAGCATCAACAATATGTTTAGTAAAAGCTTTATTTTGTTTATAAGCATGGGGTGAATTTATCATGGATTGCAACAAATAAATACAATCAATCAAAGAGCAACTATCATAATTAAATTCTTTGTAATCCAAAATAGTGGGTGCATCACTAGCTAAAGTTTTGACCTCTCCAAACTCACTTTCATCAATTTTCTCAACAAGATTTTCACTTTCCGAAATATTGGGATGCCTTCAACCTAAAGTTGACTCTTCTTCAGTCCCTTTTTCATCATTCTTAACTTTACTAAACAAGGAATCAATAGAAGAAACACCAATCATTTTAAGATCTTCATCATTTTTGCAAGAATAATCACTAGAAAAAGCTTTTTCCAAAAAATCTCTTTTAGCTCTAAGCATAGCAGTTCTTTTCTTACTTTCATCCATAGAAACATAAAGAGCTTTAATTGATTCATCTACTTTAGGCACACAAATTTTCATCTTGAGATTTTCCACATCATGAGCAATTCTATCAACACTTCTAGACAAATCATCAATTTTGTTCAACTTTTCTTCTATGGAATTGTTGAAAACTTTTTATGTATTGATAAATTCCTTAATATTATTCTCAAGATCAGAGGTGTTCCTATTATTATTATAAGATTGATTTCCATAGGAATTACTAGGAAAAGGTTTAGGATTAAAATTACCTCTATAAGCATTGTTGTTGAAATTATTTCTAGAGATAAAATTCACATTAATGGCATCACTATTTTGCTCAATCAAAGTAGACAAAGCCATATCATTAAAATCAATAGGAGCACTTTTACTAGCAACCAATTTTGTAAGAGCATCAACTTTATCACTCAAAGAAGAAATTTCTTCAACCGAATTAACTTTTTTACTAGTAGGAGCTCTTTCGGTATGCCATTGAGAATAATTTGCCATAATATTATCAAGAAATTTGGTGGCTTCACCCAAAGTAATTTCCATAAAAGTACCACCCACGATGGAATCTAAAAGATTACGAGAAACAAAATTCAATCCTGCATAAAAAATTGTATGATCATCCAAAGATTTGACCCATGAGTTGGGAAATTCCTTAGCATCATTTTCATCCTTTCCCAAGATTGCGCAACATGCTCATGTTCAAGTTGCTTGAAATTCATGATCTCGGTTCTAAGGGAAATAATTTTTGTGGGAGGAAAATACTTAGTGATAAAGGCATCTTTGCACTTATTCCAAGAGTCGATACTATTACGAGGCAAAGAAGAGAACCAATTTTTTACAGAATCACGCAATGAAAACAGAAATAATTTCATCTTGTCCACATCTTTTTTTTGCATATAACATAATTCCATGAAGGTACTAATATGGGACGCGGCATCCTCATTAGGAGTATCGGAAAATTGGTCTTTGATAACAAGATTCAGCAAAGCAGTATTAATATCACAAGTCTCCACACTAGTGGCGGGAGGAGCAAGCGTAGTGCCAATAAAATCATTGTTGTTGGTATTTGAGAAATCATATAACTTGGTGTTCTCTTCAGTCATGATGACCACACAACAAGATTGCACTCAAAACAGGTCCGGCAAGAAAACGGCGAACGGAAAAGAGAGGCGAGTAAAATAGCAAATTTTGTGAAGTGGGGGAGAGGAAAATGGCAAATAATGTAAATTGCGAGGAGATGAGATTGGTGATTAGGAACCTGGTTATGATGAAGATCCTCCCCGGTAACAGCGCCAGAAAGCACGTTGACGGGAGACTATCTTGACTTGATCCTCCCCGGCAACGGCGCTAGAAATCCTCCTCGGCAACCGGAACTACGTCGGTATTCCCTAGAGAGGGAGGGATGATGTACCACAAGGATGGCAGAGTATTTCCCTCAGTTATGAAACCAAGGTATCAAACCAGTAGGAGAACCAAGCAACACAACGTAAACATTCCCTGCACACAAATAACAACACCTCGCAACCCGACGAGTTAAAGGGGTTGTCAATCCCTTTCGGGTAACGGCGCCAAAATTTGGCGCGTGACGGTAAAAAGGTTGTAATAGATTGGATAAATAGATCGCAAATAAAATAAAGTGCAGCAAAGTATTTTTGTATTTTTGGGTTTAATAGATCTGAAAATAAAAGCAAGGAAAAAGTAGATCGCAAGGCAAATATATGAGAAATAAGATCCAGGGGCCGTAGGTTTCACTAGTGGCTTCTCTCAAGAAAAATAGCAAACGGTGGGTAAACAAATTACTGTTGGGCAATTGATAGAACATCAAATAATTATGATGATATCCAGGCAATGATCATTATATAGGCATCACGTCCAAGATTAGTAGACCGACTCCTGCCTGCATCTACTACTATTACTCCACACATCGACCGCTATCCAGCATGCATCTAGTGTATTAAGTTCATGAGAAAACAAAGTAATGCAATGAGAACAATGACATGATGTAGACAAGATCCGTTTATCTATATGGCGGTAGATATAGATCTCATCTTTTTATCCTTAGTATCAATGATACATACGTGTCGGTTCCCTTTCTGTCACTGGGATCAAGCACCGTAAGATCGAACCCACTACCAGGAACCTCTTCCCATTGCAAGATAAATAGATCGAGGTGGCCAGACAAAACCCAAATATCAAAGAAGAAATACGAGGCTATAAGAGATCACGTATAAAAGAGATTAAAGAAACTCAAATAATTTCATGGATATAAAAACAGAGATCTAATCATAAACTCGAAGTTCACCGATCCCAACAAACACACCACAAAAGAGTTACATCATATGGATCTCCAAGAGACCATTGTATTGAGGATCAAGAGAGAGATAGAGAGATGAAGCCATCTAGCTACTAACTACGGACCCGAAGGTCTACAAAGAACTACTCATGCATCATCGGATAGGCACCAATGGAAGTGGTGAACCCCTCCGTGATGGTGTTTAGATTGGACCTGGTGTTTCTGGACTCTGCGGCGGCTG
Source organism: Triticum dicoccoides (assembly GCF_002162155.2). Taxonomy (NCBI): domain Eukaryota; kingdom Viridiplantae; phylum Streptophyta; class Magnoliopsida; order Poales; family Poaceae; genus Triticum; species Triticum dicoccoides. The sequence goes on along the minus strand of NC_041392.1, from coordinate 429,012,989 downwards.
GATACATATTTCGTCGACTCCCCTAGGGTTTTGGGAATATTTGGGTATTCATAGAGCAAATAGGCGGTCCGGGGGGCACCCGAGGTGGGCACAACCCACCTGGGCGCGCCAGGGCCTCCTGGCGCGCCCTGGGGGGTTGTGCCCCCCTCGGGGCACCCCCAGGTGCAACCAGGGCCCATCTGCTTCCATTTGCCCCATAAAAATTCATCGTAAAGTTCCGTGCCATTTGGACTCCGTTTGATATTGATTTCCTGTGATGTAAAAAACATGGGAAAAACAGGAACTGGCACTTAACACTATGTCAATAGGTTAGTACCAAAAAATGATATAAAATGACTATAAAATGATTATAAAACATCCAAGATTGATAATAAAATAGCATGGAACAATAAAAAATTATAGATACGTTGGAGACGTATCAGGCTACCTCTCTCCCTCTCCCTCGTTTATATACATGGGGAGGGCACCCCTAGAACACACATCAATTGTTCCTAGCCGTGTGCGGCGCCCCCTCCACAGTTAACACCTCGGTCATATTGTCATAGTGCTTAGGCGAAGCCCTATGCTGGTAACTTCATCATCACCGTCGCCATGCCGTCATGCTGACGGAACTCTCCCTCGTCCTCAACTAGATCAACAGCTCGAGGGACGTCATCGAGCTGAACGTGTGCTGAACGCGAAGGTGCCGTACATTCGGTGCTTGGATCGGTTGGATAGCGGAGACGTTCGACTACATCAACCACGTTACTAAACGCTTCCGCTTTCGGTCTACGAGGGTACATGGACACACTCTCCCCGCTCGTTGCTATGCATCTCCTAGATAGATCTTGCGTGATCGTAGGTATTTTTTTGAAATACTGCGTTCCCCAACAAACCGTTATGTGATGAAGTCGGAGCATGATTTATTTATTTATTGTCTTCCTTATGAGTGGCGGTCAGGGACGAGCAATGGTATTTTCCTACCAATCTATTTTACTTTGTTTCGATGACTAGTGGATTTTTTCAATAAGTATGTGAGTTATTTATGATTAATGTTGAGTCCATGGATTATACGCACTCTCACCCTTCCACCATTGCTAGCCTATCTAGTGCCACACAACTTTCGCCGGTACCATACACCCACCATATACCTTCCTCAAAACACCCACCATACCTACCTATTATGGCATTTCCATAGCCATTCCGAGATATATTGCGATGCAACTTTCCACCGTTCCGTTTTATTATGACACGTTCCATCATTATCATATTGCTTTGCATGATCATGTAGTTGACATCGTATTTGTGGCAAAGCCACCTTTGATAATTCTTTCATACATGTCACGCTTGAGTCATTGCACATCCCGGTACACCACCGAAGGCATTCATATAGAGTCATATTTTGTTCTAAGTATCGAGTTGTAATTCGTGAGTTGTAAGTAAATAAAAGTGTGATGATCATCATTATTAGTGCATTGTCTCATGTGAGGAAAGAATGATGGAAGCTACGATTCCCCCACAAGTCGGGATGAGTCTCCAGACTTTACAAAAAAATAAAAGATGCCAAAGAAGCTCATTCAAAAAATGAGAGAAAATGAGAGAAGGGGCAATGTTGCTATCCTTTTTCCACACTTGTGCTTCAAAGTAGCACCATGATCTTCATGATAGAGAGTCTCCGATGTTGTCACTTCCATATACTAGTGGGAATTTTTCATTATAGAACTTGGCTTGTATATTCCAATGATGGGCTTCCTCAAATTGCCCTAGGTCTTCATGAGCAAGCAAGTTGGATGCACACCCACTTAGTTTTCTTTTGAGCTCTCATAAACTTATAGCTCTAGTGTATCCGTCGTATGGCAATCCCTAGTCACTCACATTGATATCTATTGATGGTCATCTCCATAGCCTGTTGATACGCCTAGTTGATGTGAGACTATCTCCCTCTTTTTTATCTTCTCCACAACCACCATATTCTATTCCACCTTTGGTGCTATGTCCATGGCTCACGCTCATGTATTGTGTGAAAGTTGAAAAGGTTTGAGAACACCAAAAGTATGAAACAATTGCTTCGCTTGTCATCGGGGTTGTGCATGATTTGAATATTTTGTGTGATGAATATGGAGCATAGCCAGACTATATGATTTTGTAGGGATAAGCTTTCTTTGGCCATGTTATTTGAGAAGACTTATTTGAGAAGACATAATTGCCTCGTTAGTATGCTTGAATATTATTATTTTTATGTTGATATTAAACTTTTGTTTTGAATCTTACCCATCTGAACATTCATGCCACAATAAAGAAAAAATACATGGATAAATATGTTAGGTAGCATTCTACATCAAAAATTCTATTTCTATCATTTACCTACTCGGGGACGAGCAGGAATTAAGCTTGGGGATGCTTGATACGTCTCCAACGTATCTATAATTTTTCATTGTTCCATGCAATTATATCATCTGTTTTGGATGTTTTATATGCATTAATATGCTATTTTATATTATTTTTGGGACTAACTTATTAACCAAGAGACCAATGCCAGTTTCTGTTTTTTCCTTGTTTTTGAGCTTCGCAGAAAAGGAATACCAAATGGAGTCCATACGGAATAAAACCTTTGCGATGATATTCTTGGACTAGAAGACACCCAGGAGACTTGGAGTGCAAGTCAGAAGAGCCACGAGATGGACACAAGGGTGGAGGGCGCGCCCCCTACCTTGTGGGCCCCTCGGTGACCCCCTGACCTAGATCTTCCTCCTATATATTCACATATATTCCCAAATCACAAAAAGCATCCACGAAAACACTTTTCCATCGCCGCAACCTTCTATTCCCATGAGAACCCATCTTGGGGCCTTTTCCGGCATCCTGCCGGAGGGGGATTCAAGCACGGAGGGCTTCTACATCAACTCTATTGCCCTTCCGATGAAGCGTGAGTAGATTACCTCAGACCTACGGGTCCATAGTATTAGCTAGATGGCTTCTTCTCTCTCTTTGACTCTCAATACCATGTTCTCCTTGATGTTCTTGGGGATCTTTCCGATGTAATCTTCTTTTGCGGTGTGTTTGTCGAGATCCGATGAATTGTGGATTTATGATCAGCTTATCTATGAATATTATTTGAATATTCTCTGAATTCTTTTATGCATGATTTGATATCTTTGTAATTCTCTTTGAACTATCGGTTTAGTTTGGCCAACTAGATTGGTTTTTCTTGCAATGGAGAGGTGCTTAGCTTTGGGTTCAATCTTGCGGTGTCCTCTCCCAGTGACAGTAGGGGCCGCGAGGCACGTATTGTATTGTAGCATCGAGGATAAAAATATGGGGTTTACATCATATTGCTTGAGTTTATTCCTCTACATCATGTCATCTTACTTAAAGTTTTACTCTGTTCATCATGAACTTAATACTCTAGATGCAGGTAGGAGTCGGTCGATATGTGGAGTAATAGTAGTAGATGCAGGCAGCAATCGGTCTACTTGACATGGACGTGATGCCTATATTTCATAATCATTGCCTTGGATATCGTCATAAATTTGCAATTTTCTATCAATTGCTCGACAATAATTTGTTCACCCACCGTATTATTTGCTATCTTGAGAGAAGCCTCTAGTGAAACCTATGGCCCCCGGGTCTATTTTCCATCATGTAAGTTTCCGATCTACTATGTTGAAATATTTTACATTCCGATCTATAAACCAAAAAAACCCCAAAATATTTACTTTAAATTTTGTTTAATTTTATCTATCTCTATTAGATCTCACTTTTGCAAGTGACTGTGAAGGGATTGACAACCCCTTTGTCGCGGTGGGTGCAAGTGTTTGATTGTTTGTGCAGGTATTGGTGATTTGTGCATTGTCTCTATTGACGTATAATGTGCTGCCTAGTCTCTTCCATCAGATCGGTCTTTTGGTTGCATTGGCTAGAGCCTGCACTTCTACATGGTATCAGCCTAACCGATCCAAAACCCTAGCCACCGCCGTCGCCCTTCCGCACCGCGCCGCCCCCGGGGCAGTCGATCTTCATGATCACCACCGGGGGTCGCGCCGCCCGTACCCAGGGTTTGTCCGTCGATCCGTTGATCGGCTGCCCTAGAGAGTTTTTTCCTGATCAATTGATCCGGGTTTTTTCTCTCTCGCTGATCGTTTTATCGTTGTTCTTTTTTGGTTTTCTGATCTAAGATTGGTTTGCGTCGCCCTCCATCATTCGCCGTCTACAACGCGTATCTACTTTAACATCGGCATTGACTACACCGGAGCACCCTACACTACAACGCGTCCATCCGGACGTGGTGGCCGCTCGTACGGTCCGCTGGCTGTGATCCAGCGGCAAGTGGCCTGAGCCCAAGGCCACCTAGGTGCCTCGCGCAGATGTTGCTTGTTGCCCATGTGTGTACACCGGCGGCCGCTCTTGTCAGGCCAGCTGCTGCACGTCTGGACTGGATAGCATATGCATCTAGGTCTTGCCTGGTCGTGATTATACATCACGCGGGTGTGCTTATATGCATGCAATGCGTACTGATAACCCACAAGTATAGGGGATCGCAACAGTTTTCGAGGGTAGAATATTTGACCCAAATTTATAGATTTGACACAAGGGGAGCCAAAGAATATTTGAAGGTATTAGCAGCTGAGTTGTCAATTCAACCACACCTAGAGATTAATTATCTGCAGCAAGAAAGCAATAGCAAGGTAATATGATAGTTTTGGTAGTGGTGACAGCAGCAATAGTAACGGTAATAGTGATAGCAGTAATTTTGTAGCAAGGGTAACAGTGATGATGGCAGTAGTAACTTAGCAGAAACAATATAAGATAAATTCATAGGCATTGGATCAGTGACTTGTTGGATGATATTCATCATGTGACAGTTATAACCTAGGGCTATTAGGTACTAGCTCTAGTTCATCGATATAATGTAGGCATGTATTTCGTAAAAAGTCATATGTGCTTTATTAAAAGAACTTGCATGGCATCTTTTGTCCTACCCTCTCGTGGCAGCGGGGTCCATATTGGAAACTAAGGGATATTAAGGCCTCCTTTTAATAGAGAACCGGAATAAAGCATTAACACATAGTGAATACATGAACTACTCAAACTACGGTAATCACCGGAAGAAGTCCTGGTTATTGTCACTCCGGGGTTATCGGATCATAACACTTAGTAGGTGACTATAATTGCAAGATCGGATCTAGAACATGGATATAATGATGATAACATAAATGGTTCAGATCTGAAATAGTGGTACCCGGGCCCAAAGTGAAAAGCATTAAGCATGGCAAAGTCATAGCAACATCAATCTAAGAACATAGTGGATACTATGGATCAAGCCCTAACAAAACTAACTCGATTACATGATGAATCTCATCCAACAACTCACCGACCAACGAGCCTACAAAGGAATTACTCACTCCCGGTGGGGAGCATCATGGAATTGACAATGGAGAAGGGTTGGTGATGACAAAGAATGAAGACCCCCCTCTCCGGAGCCCCAAACGGACTCCAGATCTGCCCTCCCGAGGAAGAAGAGGGCTTGGCGGTGGCTATGTCTTGTGGATCGCGATAATTCTTTTTCCCTGATTTTTTCTCCAAAATTGGTTTTTATAGCATTGGAATCAGGATTTGCGGGGCCACCAGGTGGGGACAACCCACCTGGGCACGCCCTGGTGGATTGTGCCCACCCAGGTGCCCCTCTCTGGCAGGTCTTGGCTCTAGAAATTCTTATTATTGATATAAAGAATCCTCACAAAGTTTCGTTCCATTCTGAGAACTTCTATTTCTACACAAAAACAACACCATGGTAGTTCTGCTGAAAACAACGTCAGGCCAGGGTTAGTTTGATTCAAATCATGCAAATTAGAGTCCAAAACAAGATGAAAAGCATTAGGAAAAGTAGATATGTTTGAGACGTATCAACTCCCCCAATCTTAAACCTTTGCTTGTCATCAAGCAATTTAGTTGATAAACTGGAAGTGAAAAAGAAAAACTTTTACGAACTCTTTTGCTCTTGTTTGCATAAATAAGCTTAAACAACACCCAGGTTTTCAGCCAACATTATAACTAACCATGTCGACAATAACTCTTAAAGATTATAATGACTCATATCAATGACATAATCAGCTAGCGAGCAATAATAAGGTATCTCAAATAGCAACACGTTGTCAAAACAACCATGATATAATATGACAATAATGGTATCTCGCTAGCCCTTTCTGAAACCGCAAAACATAAATGTAGAGCACCTCCAAAGTTCAAGCAACGACTAAACATTGTATTTCATGGTAGAAAATATCCAATCATGATGCACCCAACATTAGCTACACACAATGCATAAATTATGACAACTGTGCTCTACTCAGTTTCTGGCGCTTGTTTCAGAAGGTGATGACACAACATAAAAGTAAATAGATACTCCCTTCGCAGACGGAAGCAGTGATTTGCAGAGGTGCCAGAGCTCAGTTTTTAAAACAGAGATTAATGATATTTTGAGACATGCACCCTTCTCATTTACTTCACGACCATCATTTATCAATATCTCCCATGCTAAACACGCTAGTGGCGGTTCCCAAGCAATAAAAGTAAAGGTTTACTTCCTCTCCACCAACAATCACATTCCACGGCTTGTTCGAAACAACGGGTGCCGTCCAAACAAACAACAGTCCTGGGGTTTTTTTGTTTAATTATTTGCATTTTTTAGTTCGGGACTGGGAATCCCTATTACCGCCCTTTTCTCGTGCGATGGCGAGTTAATAAACACTCAACCTAAGAATAACCCACTTAGCATGGAAGATACCGACCACCTCCTGTCGTTCCATGAACAATCCAGGCACACAAAACGGATAATTTTTTTAGAAGTTTTTAGAGGTGGCACATGCAAATTTACTTAGGACGGCAGGGTAATACCGTATATAGGTAGGTATGGTGGACTCATCTGGAATAACTTTGGGTTTAAGGTTTTTGATGTACAAGCAGAATCCCCACTTAGTACAGGCGAAGGCTAGCAATTTAGATTGAGAAGCGACCAGCTAGAGAGCAACAACGATCATAACCATGCATTATGCATAAGTAACTTTGGACACTAGCATGAGTAGGATATGAACACCATGAACATAAATAGTATAGAGGCTATGTTGGTTTTGATTCAACTACATGAATGAACATGTACCAAGTCAAGCCACTTGAACAGTCGGAGGAGGATACCATATCATCATACTACATCACAATCCTTTTAACGCTATGTTGATATCCAAGATAAATCATTATCAACTCCTAGCTACTTATGCATGGCATGAGAAACTATAATCTCTAATTGTCATTCCAAACATGTTTAATCATAACGGGATGAATCATGGATGTTAGGTTAAACATATTTACACAGACAGGACAAGTCGAGTTCATACCAGTTTCTCTCTGCCATGGTCAGTTCAGTGAATGTCGTCATTATTGCCTTTCACTTGCATGACCGAATGATATGAAAATAATAATAGTGCAAGAGTGTCGTGGACTAAGCTGGAATCTGCAGACATTTTATTCAATAGGAGAAGACAAGGTAAAATGTGCTCTTTATTAGTTCAACAATTATTCAAATGAGAGCCACTCAACATTTTCATCGTGGTCTTCTCCTTGGTACAACTCGAATGAAAACAAAACAAATTCAGAGAAACACACTAAAATATTTTTGGAGTTTTTGGTTTTCTTTAGCAAGCAAATAAGGGAAAAGCAAAAATGGGAAAAACTATTTACACAGGAAAGCTCCCAACAAGCAAAAGAAGAACAAGGAAATCTTTTTGGGTTTTGTCTTTTTAATACTACGGCTAAGCATGCATAGAAAGTAAACTAGCTACAATTTTTTTTTGTTTTTCTAAAGTTTTTCCAACACACAAGAAGAAAGTAAGAAAATAAATCTAATCATGGATGATACAACGAAAAAGTGTGAGCACCGACAAATGGAATGAGTGAACATGAATGTAAAGTCGGTGGAAACATGTACTACCCCAAGCTTAGGCTTTTGTCCTAACTTGGTAGTCAATCAGTAGCCTGGAGGGTAGTAGGGGTGCTGAGGAGCGGGCATCCACTCGTCCCACTATGGAGGCTCCTCCCGTGCTGCCTCCTCAGCAGCCTGAGTGTTCCGGTAGGCGATGATGTCCGCAGGATTAATCCTATATCTGCCCCTGGCAGTAGAATCAAACAAAGCAGGTGCATGGAGTGGAATAATATCACGAGTTTTAACGCTAAAAACCAGGTTATAAGGAATGGGAATGTCAGGATAATCTCGTGCAAGAAAATGATGGTGTTCCATGGCTGCCCTATCTAGGTAGACCTTGGTAAGAGGGTAAACATGAGGGCGTATCTCAACCTCAAAGTGAGCCGCCAAATGAGGAGCAAAAATCCCACCACGTATTTCACCCAGGATTTATCAAGATGGAGGCGACGAGCCACAATAGCTCCCAAGCTATGAGTGTTGTCGCCCTCTAGTGCTCGGCATAAAATAGAAAAGTCTGGTGCACTGAGCGCACCTACTTTCTTTCTAGCAAGCAAGCACTTAGCAACGAATAAAGCAAAATAATGTACGGCAGGAAAATGTATGCTAGGAGCCATGATGGCCGACACCCCTCGCTCATCTCCTACTATCAAAGTGAGATAAATATCCTCAAACCCAGCCGGCCTAGTGTAGCGACCAGACCTCAAACGGTCCAATATCTATGCTCAGGTGTCATCCCTGCATCAGTAATGCTGACACCACACAGTACTTGAAGGATTTATAACAGAGTAGCAATCACACACTTATTACATCGAGTGTCTCAAAAGAGAACTTATTACAATAAATATGGCTTAAGGCCATCTAATAACGATAACATCAGAAGGCTTGGAAGATAAGTGAGTCCATCAACTCCAACGGCATCACTGAGTATAGAACCACGACCTAAAAGGCACCTTACTCGTCATCTGAAAAGTCTGCAACATGAACGTTGCAGCCCGAAAACGGGTCAGCACATGGAATATGCTGGCAATGTAACACATAGAGAACAATGAAAGAATAAGGCTATTCTATATACATATTTGGCTGGTGGAAAGCTCTATTGTTACAGTTTTGTGTAAAGCCAAATTTTCCCTACTACAAAGGAATAAATTTTATTTAACTATCATGGTAGTTGTTAAACATTTAGAATGGTTGACAACATTCTCAATCCCAATTAAGCATCATCATTAAAACCCAACAAAATTAATTAGAGTAACATGATGAGATTCACATGATAATCCAAGAACTAGATACTCAAGATGTCCATAACCGGGGACACGGCTAATCATGATTAGTTTATACACTCTGCAGAGGTTTGCGCACTTTTCCCCACAAGACTCGATCTCCTCCGTTGGGATTCTCGCACTACATGGTGTTTGAGAAATGGATGACCGAGACATAGTCTTTCAGAAGCGCTAGCACCTTACGAACGGGTAGACCGTACCAACCTACATCCCCTACATCTGCTAGTCTACCACTGTAAGAGTTCACACGACTTAGTCAACTATGCTAGAGCCCATAGTAGCTTGTGGCTGCACACAGAAGTTTCTAGTATGAATAATCTCATGATCCCTTTGAGCCTGGGTGGCGGTCCAAAAGAAAAACAATAGGAAATCGCTGGAATACCCAGGTGCCTCAATCCACCCAGATGTGTGTTTAAGTTGCCACCTTAAGTAAACCATTAAATTATCAAACTCACATCTGTCATGGATTTCACTCTCCCAATCCACGTCTACTAGCGTAGCATGGCTTAAAGCAAACATTGAAGTAACTCCCAAAGGTTTGATAATAACAGGTGATAGGTACTACCTCAACTACTTCCCAGAACCCACAATTTAATTAGATCCTAATCATGCAATGTGTGAGGGTTGATCTAATGCAATAAAAACTGGGTAGTAGGAAGTATGATCAAAGTGTTACTTGCCTTCCTGATGATCCGTGAAACCTAGCGATTCGAAGTAGCAAGCGGCGCACTCCGGATACTCTATCACAAACAAACAAGCATACAATAAGTACTCATCTAATGCATAGGTAAAACTCGAATAAGAGATCTAACCAGAAAGTTCAACTTAAAAACTCCGGTTGGCAAAAAGAAACAAATCGAACGAAGCAACGAAAGACAAACATCAAAAGAAACACGCTCAGTTTACTAATCTGAATCTAGGTCAAATTTTACTGAGGCAAAAACTTGTTTGAGTTGGTTAAATGGAAAGAGGGTTTCGAGACGAAACTCCAGGCGCTTGAATCGCCTGATTCTGATAAACGAGCGAAGAGTTAAACTAAAACGAACATCGGATCAGGAAACACGATCAGAAAAATCGCGGATTTAATCCGAGAAAAAGAAAAACGACAAACAGATTAACGAACGAACGTTCGTTATCTGGAACTAAACGATGAACGCGTTCATTAAAACGAATAGACGAGCGAACGCTCGCTAAATAAATAAACTGGAGAAAAACCGATTTATTTAAAAAACGAAAACTAGGGTTTTCTAAAAAAATCGAAGTGGTTTTTCTCAGAAAACCGGGCGGCGGCGGCTACCTCGGCTCGTGCTCCGGCGAAGCTCCGGCGGGGCTCCGGGCGGCAGCGGGTGGTGCGGGGTGGCAGCTCCTGGCGGCAGCGGCGGAAGGCGGCGCGGGCGGGCGGCTGCAGCGTGCGACGGCGTTGGCGGCGGCTTGCGGCGGCGCGGGCGGCGTGGGGAGGCAGCGGTGGTGGCACGGCGCTCCAGGGGGCTCCGGCGGGGTTATAAAGGGGGGGGCAACTTGGGGAAGGGGGCGGCCTCGAGAGGCGAGTCCCTCCCGGACATGGCGGCGGCGGTGATCGGGACTCCAGTCCCGATCCGGCTCGCGGGAGGCGGCGTCGGCTGGGCCGGCTCGGCTAGGCCTTCGGCCTAGTCCGGTGCGCGGGTTTTTGTTAAACAATATCGCTGCAACTAAAAAAATTCTAGAAAAATAAATAAAAATCTAAAAATGCCAAAACAAATTTTCACCGTCTAAATAAAATATTTAGAACAGGATGAACATTTTCTTGGCCCTAAATGCAATTTTTTAAAAATGTGCAATTTTCCCTAAATTCAAATAAAATAGCAAATAAAATCAAAATAAAATCTTATTTGATTTTATTATTAAATCCTCAATATTTCTTTATTTTGGGAAAGTCATTTTATTCCCTCTCTCATAATTTTATAATAGAAATAATTGAAGACAAAATAGATAAAATCAAATGATCCTATTTTCAAAATTTGAGAAAACTCAAATATGAAAATAACGAAACTCCCAACTCTCTCCGAGGTCCTTGCGTTGCGTGAAATTTCTAGGATCAGCCAAAATGCAATAAAATATGATATGCAATAATGATCTATTGTATAACATTCCAAATTGAAAATTTTGGATGTTACAAACCTACCCCCCTTAAGATGAATCTCGCCCTCGAGATTCGGGTTGGCTAGAAAATAGGTGAGGGTGGTCCTTCAACAGATCTTCCTCTCGTTCCCAGGTGGCTTCATCCTCCGTGTGGTGGCTCCACTGAACTTTGCAAAACTTGATAACCTTGCTGCGGGTGACTCGGCTGACATACTCAAGAATCTTGACTGGTTTCTCCTCGTAGGTCAAATCACTATCCAACTGAATCGCTTCCAGCGGCACTGTATCTCTTAGCGGTATATCAGCCATCCCTGCGTGGCACTTCTTCAACTGGGAGACGTGGAACACGTCGTGAACTCCTGACAATCCTTCGGGTAATTCCAACTTATAAGCTACTTCTCCCATACGCCCCAAAACTTTGTATGGGCCTACAAAACGTGGCGCTAACTTTCCCTTAACTCCAAAGCGCTTAACTCCTAGAAGTGGAGATACTCGAAGATAAACTCGGTCTCCGACTTCGTAAAATGTCGCCTTGCGTTTAGAATCTGCGTAGCTCTTCTGCTTGGACTGGGCTACCTTGATCCTATCGCGAATCAATTTTACTTTCCGTCCAGACTGGTCCAAACAACTGACGGTCTCCAACTTCATCCCACGACAACGGGGTCCTGCACCTCCTTCCGTACAAGGCTTCAAAAGGGGCCATCTTCAAACTGGATTGATAACTGTTGTTGTAAGAAAACTCTGCGCATGGCAAATTCTCGTCCCAACTAGATCCATAATCTAGCGCACAAGCTCTCAGCATATCCTCCAAAATCTGATTGACTCTCTCAGTCTGTCCATCTATCTGCGGATGGAAAGTTGTAGAGAATTCTAGCCTGGTACCCAAAGTTTAATGCAACTGATTCCAGAACTTTGAGGTAAAGTGGGTTCCTCTATCTGATACAATGCTCCTTGGAACTCCATGCAGACATGTGATTCTGGTCATGTATATCTTTGCCAACTTGGCACTAGTATAGGTAGTCTTCACTGGAATGAAATGAGCTACCTTTGTCAAACGATCGACTACAACCCAAATCGAGTCATAGCCTGAACGAGTTCTGGGCAATCCTATAATAAAATCCATGCCTAGCTTATCCCACTTCCATTCGGGTATCGGCAATGGCTGTAGCAATCCCACTGGCTTCTGATGCTCGGCCTTTACTCTCTGACATACATCACAAACTGCTACATACTCCGCAACATCCTTCTTCATTCCAGTCCACCAGAAAGTATCCTTCAAATCCAAATACATCTTGGTATTTCTTGGGTGAATCGAATATGGTGAATCATGGGCCTCTTGCAGAATTAACTTCCTGATCTCCAGGTCATTAGGCACATAAACACGGTCTTCAAACCATAAGGTATCAGGCTCATCCTCACGAAAACCTTTAGCTTTCCCTTTGCTTATTTTCTCCTTAATGGAAGCAATCTCCTTGTCAGTCTTCTGGGCTTCTCTGATCTTATCCATCAAAGTAGACTGAATCTCCAATGCTGCTACATAGCCTCTCAGGACTATCTCCAAACATAGCTCTCGAAGATTTTCGGCTAACTCCCTTGGTAAATCTCCCGTCATTAAGGTGTTGACATGACTTTTATGGCTCAACGCGTCAGCGACTATGTTAGCCTTTCTAGGGTGATAATGCAATCTCATATCATAATCCTTGATGAGCTCCAACCATCTCCTTTGCCTGGGATTCAACTCCTTCTGTGTGAAAATATACTTCAAACTCTTGTGATCCGTGTACACCTCACAATGGTTTCCAATGAGAAAATGTCTCCAAGTCTTCAATGCAAGCACTACGGATGCTAACTCCAAATCATGCGTAGCATAATTCAACTCATGAGGCTTAAGCTGTCGTGAGGCATATGAAACAACTCTTCCTTCCTGCATAAGCACTGCTCCAAGTCCTCGACGTGAAGCATCACAATACACCTCATCATCCTTGGTCTGATCTGGCAAAATCAACATTGGTGATGTAACCAAGCGTTTCTTCAACTCCTATAAACTGGCCTCACACTCTTCAGTCCATATGAACTTGGTATCCTTCTTCAACAACTCCGTCATAGGTTTCGCAATCTTCGAGAAATTTTCAATGAATCTCTGGTAGTATCCTGCAAGTCCAAGAAAACTCCGGATCTCTCCAACTGTTGTTGGCGCTTCCCAATTTGTCACAGTGTCAACCTTGGTGGGATCCACTGCTATACCTTCTCCGGTTATAACATGTCCGAGGAATCCAACTTCCTTCAACCAAAACTCACATTTGCTAAACTTGGCATATAACTGATGTTCCCTGAGCTTACCAAGTACCAAACGCAAAGGCTCCTTATGCTCCTCTTCATCCTTCGAGTAAAATAGGATATCATCAATGAACACTACGATGAACTTATCCAAAAACTCCATAAACACTTTGTTCATCATGTTCATAAAATATGCAGGGCGTTAGTTAGACCAAATGACATAATGGTATACTCGTACAGCCCATACCTGGTGGTAAAAGCCGTCTTAGATATATCCTGTTCTCGAATCTTCAACTGATGGTATCCTGATCGCAGATCGATTTAGGAAAATACCTTAGCTCCTTGCAATCGATCAAACAGATCATTGATCATTGGTAGTGGGTACTTGTTCTTGATGGTTACTTCATTCAATCCTCGATAATCAACAACCATCCTTAGCGATCCATCCTTCTTCTCCACTAGAAGTACTGGCGATCCCCAAGGTGAAGAACTTGGGCGGATATATCCTTTACCCAGTAACTCCTTAATCTGCTTCTTAATCTCCACCAAATCCTTTGCGGGCATTCTATATGGTCTCTTAGATATTGGCCCTGTGCCTGGCAAAAGCTCAATCAAAAACTCAATATCTCTATCCGGTGGCATGCCTGGCAACTCCTCTGGAAATACATCCGGGAAATCCTTCACTACTGGTACTTCCTCCTACACAACTCTTGTTAAGCAATTTACTTAAGTCCTTTCTGGCACATGCCGGGATACATACTTGATCCTTCTCCCTTCTGGGGTGGTAAGCAAAATTTACTTATTGGCACATTCAATGTTCCCTTCATACTTCGATAACCAATCCATGCCTAATATCACATCCAATCCTTGGGATTCCAATACTATTAGGTCTGAGGGAAATACATAGTTACCAATCCTTAATGGTAACCGATCACACCATAGACTAGCCATATACTCTGCTCCAGGCGAGGTTACTAACATGGGTGACCTAAGGGCTTGGGTTGGCAATTTATACTTATCCACAAATCCCCTTGATATGTATGAATGCGATGCACTAGTATCAAAAAGAACGAGTGCAGTAAATGACTTAACCAAAAACTTACCTATTACTGCATTTGGCTGGGCTTCAACCTCCTCCACATTTACGTGGTTCACCTGTCCCCTGTTGAAAGGCTTCGGCTTCTTCCCAGAGCTTCCATTGCCATTTCCATTCTGGGCTTCAGGACATTCATTAGCGTAATGTCCGGTCTTCTGGCACTTAAAGAAAGTTACTTGGCTCAGGTCCCTTTTGGCTGGGGTTGATGGGTTGGTACGGTTCTGGCCGTTGCTTCCTCCATTCCCATTACCATTCTTGTTGCCATTATGATTGTGCGAGCTACCTCCATGGGTATGCTGAAAATGTCCTCCCGGTCTAGGGGTAAAACGTGGCTTCTGCTGAGCTCCAGAATTGTACTTCCCTTGTCCATACTTCCTCTTGCGGTTCTCAATTTGCCACTGCTTCCCTTCTATCATGAGAGCACGGTCTACCAACTCCTAGTAGTTGTTGAAGGTTGCTACCTTCAACTGCATGCTCAATTCATCATTTAGTCCTTCCAGGAACTTCTCCTACTTAGCTGCATCCGTAGCAACGTCATCTGGGGCATAACGTGCTAGCTTACTAAAGTCCACCACATACTGGCCAATTGTTCATCCTCCTTGGCGCAAGTTGCGAAACTCATGCTTCTTCATGGCCATAGCTCCTGCTGAAACATGGGCAGTACGGAAAGCTTGCTGGAACTGGTCCCATGTGCCAATGTCGATAGGGAAAGTGGCTGTGAAATTCTCCCACCATGATGTTGCGGGTCCTTCAAGCTGATGTGCGGCAAACTTCACCTTTTCCGCATCTGTGCATCCTGCCGTGGTCAACTCCCTTGCTGTCTTGCGGAGCCAATCATCTGCTACTATCGGTTCGGTGCTACTGGAAAACACCTGCGGATTCAACATAAGAAAAATGGGCTAAGTGATCAACAGGTGGTGGTGGTGGTGGGTTGTTGTTGTTGTTGTTCCCTTGGTTCTGATTCTGGACTAGCAACTGCATCAACGTGTTCTGCTGCTGGATTAACTGGGTGAGCTCCGGTGGGAAGGTAAATCCGGGGTCACGTCTCGGAGGCATATGAGGGTTTAGAAAAGATGAGATTTAAGAATAGAGAGGGGTCTAAAGAGAAAACACTACCCATATGCACATGAGGCAAAAGCAAACAATTCACTTCATTCAATCAAACAAGGGCATACGATCGATCTAACTATCGCAAAAGTGCTCGGACTACTATATTTACATGGTGGACTGCTACTACTGATGGGGTGGTCTACTAGAAATATTCTTCGGTTGCAGACTCCATGATATCTGCTCCAGCTTCATCAACATAGTCATCATCGCTATCGTCTAGATCCGAGTCGGTGTCGTCGGTGATGATGTAGTCTTCCGGGAGAATCTCCTTGGGTTCTTCATCTTCTTCTACTGGTGTAGGGTCTCCCATAAATATTCCAATCTTCTTGATCAGATCGTCATTCTTCCCCACTAATACTTCGATTTCCTCTTCATAATCTTCACGTGTAGCCTTGAGTTCTTCCTCCAGTTCCTTGATTCTTGTCCTCGCCTTCTTCAGATCTATCATGTTTGCGCACATCTGGTTCTCCTGACGTCGAATGTGCTGTTTTAACTCCTGGATGAAAGCTGCAATTGTTCTATCCTTCTTGGTGCTGATCATCTCCCAGTGCTCGTCTCAGTGCCCACAAATCTAGTAGATAGTGTCCTTGAGATCATTGTAGTAAACTTCTCCAATACGTCCCATGGCGATGTGAGCTGCCATGCTCTTTCCTAGACTCCAGGTTGGTGCACCAAAGGAAAACTCTATGGGCTCAGTGACTGGCATGAAAGTCCTTCCCGGAACTTGAACTTGAATCATCCAGCGCTCTTCTTCAGGTAAAGTGGCGTTGTAGGTTCCGGTGAAGCTTGGTACGCCTATGTTTAGATATCTAGTGACTTCCTTCAAGTGACGTCCAAAGGGTGTATCTTCATCCGGTTGGGTGAAATTGTTCCTTGCATCCGCCATCCTAAAAGAGTAGAAAAGATGAGGAGTCAGAATAAGAAGAGAGTAGTGATCTAGGGCTTTTAGCTTAGAGGTCGTGTCCTACAGTCAGCGTGTGCTCTGATACCATCTTGTAGCGACTAGACCTCAAACGGTCCAATCTCTGTGCTCAGGTGTCATCCCTGGATTAGTAATGCCGACACCACATCGTACTTGAAGGATTTATAATAGAGTAGCAATCACACACTTATTACATCGAGTGTCCCAAAAGAGAACTTATTACAATAAATATGGCTTAAGGCCATCTAATAACGATAACAGCGGAAGGCTTGGAAGACAAGTGAGTCCATCAACTCCAACGGCATCACTGAGTATAGAACCACGACCTAAAAGGCACCTTACTCATCGTCTGAAGAGTCTGCAACATGAACGTTGCAGCCCGAAAACGGGTCAGCACATGGAATATGCCGGCAATGTAACACATAGAGAACAATGAAATAATAAGGCTATTCTATATGCATATTTCGCTGGTGGAAAGCTCTATGGTTACAGTTTTGCGTAAAGCCAATTTTTCCCTACTGCAAAGGAATAAATTTTATTTAACTATCATGGTAGTTGTTAAAAATTGAGAATGGTTGACAACATTCTCAATCCCAATTAAGCATCATCATTAAAACCCAACAAAATTAGTTAGAGTAACATGATGAGATTCACATTATAATCCAAGAACTAGATACTCAAGATGTCCATAACCAGGGACACGGATAATCATGATTAGTTTATACACTATGCAAAGGTTTGCGCACTTTTCCCCACAAGACTCGATCTCCTCCGTTGGGATTCTCGCACTACATGGTGTTTGAGAAGCGGATGACCGAGACATAGTCTTTCAGAAGCGCTAGCACCTTACGAACGGGTAGACTGTACCAACCTACATCCCCTACATCTGCTAGTCTACCACTGTAAGAGTTCGCATGACTTAGTCAACTATGCTAGAGCCCATAGTAGCTTGTGGCTGCACACGGAAGTTTCTAGTATGAATAATCTCATGATCCCTTTGAGCCTGGGTGGCGGTCCAAAAGAAAAACAACAGGCAATCGCTGGAATACCCAGGTGCCTCAATCCACCCAGATGTGTGTTTAAGTTGCCACCTTAAGTAAACCATTAAATTATCATACTCACATCTGTCATGGATTTCACTCTCCCAATCCACGTCTACTAGCGTAGCATGGCTTAAAGCAAACATAGAAGTAACTCCCAAAGGTTTGATAATAACAGGTGATAGGTACTACCTCAACTACTTCCCATAACCCACAATTTAATTAGATCCTAATCATGCAATGTGTGAGGGTTGATCTAATGCAATAAAAACTGGGTAGTAGGAAGTATGATCAAAGTGTTACTTGCCTTGCTGATGATCCGTGAAACCTAGCGATTCGAAGTAGAAAGCGGCGCACTCCGGATAATCTATCGCAAACAAACAAGCATACAATAAGTACTCATCTAATGCACAGGTAAAACTCGAATAAGAGATCTAACTAGAAAGTTCAACTTAAGAACTCCGGTTGGCAAAAAGAAACAAATCGAACGAAGCAACGAAAGACAAACAGCAAAAGAAACAAGCTCCGTTTACTCATCTGAATCTAGGTCAAATTTTACTGAGGCAAAAACTTGTTTGAGTTGGTTAAAGGAAAAGAGGGTTTCGAGACCAAACTCCAGGCGCTTGAATCGCCTGATTCCGATAAACGAGCAAAAAGTTAAACTAAAAGGAACATCCGATCAGGAATCTCGATCAGAAAAATCGCAGATTTAATCCGAGAAAAAGAAAAATGACGAACAGATTATGAACGAACGTTCGTTGTGTGGAACTAAACGATGAACGCGTTCGTTAAAACGAACGGACGAGCGAACGCTCGCTAAATAAATAAACCGGAGAAAACCTAATTTATTTAAAAAAACGAAAATTAGGGTTTTCTAAAAAAACCGAAGTGGTTTTTCTCATAAAACCGGGCGGCAACGGCTACCTCGGCTCGGGCTCCGGCGAAGCTCCGGCGGGGCTCCGGGCAGCGGCGGGTGGTGCGGGGCGGCGGCTCCTGGCGGCGCGGGCGG
>NC_041392.1:428977867-428993566 GCF_002162155.2 Triticum dicoccoides | reverse complement strand
CGGCTGCAGCGTGCGGCGGCTTACGGCGGCGCGGGCGGCGTGGGGAGGTGGCGGTGGTGGCACGGGGCTCCAGGGGGGCTCCGGCGGGGTTATAAAGGGGGAGGGGGGCAACTTGGGGAAGGGGGCGGCCTCGGGAGGCGAGCCCTCCGAGACACGGCGGCGGCGGCGGCGATTAGGACTCCGTTCCCGATCCGGCTCACGGGAGGCGGCGGCAGCTGGGCCGGCTCGGCTGGGCCTTGGGCCCAGTCGGGCGCGCGGGTTTTTTTTTAAACAATATCGCTGCAACTAAAAAAATTCTAGAAAAATAAATAAATATCTAAAAATGTCAAAACAAATTTTCACCGTCTAAATAAAATATTTAGAACAGGATGAACATTTTCTTGGCCCTAATTGCAATTTTTTGAAAACATGCAATTTTCCCTAAATTCAAATAAAATAGCAAATAAAATCAGAAAAAATCTTATTTGATTCTATTATTAAATCCTCAAAAAAAAAATTATTTTGGGAAAATTATTTTATTCCCTCTCTCATAATTTTATAATAGAAATAATTGAAGAAAAAATAGATAAAATCAAATGATCCTATTTTCAAAATTTGAGAAAACTCAAATATGAAAATAACGAAACTCCCAACTCTCTCCGAGGTCCTTGAGTTGCGTGAAATTTCTAGGATCAGCCAAAATGCAATAAAATATGATATGCAATGATGATCTATTGTATAACATTCCAAATTGAAAATTTGGGATGTTACACCTAGGCTCGACTAAGCTCCAATCAGAGGGGATCAAGCATATATCACAAAATTCAGTAAGTGGTATCTGATGGTTTTCAACATATAAATCGAAGCTCACTTTAGGAGGATTATTCCTAGGCAGGAAAGTAAAAATCTGAACTAAGATATTCGTGAGGATTTGGTGCTGGTCACATTCATCTGGGATGAAGTCGGTGAGGCCGGCGTTTGCAACATATTGCATGAACTACTCAAGAATTCCAGCCTCTTCCAGGAATGGGGTGTGCGGCTATTGAGGGTGGAGATCATTGTTAGAAGACTCCCCAATAACACCCTTGGAGTTCTTCCTAGAGCCAAACTTCCTGAAGATATTCATGTCCGCGTATAATTTTCTGAAAATAAAATTTTTGGGGTGACAAAAATTTGTCAACAAAACTTTATAAGATTGATAGCAACTACTCATAGGGATACATAGAGGCCAAAACAAGCATTCAAACTACTTAGAACACTAAGAATTTAACATGCAAGCACATCTACAGCAGCACCTAGAGTAGCCAATTATTCAAAATATAAACCACTAAAGCAAAAACTAATTGGACAAACGGTGGAGTCACATACCAAGCAACAATCCCCGAAACAGTTTCGGAAATGGAGCTTCGAGCAAAGAGATCGAAATCCGCGGGTTTGAGCTCAAGAACACGAGAGAGAGAGCAATGGAGATTTTTTTTCTGAAGGTAGGTGCTGATGTGGGATGAAGAGGTAAGTGAGGGGGCCCACGTGGGGACCACAACCCACTAGGGCGCGCCTAGGGGTGTTGGCGTGCCCAGGTGGGTTGTTCCCACCTGGTTCACCTCCCTTTGATGTTTATTGCACCAAAAATTCTCAAATATTCAAAAAAATCATGTAAAATTTTCAGGGCATTCTGAGAACTTTTATTTTTGGGTCATTTTTTATTGCACGGGAAATTCAGAAAACAGATAAAACATGGCATTTTATTTTATTTAACTAATAAAAACAGAGAATAAAAAGTAGGGACAAAAGGTAGTGCTTACTAAATTCATCAACTTCATACCGCTCAAAAATGATCCATTAATAAGGTTGATCAAGTCTTATTAACAACCACTTTCGATTAGCATGAAACCAAAGAACTTTCGTAAATCACCAAGTTACCTCAATGGGGATATGTATTTCCCCAACAATAAGAATTTCATATTTCTTTTTGATATTAGGTAGAAGTATTTGAAAACTTCCAATAGTGATTGTCGGAGATTTTTCAATAACATTAATACCATTCACTTGGAATTGTTTCTTCGAAAAGTGCACCGTATGCTCATTGCCATTAATATGAAAAGTGACCTTGATTTTATTGCTATCTATAACAGCCCCTGTAGTATTCAAGAAGGGTCTACCAAGGATAATCAACATATTGTCGTCCTCGGGCATCTCAAGTATAACAAAGTCAGTTAAAATAGTAACATTAGCAACAACAACGGGCACATCCTCACAGATACCAATAGGTATGGCAGTTGATTTGTCAGCCATTTGCAAAGATATTTTAGTAGGTGTGAGTGTATTCAAGTCAAGTCTTTTATATAAAGAGAAATGCATAACACTAACACCAGCTCCTAAATCACACAAAGCAGTTTTCACATAATTCTTTTTGATAGAGCAATGTATAGTTGGTATTCCCGGATCTCCAAGTTTTTCATGTACTCCATCTGTAAAAGTATAATTAGCAAGCATAGTGGAGATTTTAGCTTCCGGTATTTTTCTCTTATTTGTGATAATGTCTTTCATATACTTTATATATTTAGGCATTTTAAATATATCAGTCAAGTGAGTACGCAAAAAGATTGTCCTCAGCATTTCAGAAAAGCGTTCAAATTCTTCATTGTCATTCTTTTTAGTTGACTTGGGTGGAAAAGGCATAGGTTTTTGAACCCACGGTTCTCTTTCTTTACCATGTTTTCTAGCAACAAAGTCTCTTTTGTCATATCTTTTATTTTTAGGCTGTGGGTTATCAAGATCAATAGGTGGTTCTATCTCAACATCATTGCATGGTTCTTTATCATTGGTTGGTTGAGAGTCTTCATGAACCTTGTCATTATATTTTTCATTATTGTTAGGTGAGTGTTCATTACCAGATTGAGTTTCAGCATCCGAGATAGAAACTTCATTATCATTGTTAGGAAGTTTCTCTCTTTCAGGTTCACTAGGAGCATGCAAAGTCCTATCATTTTTCTTTTTCTTTTTCTTTTTAGAAGAACTAGGTGCACTAGTGTTAGCTCTTTGTGAATCTTGTTCAATTCTTTTTGGGTGTCACTCAGGATAAAGTGATTCCTGAGTCATTTTACCTCCTCTAGTTGCAACTCTAACAGCAAAGTCATGCATATTATTATTCATTTCATCAAGCAATTCTCTTTGAGATTTAGCAACTTGTTCTAATTGAGTTTGAACCATAGAAGCATGTTTTCCCACACCTCTAACATCATTTGATATTCTAAATAACAAGTCACTCAAGCGAGCAATCATATCAGAATTGTATTTCAATTGTTTCATAACATTTGCATTGAAGTGATCTTGTTTTCTAATGTAGTTTTCAAACTCATAAAGGCATTGACTAGGATGCATATTGTGAGGATTGTCACTATCATTAAACTTCATAAGAGAATTTACCTCTACCACCTTAGGAAGTGGTGGTGTATTAAGCCCATGTATTTCTTCAATAGGAGGTAAATTTTTAACATCCTCAGCCTTAATACCTTTTTCCTTCATAGATTTCTTTGCCTCTAGCATATCTTCAGGACTGAGATATAATTTACCCCACTTCTTCGGAGTGGGTTTAGGTGGTGATTCGGGAATAGTCCAATCATCATAGTTTTTCAATATGTTATTCAATAATTCCTCAGCTTGTCCAACAGTTCATTCCCTGAAAACACAACCAACACAACTATCTAGGAAGTCCCTAGAAGCATCAGTTAGTCCATTATAGAAGATATCAAGTATTTCATTTTTCTTAAGAGGATGATCATGCAAAGCATTAAGTAACTGGCAAACCCTCTCCCAAGCTTGTGGGAGACTCTCTTCTTTAGTTTGCACAAAGTTAAATATTTCCTGTAAGGCAGCTTGTTTCTTATGAGCAGGAAAATATTTTTCAGAGAAGTAATAAATCATATCCCGGGGACTACACACACAGCCAGGAGCAAGAGTATTGTACCAAGCTTTAGCATCACCCTTTAGTGAGAAATGAAATAATTTGAGAATAAAGTAATTGCGAGTTTTCTCATCATGAGTAAAAAGGGTGGCTATATCATTCAACTTAGTTAGATGTGCCACAACAGTTTCAGTTTCATAACCATGGAAAGGATCAGATTCAACCAAAGTGATTAACTCTGGGTCGACAGAGAATTCATAATCCTTATCATCAATAAAGATAGGGGAAGTAGCAAACTTAGGATCACACTTCATTCTAGCATTCAGAGATTGTTCTTTATACTTGTGTAATAATTTCTCTAGATCATCTCTATCTTTCCAAGCAAGAATATCTCTAGTTGCTTCTTCACTCATAACATAATCTTCCAGTACCTTAGGCAATTCATATCTAGGAAGACTAGTTCTAGTAGGTGTTTCAGGAGATTCAGTTTCAAGCTCATCATCAGATTCAACAACATCATGTTGTATTACTCTAGCAATTTGTTTATCAAGAAATCCACCAAGTGGCACATCATCATTATCAAGCAAGGTACTAGCATCATCATAAGCATCATTCATAGTAGAAGTAGCATCATCAATAACTTGCGACATATCCGAATTGATAGCATGTGGTGTTAATGCAAGTTTATTCATAACAGAAGGTGAATCTAAAGCAGAACTGAATGGAAGTTCCATACCTCCCCTCGTCCTTGAGGGAAATATCTTAGTCTTAGGATCCTTCAGATTCTTCATAGTGATAATATGATAATAATCCCAAGTGACTCAACAAATATAGCTATGCTCCCCGGCAACGGCACCAGAAAAAGGTCTTGATAACCCACGAGTATAGGGGATCGCAACAGTTTTCGAGGGTAGAGTATTCGACCCAAATTTATAGATTCGACACAAGGGGCACCAAATAATATTTGAAGGTATTAGCAGCTGAGTTGTGAATTCAACCACACCTGGAGATTAATTATCTGCAGCAAGAAATCAGTAGCAAAGTAATATGATAGTTTTGATAGTGATGATAGCAGCAATAGTAACGGTAACAGTGATAGCAGTAATTTTGTAGCAAGCGTAACAGTGATGATAGCAGTAGTAAGTTAGCAGAAAGAATATAAGATAAACTCGTAGGCATTGGATCGGTGACTTGTTGGATGATATTCATCATGTGATAGTTATAACCTAGGGCTATTAGGTACTAGCTCCAGTTCATCGATATAATGTAGGCATGTATTCCGTAAATAGTCATACGTGCTTTATTAAAAGAACTTGCATGACATCTTTTGTCCTACCCTCCCGTGGCAGCGGGGTCAATATTGGAAATTAAGGTATATTAGGGCCTCCTTTTAGTAGAGAACCGGAACAGCGCATTAACACATAGTGAATACATGAACTCCTCAAACTATGGTAATCACCGGAAGAAGTCCCGGTTATTGTCACTCTAGGGTTACCGGATCATAACACGTAGTAGGTGACTATAACTTGCAAGATCGGATCTAGAACATGGATATAATGATGATAACATAAACGGTTCAGATCTGAAATCATGACACCCGGGCCCAAAGTGACAAGCATTAAGCATGGCAAAGTCATAGCAACATCAATATAAGAACATAGTGGATACTAGGGATCAAGCCCTAATGAAACTAACTCGATTACATGATGAATCTCATCCAACTCCTCACCGACTAGCTAGCCTACGAAGGAATTACTCACTCCCGGTGGGGAGCATCATGGAATTGGCGATGGAGAAGGGTTGGTGATGATGAAGAATGAAGATCCCCCTCTCCGGACCCCCAAACGGACTCCAGATCTACCCTCCCAAGGAACAACAAGGCTTGGAGGCGGCTCCGTCTCGTGGATCGCGATAATTCTTTCTCCCTGTTTTTTCTCCAAAAATAGGATTTTATAGCGTAGGAATCAAGGTCTGCGGGGCCACCAGGTGGGGACAACCCACCTGGGCGCACCAGGAGAGGGGGCGCGCCCTGGTGGGTTGTGCCCACCCAGGTGCCCCTCTCTGGCAGGTCTTGGCTCCAGAAATTCTTATTATTGATATAAAAATCCTCGCAAAGTTTTGTTCCATTCTAAGAACTTTTATCTCTGCACAAAAACAACACCATGGTAGTTTTGCTGAAAACAACGTCAGTCCGGGGTTAGTTTCATTCAAATCATGCAAATTAGAGTCCAAAACAAGAGGAAAAGCGTTAGAAAAAGTAGATACATTGGAGACGTATCACGTACCGGTCCGGTTGCGGATTGTTGGCTTGTCCGGGCGCGCGGACATGTGCCGTTGTTGCCTAATTGTTGTGGACTTCTCCTGCCACGTACGACCGTGTGTCTCGTCGTCCGTCCATTTGTGTTCACGTCCTTCTGCTTCGGCCGTCACCGCTCTATCCCTAAGTACAGCGCACCCTCCATCGATGAGCAATGGGCTGCAGCTGCGTCGTCCCTTCGGACCACAGCGTCGCCGCCTCATGGTTTTCACCATGGCTGCATCGACCTATGCGTTGCCGCTACGTCATTCCGTTGGGCCGTAGTGCCACGGCCCACCGCCGCCCGGAGGCCGTCCGCTTCAGGTTGTCCCTGTGGCTGCACCGACCCTCGCGCTGCTGCTGCATCGCCCGTCGGGCCGTAGTGAGAGTGGCATGCAGTCCTTGCTACCGCCCCGTGGTTCCCCTCGTGGCTGCACCGATCCACACCACTGCTGCGTCTCCCCTTCGGACTGTAGTGTCGTGGCACGTGATCCCTGCCGCCGCCTTGAGGCTGTTCCCGTGGTTGCACCACCTCGCGTGCTGTCACTGTGTTGCCCCTTCGGGTCATAGTGCCGCAGCCCGTGGTCAACCGCCACACCGAGGCCGTCTGCTCCAGGTCATCCCCGAGGCTGCACCGACCCTCGCGCTGCCGCTGCGTCGCCCCATCTGGCCGTAGCGAGCATGGCACGCGATCCCTGCAGCCACCCTATGGTCTTCTTCACCGTCGCCCCGACCTGCCCACCGCCGTTGCATCGCCCCCTTTGTGCCGTAACACCGCGGCCCGCGGTCCACTGCCGTCCACGCGCATTGACTTCCATGTGATATGTGCCATGCCGCCTTCCTTGGCGCGGGACCTTCACCGTCCGCGCCAGTCTTCGTCACGCTGTCGGGTTCATTATCGCCTACTTCGAGCACCGCTACCGCGCTGCTTCTCTAGCCACCGCCGCCGCCTCCTTAGGCCGCCGCCGCCGTTGCTCGACTTCCACGGCTCCATGGCGACTACCTCGACACCAGCGACCCCCGACTCGACACCGACCACAATGTTTTTCGCATGGCTACCTCGACTACGGCTACACCACCTACGCTCTTGGCTACGTTGACAAACGGCACAAAGGGCTACCGCCTTGCTTGAGCAACCTCGTAGGTTTCCACTCCAACTAGCCACACCTTCCATGATGCATCGACCGTTATGACTGTGTGTGTGTGGGGGGGGGTGTCCGTCGGCTTACCTTCGGATTATTCTCCGGTCTCACCGTCTGCGTCAGTACCGTTGTGACTGCGGGGGGTTGTTGAGTATCATGATTATTAGGAAAGCTAGGATAGCGTAGGATATTATTCTACCTTGCCTTGTACTCAAAGGTGATCATGTACTCCTATATATATGCCCATGAGGCTCAAGCAATACAACGAACAATTCCACCAAAACTTCTCTCTCCCTTCTAACATGGTATCAGAGCCAAGAGGTCTTGAGTTCAAGACCCGGATGGCGCAATTAAATTGCAGCCCACTTTTGGTCCATGTTTAGGCCTGAGGGAGCCACACGTGAGGGGGAGTGTTGACGTATAATGTTCTTCCTAGTCTCTTCCATCAGATCGGTCTTTTGCTTGCATTGGCTAGAGCATGCACTTCTACAGTCTCCTACTGGATTGATACCTTGGTTCTCTAACTGAGGGAAATACTTATCTCTACTTTGCTGCATCACCCTTTCCTCTTCAAGGGAAAACCAACGCAAGCTCAAGAAGTAGCACCGACCTCCACGCAGCGATGAGGCGCCTAGCACCTTTGACCTTCCTCGCGAAGTACCCATCTTCGTACGCCTCCTCCGCACGATGACGCGCCCGCCCCCAAAGCTCCACCGCCTCCTTTTCCAAGCGGCCTCACGGGCTTCACAGGCCGCCTGGTACCTGGCTTCCTCCTCCGGCATCTCCTTCTTTAACGCCACCTGCCTGGCTTTCTCAGTCGGCGGCAGCGACTTCCACGGACAAAGATTGTACTGGCCCCAAAACCACTCCAAAGTTGGGGGGGTCCGACACAACCTCGTCCGGTAGCCCGTATGGGTCCACCTTGTCGCTGCTCTTCGACTGAACATCCTCGGGGGACGGCGCCTCCTCGTCGACACGTGGGAAGATCGGCGACGTCATGGAAGAGATTTGTGTGTGTGTGTGAAAGAGAGAGAGAGAGAGAGAGAGAGAGAGAGAGGGAGGGAGGGAGAGAGAGAGAGCGAGCAAGGGGAGGATGTAGATGAGAATGCAGGCAGGATGACAAGAGCAAGGTAGTATATATTGGCGGCCCGAATGTAGATCGACAGGAACAGTACACACGCCAGTCGCTGAAATTTACGACTACTGTAGTTTGAATTGCACACGATTCCCGCAGCAAATGCCGTGTGTGAACTTAATAGCTCACAGTTTCCAATACAGAACCGCGTCTGATTAATAACCCGTGCCACTCACCTTCCAAACCTCGAGGTGTGAAATAGAGTGCTAATCGCGTGGGGCCTAGTTGTCATGCTAGATATTTACATTTTCTTTCCTCGTACAAGGCATGAATGCTTATTTTGTGTTACCATGGCACTTCATGCATGTGTCGAAGCTGTGACACCAATATGTTTGAAAATTTCTTCTAGTTTAATGCACATGGAATTAACTCGCACACAACAAGTACAAATATATGATTTTTTAAACCATTATGGTTAGCTGTTGCATGTACATGTAGTTCAAAGTTTAATCACAACCATTAAATGGCTAGAAAATCACTTAAATGTCTTAAAAAAGTCAAGTGACCCCTGAAATTTTCTAAGTTTTGATGTGACAATTGTATTAGTGCATGGTAACTGTAGAAAAAAAATTTAAGGCCATAAGAGGAAGCTATCATCGGTTTGTCATCAAACATGCATTGTTCCCTCTCAGAACCACGAGCCTTCTAGTGAGTTACTCCGGTTTGTGAGCGGTGTATGTCCAAACTTTCGTCAAACATGCCAATTTTTTATCACAACATCTTGGTGGCATGCCATTACATCAAGCTAGGTTTCATGTATTTCTGATCATTTTTTATTTTTTTTGGAATTTAAATGCAATGGTACTCCATGCTCTGTGTCCAAGCTGTGACACCAATATGTTTGAAAATTCCTTCCAATTTACTGCACATGGAATTAACTAGCTCACAAGTACACAAAGATGATTTTTCAAACTGTTATGGTTAGCTGTTGCATGTACATGTAGTTCAAATTTGAATTACGATCATTAAATGGCTAGAAAATAACTTAAATGTCTTAAAAAGGTCAAATGACCCCTGGAATTTTCAAATTTTGACATGTCAGTTGTATTAGTGCACGTTGACTATAGGAAATTTTTGAAGGCCATAAGAGGAAGCTATCGCCGGTTCTTCATCAAACATGCACTGTGCCCTCTAGGAACTAGGAGCCTTCTAGTGAGTTGCTCCGGTTTTGTGAGGGGTGTGTGTCCAAACTTTCGTCAAACCGGCCAATTTTTTTACCACGCCATTTTGGTGCCAGGCCATCACGTCATGCAAGTTTTCATGTGTTTCTAATCATTTTTGATTTTTTTGAAATTTAAATGTCATAGCATGCACTCGATGTTTTGTGTCCAAGCCGTGAGACCAATATGTTTGAGAATCCTTCCAATTTAATGCAGATGGAATTAACTCGCACACAAGTACACAAATATGATTTTTCAAAATTGTTATGGTTAGCTGTTACATGTACATGTAGTTCAAATTTGGATTATGATCATTAAATGGCTAGAAAATCACTTAAATGTCTTAAAAAAAGGTCAAATCACCCCTGAAATTTCCCAAATTTTGACATGATAGTTGTGTTAGTGCATGTTAATTGTAGAAATTTTTTGAAGGCCATAAGAGGAAGATATCGCCGGTTCGTTATCAAAGATGCATTGTGTCGTCTCGGAACCACGAGCCATCTAGTAAGCAGCTCCGGTTTGTGAGGGGTGTGTGTCTAAAGTTTCATAAAACAGACCAATTTTTTTACCACAACATCTTGGTGGCATGCCTGAAGTGACAGGGTACACAGATTCTCTTCCTCTTCTAACTGTTTTTCTGCAATTGTGCTGTCAGCAGCTACATCTGTGTTGAACATATTGAGCAGTTCCTCTACCACATGCATTTGCACCATAGTAGGACATGTGCGATCTTTGCGCCACCTCTCACCACACTTAAAGCATAGGCCACGAGCTCGGAGAAATGCCCGAAGTGCAGGAATTTTGTTGGAATCTGTCCCAACGCGTGCTGCATCCGTCCCACGGCGATCCTCAACAGTAACTGACGGAGTCGAGGGATGAATGAAGAATGTGGGCGTGGCTGGTACGTTGGACGATGGTGCACGGGGCATACTTGGATTGTTCTTGCTCTCGTGATGGTGTACCAATGCCTCGCCGTTGGCCACTTCCTCCTGAAGTAGGGCCAGCGAACAGGCGGTGTCCAAATCCGGTGGTCGATGAAGAAGCACCACTGCACGAATATCCAGACGGAGCCCCTCGATAAAACGAGTGAGGAAAAAATATGGGTGAGTTAATTCAGAGTATGAAATCAGATGATGCATCAAAGTCTGGAATCGCTTAATGAAATCAGCCACCGATGTGAGTTGCTTGGTAGCATGGAACTGTCTGATGAGTATTTGGTGCTTGTCGCGCCCAAATCGAGTGCATAACAGTGCTGTGAAGGATTCCCATACCATGCCTCTAAGCTTCTTCTGCACAGATTGCAGCCAGACGACAAAAGTGCCGGAGAAGTTCAGGATTGGCATGGGGACCCAGTAGGACTCACGCACGGTGACCATACTGAAGTAATGCTCGTAGAGCATGCGCCACAACCGTGGGTTGTCCCCGGAGAAGACGGGGAATGCCATGGTGGGTGGCTGTTGGGCCATGGCGGTGAGAATAGGTGCCAAAAGTGCAGGCGGAAGAGTGAGCGTACCCGTGACCGACAGGGCCACCGGGGACTCGCGAGTAGAAGACAGGGATCCTCTAGAGAAAACCGGCATGCTGTGGCTTGATTGCCCGTGGACGTCGCCTGGCGCCGTGAAGGAGAGCGGCGTCATAGATTTTCCACTAGAAGCTGGCGTGAGTGTGATACGTCTCCAATGTATCTATAATTTTTGATTGTTCCATGCTATTATATTATCAATCTTGGATGTTTTATAATCATTTTATATCTTTTTTGGTACTAACCTATGGACATAGTGTCAAGTGCCAGTTGCTGTTTTCTGCATGTTTTTTACATCACAGGAAATAAATACCAAATGGAGTCCAAATGCAACGAAACTTTACAAAGATTTTTTTGGACCAGAAGACACCTAATGGGCCAAGGCTGCACCTGGGGGGTGCTCCAAGGAGAGCACAACCCACCAGGGTGCGCTAGGAGGCCCATACACGCCCTGGTGGGTTGTGCCCACCTCGGGTGCCCCATGGACCGCCTCTTTCCTCTATGAATGCCCCAATATTCCAGAAACCCTAGGGGAGTCGACGAAAATCAATTCTAGCTGCCGCAGAGTCCAGAACCACCAGATCCAATCTAGACACCATCACGGAAGGGTTCACCACTTCCATTGGTGCCTCTCCGATGATGCGTGAGTAGTTCTTTGTAGACCTTCGGGTCTGTAGTTAGTAGCTAGATGCTTCCTCTCTCTCGTTTGATTCTCAATACAATGGTCTCTTGGAGATCCATATGATGTAACTCTTTTTGCGTTGTGTTTGTTGGGATCAGATGAACTTTGAGGTTATGATCAGATCTACCTTTTTATTTCCATGAAAGCATTTGAGTTTCTTTGATCTCTTTTATGCACGATTGCTTATAGCCTCGTATTTCTTCGCTGATATTTGGGTTTTGTTTGGCCAACTTGATCTATATGTCTTGTAATGGGAAGATGTGCTTTTAGTGGGTTCGATCTTGCGGTGCTTGATCCCAGTGACAGAAGGGGAACCGACACGTATGTATCATTGCTACTCAGGATAAAACGATGCGGTCTATCTCTACATATATAGATCTTGTATACATCATGTCATCGCTCTTATTGCATTACTCCATTTCTCCATGAACTTAATACACTAGATGCATGCTGGATAGCGGTCGATGTGTGGAGTAATAGTAGTAGATGCAGGCAGGAGTCGGTCTACTAATCTTGGAAGTGATGCCTATATAATGATCATTGCCTGGATATCTTCATGAGTATTTGAAGTTCTATCAATTGCCCAACAGTAATTTGTTTACCCACCTTTTGCTATTTTTCTCGAGAAAAGCCACTAGTGAAACCTACGGCCCCCGGGTCTCTTTCTCATATTATTTGCCTTTGCGATCTGTTTTCCTTTGCTTTTATGTTCAGATTTATTAAACCAAAAATCCAAAAATACCTTGCTGCAATTTATTTTATTTGGCATTCGATCTATCAATATTTACAACTTTCTCCCATCCACGTGGCAATTTCTGGCGCCGTTACTCGAAAGGGATCAACAACCCCTTTAACACGTCGGGTTGCGAGTATTTGTTATTTGTGTGCAGGGGCTGTTTACCTTGTGTTGCTTGGTTCTCCTACTAGTTTGATATCCTTGGTTTCATATCTGAGGGAAATACCTACCGCTGCTGTGCTGCATCATCCCTTTCTCTTTGGAGAAATGCCGACGTAGCTTTAAGCGGCATCAGACTGCAGGGATCGCAGCTTGCAGCGTGGCGACAGACAGCTCCAACTTGGCGAAGTGGGCCTCGAGCGCCGGTGTCCAGGCAGCGCGGGAGTTGATCCGGGTGGTCTACGCATCGAGCTCCTTGAGATTGGAGTTGCACTTGGCAGCCACGTCGGCGCGCTCATTGGCGTTGGAGTCCAGTCGGTTGAGGTATGCGCGCAGGTCGGGGGCCATGCCGGAGAGAAGGGCTACCCGAGCTTGATGTTGATAACGAGTCTCCAGGATGGTGGCGGCAGCAGGGGTTGTGGCGGCGGCGGGGGAAGAGTGGTAGGTGGTCTCTGATACCATGATGTTGGCAACTCGATCTCGATCTAGAATAGGGTTCACTCGGTTACAGCCTGTGAGGAGGGTAATACACTTCTATCTTAGAGTAAAACTTGTAGCAGAGGAAATAAGAAAGGAAAAAGGATGCCGTGTCGTGCCGTGATCTGATCCAAGCCCGGATGCCTCCATCTCTGGTTCCTTCTCCTTAAGTAGTGTACTCCCACATTGCACCAATGTACTTGCAGTTGGGCTGGGCAATCCGATGTGGGCGATTGGTGACGCGACCTTCTCCCTGATTCATTGCCATTGTCGCATCGGCTACCCTGTCAGCAGTGTTTTTGCTTCCTGATGGCCGAGTTGGAGTTAGGATGCTAACATACAATGGCCATATACCACCTGTACATTGCCTTTATGCAAGTCGGATGCTACCTAGACACTCGCTCCCCTCTGTTTCTGGCCGCGTGCTCCTCGGTCGTACTGCGTTGCCTCGGCCTCGCTTTCGCGCCCGGCCTCGGCCCCTCGCGCTGCTCCGCCCGGGGTCAGCCTCCCTCATCGTTGTTGCGCTCCGCGTGCTGGCCTCCCTGACTGCCTCCCTCTGTCTTGCCACCAGCTTGCCGCCACAGCCGCAAGCCGCACACCGGTTTGTCATTGCGCCCCGCCCGCGTGCGCCAGCTCCGCCTCTCCGTGTCCGCCCACCGACTCGCGGCCCGCACCAGCTAAAACTGGCTCCCGTCCCTCACGCATCGCAACACCACCTCCGGTTGGTCGCTGCTCTGGCTCGGCTCCACCCCCGCGCGCCTTGTGCCTCCGCCTCCACGCGGCCCCTACCAGCTCCGCCCGCGTCGCCCCGGCCCGGCTTCTCCACCTCCTGTGCCAGCTCCGGGTGGCCGCCCCGTGCCTTCGCCCATGTCCAGCCTCGTGAGTCCGCCCGTCCCATGAGCTCGTCTTCGCAGAGGGCCGCAGCCTGATACGTCTCCAACGTATCTATAATTTTTTATTGTTCCATGCTATTATATTATCTATTTTGGATGTTTTATATGCATTAATATGCTATTTTATATAATTTTTTGGACTAACTTATTAACCTAGAGCCTAGTGCTACTTTCTGCCTTTTCCTTGTTTTTGAGTTTTACAAAAAAGGAATATCAAACGAAGTCCAAACGGAATAAAACTTTCGCGATGATTTTTCTTGGACCAGAAGACATTCACGGAGCTTGGAGAGGGGGATAGAAGAGTTGAGGACTTCACAAGCCCTCAAGGCGCGCCCCTGGCTTCTGAGCCTCACAGGACTCCTCGAACCCTAATTTTTGCTCAATAAATTCCCAAATATTGCCAAATTACTAGAAGCGTCCACCCAAATACTTTTCCACCGCCGTAAACTTCTGTTCCCGTGAGATCCCATCTTGGGGTCTTCTCCGACACCCTCCCGGAGGGGGATTTGAAGATGGAGGGCATCTACATCAACTCTATTGCCCTTCTGATGAAGCGTGGGTACTATACCACAAGCCTACGGGTCCATAGATAGTAGCTAGATGGCTTATTTTCTCTTTATGATCTTTAATACCATGTTTTCCTCAATGTTCTTGGAGTTCTATCCGATGTAATATTCCGTTGTGGAGTGTTTGTCGAGATCTGATGAATTGTGTATTTATGACCAGACTATCTATGAATATTATTTAAGTCTTTACTAAATTGTTATATGCATGATTTTATATCTTTGTATTTCTCTTCGAATTATCGGTTTGGTTTGGCCAACTAGATTGGTTATTCTTGCAATGGGAGAGGTGCTTAGTTTTGGGTTCAAACTTGCGGCGTCCTCACCCAGTGACAAAGTAGGGGTAGCGACGCACGTATTGTGTTGTTGCCATCAAGGGTAAAGAGATGGGGTTATCATCATATTGCTTGAGTATATCCCTCTACATAATGTCATCTTACTTAAGGCGTTCCTCCGTTCTTATGAACTCCATACTCTAGATGCATGTTGGATAGCGGGCGCTGTGTGGAGTAATAGTAGTAGATGCAGGCAAGAGTCGGTCTACTTGACATGGATGTGATGCCTATATTCATAATCATTGCCTTAGATATCGTCATAACTTTGCGCTTTTCTATCAATTACTCGACAGTAATTTGTTCACCCACTGTATGCTTTCTTTCAAGAGAGAAGCCTCTAGACAAACCTATGGCACCCGGGTCTATTTTCCTTCATATATTTTCAGATCTATAAACCAAAAAACCCAAAAATACCTTGCTGCAATCTATTTACTTTTATTTTGTTTTAGTTTTAGTAATCTTTTATATCTATATATATATATATATATATATATATATATATATATATATATATATATATATCAGATCTCATCCTTGCAAGTGACCATGAAGGGATTGGCAACCCCTTTATCGCGTTGGGTGCAAGTGTTTGATTGTTTGTGCAGGTGCATAGATTGGAGACTTGCGTGTACCTTCTACTGGATTGATACCTTGGTTCTCAAACTGAGGGAAATACTTATGCACCTGCACAAAGTAGACATAAGTATTTCCCTCAG
>NC_041392.1:428946755-428977703 GCF_002162155.2 Triticum dicoccoides | reverse complement strand
TCAATCCAGTAGAAGGTACACACAAGTCTCCAATCTACGCACCTGCACAAACAATCAAACACTTGCACCCAACGCGATAAAGGGGTTGCCAATCCCTTCACAGTCACTTGCAAGGATGAGATCTCATAGAGATAGATATAAAAGATTACTAAAACTAAAAATAAATAAAAGTAAATAAATTGCAGAAGGTATTTTTGGGTTTTTTGGTTTATAGATCTGAAAATATATGAAGGAAAATAGACCCGGGGGCCATAGGTTTCACTAGAGGCTTCTCTCTCAAAAGAAAGCATACGGTGGGTGAACAAATTACTGTCGAGCAATTGATAGAAAAGCTCAAAGTTATGGCGATATCTAAGGCAATGATTATGAAATATAGGCATCGCGTCCGTGTCAAGTAGACCGAAATGATTCTGCATCTACTACTATTACTCCACACATCGACCGACTCCTGGATGCATCTAGGGTAGTAAGCTCATGAAGAACAGACTACCGCATTAAGTAAGATGACATGATGTAGAGGAATAAACTCAAGCTATATGATGTAAACCCCATATTTTTATCCTCGATGGCAACAATTGTTGGAGATATGCCCTAGAGGCAATCATGTATGATGATATTTCCTATGTGTTTATGAATATAGATAGTCCTTCAACATTATCAATGTTGTGTATCAGCAAGTACGTGACTTGTTTGTGGGACTATGCATTGTATGATAACTGTCCTAAAAGGTCCCTACTCGAAAGGGCTGTGTGGACGCGCAGCCAACCAGACTAGCATATGACACGGTCGATGGCTTAGTCTCACTAGACATGGAGCATTGGATGCTAACCGGATAATATGGACTTGGAAGGATCTGGTCGGATTCGACGTAGTCGGATCCGAGTCGAGATAAGGTCCGAGTCGGACAGTCCCAACTATGAGACGCATCGATATGTCATCTATGAGTCTCTAGTACAACATATGTTCTATGTCCTAAGACCTGAGCTGACGCATGTACTCGGGATGGTGACAGACTTGCTTTGGGCCGACCAAACGCTACTCCGTGACTGGGTAGTTACAAAGGTAGGTTTCTGGCTTGTCCAGACCCATGCCGCGAGACATGGTCAAGCAAGATGGGATTTGCCCCTCCGACAAGGAGAGATATACTCTGGGCCCCTCGTGTGATCCGACCAGGATAAGCATGGCAATGCGATAAGGATTATGAGATAATCCGGATACTGGTCGGCATCACTGGAACGAGAAAGAGGTCGGGCTAGCACAAGGATGACAGACTCGCCTTGAGCTCGTCAACATATATCGCGTGGCAAAAGGAATTGAAGTATGATGTACAGGTTCACTAAACAGCTTCATAGTCTGCTTGGTGTTCGGCATGCCTTGCTAGAGGCTGCTACCAATCGTGCAGTTCGGAGTTGATCCGAACTGCGACCAAGCCGACTTGAACCTAAGGGGTCGCGCGCTTAAGGGAAGGAACCTACGAGGTCGGATCCGAGGACACTGGTCGGATGTGATCCGAACTGTATTCGGATTGTGGCCGAGTAGACTTATGGGCTTTAGGGTCCGTGCGAGGCCCAAGTGTTGAGCCCGCGACGGACGCCTATATATAGTGGAGGTGCCGCACACTCATGCGATTGATCGCTTCGGCGCTGTCACTAGGGTTTGCATGTGTTGCGAATAGACACCTCCACTCGCCGCCGGTTGTGTGATCGGACCTAGCAGTCCGCCGCACGATGTTCCTCCTGCATGCGCGGATACCGTTAGAGCCGGTGCACTTGCGCTGCTCCGGCGAACCTGTACGTGGGAACCGACCACCGGTTGTACGAGGGAGATCGGACGAGGAGGAGACGATCCACGCGGACGCGCTGCCCCAACTCTTCTTCCACTGCACGACATTGCGCGTCTAGTGGTAACGAACTATGATCCATCTCCCATAGCATATTCTTGGTTGTTCTACGCGTAGGAAATTTTAATTTGCAGTCGGTGCACCCTACCGTAGAACCCAACAGTGGTATCACAGCCTCTGCTATAGGATTTGGATTCAGATCGTATACATATTAGATATGTGGAAGCAATAGATGAGATCTGTTGTCATTGATAAGAATAGCTGTGTGCACGGTTGACGAGATCAACTGCACATGGGGATTGATGTGGCTATGTTTTCTGTTGATTGGGATCGATGAGGTCGTGACATGATCTACCCCTACCGGTCGGTTATCCGCCATCGGGACCGTCGTGTGCGTAGCGCCTTGTATTTCGTACACGATCACTCAAACCGGTAGAATACGATTCTATGCATAACTTTATTTTGCAGGGTTTGATGTGAATAGTATGGCTCATGTGTATGTGATGCATGTGTGTAAATTATAAATGGCCTGCGTGTCATGTTTGTCAGCCGGCAGGAGCCAAAGTGCTGTCATTATATTGTATAAGGACCTGCGTGTCGACTTGTGACTCTATGTAAAATTCATTACTAGATGTAGTAGTTGGATAATAGAGATCAGGTTGGTGGCTTGGCGTCCCGGCGTGAAAAACAAGATGGAGTTCCTAGATGGTCATCGGAGTCGGAGCCAACCTGGAAGAACATCCATGAAGGAGCCATACTATTTCACAATATGTGTTTATTTGTGATTGTTATGCTTCCTTGTTTTCTATGCATGTTAGAATGGTAGAAAGATCCCTCATGTATATCAAGCGATTTTCCATCCCCGATGTTGCACCTTCACACGTCAAGTACGTCTAGTAGTGGGCTCATAAAATTGGGGTGCTGCTAGGTGTCCTTGAACTGAAGGGTTCGTGTTGGACACAGACATGCACTGCATTAGGTTGACTTGGCAAGGCTATCAAAACGGTTTTGGGCCTTGTGGCAAAAGAGGTCGGGAGCCGGGGTATGAGATACCTACCCGACCGACAGGAGTCGTATAGAGATATGATTAGCAAGGAGTTGCTTATCGGATAGGCATGTTGTCTAGGAGTGATGCTAAATCTCACTAGTCGCATGTGCTAGTCGGATCCTGAATCACTGAGAGTTTGCGGAGGGATGCAGACTTCAGTGGGAGTATTTCTGTTTAAGGCTAGAATTACTCTACATAAACACATTTCTTAGCGATTGCATATTTTTCTGTTGCAGATCAATGGCACCACCTTCTCAACCCAACTTTGCATTGAAATCAATTCTGGAAAAGGATAAACTGAATGGAACAAACTTTACTACCTGGTATAGAAATTTGAGAATTGTTCTCAAGCATGATAAAAAGGAACAAGTTCTAGAGGATCCGCTTCCAGAGGAACCTGCCGATAATGCTAGTACCACAACCAAGAATGCCTACCAGAAACTCGTTGATGAATCAAACGAGATCAGCTGCCTCATGTTGGCTTGTATGGAGCCCGATTTGCAGCAGCATTTCGAAGACGTTGGGGCTTTCGATATGATCGAGAGTCTCAAGAGCATGTTTTAGGTGCAGGCTAGGACCGAAAGGTTCAACGTCTGGCGATCCTTGATGGATTGTAAGCTGAAGGAAGGTGATCCACTGAGCCCGCATGTGATCAAGATGATCGGATATGTGCAAGCTTTGGATCGGTTGGGCTTCCCGCTCTTGGATGAGCTGGTTACTGATGCAGTTCTGGGTTCTCTTCCGCCCAGCTATGGGACGTTCATCTCGAACTATCATATGCATGGCATGGATAAGAAGCTCACTGTATTGCATGGGATTCTCAAAGTGGCAGAGCAGGATATTAAGAAAGGCACACATCAAGTGTTGATGGTGCAGAAATCGGCTAAGTTCAAGAAGAGTTGGTCTAAGAAGAAGGCTAAGGCAAAGGGCACGGAGATGGTAACCTTCGCCGCTGCGCCGAAGTCTGGACCGGACTCAAAGACCATTTGCTATCATTGCAAGGAAACTGGTCACTGGAAGAGGAACTATAGCAAGTGGCTTGCAGAGCATGGCAAGAAGGCCGGGAATGCTGCTTCAGGCAAAGGTACACTTGTTGCATATGTTATAGACGTTTACCTTGCTGACATACCTAGTAGCTCTTGGGTATTTGATACCGGATCGGTTGTTCATATTTGCAACTCAATGCAGGGGCTGGTAAGAACTAGGCGTGTGGCACAAGGGGAGATTGACATCAGGGTCGGCAACAAAGCAAGAGTTGCTACGTTGGAGGTTGGCACGATGCATCTCCAGCTTCCTTCTGGATTTATTCTGGAATTGAATAATTGTTATTACATTCCTGCACTTAGTCGGAACACTATTTCTGCCTCATGCTTGATGAGTTAGGGTTATGAATTCAATTTAAAGGACAATGGTTGTTCAATTTATTTGAATGGTATGTTCCACGGCTATGCACCCATTGTTGATGGGTTATTTATATTGAATCTAGAAAAGGAACCGGTCTATAACGTGAATGTCAAGAGGCATAAGCCCAATGAGATAAATCCGACATACTTCTGGCATTGCCGGCTTGGACACATTAGTCTAAAACGCATGAAGAAGCTCCATGATGATGGACTCCTAACTTCGACCGACTTTGGGTCGTTCGAGACATGTGAATCATGCTTGCTCGGCAAGATGACTAAGTCTCCTTTCGCAAAGAGTTGCGAGAGGGCATCCGAGATATTGGAACTGATACACAGTGATGTGTGTGGACCAATGAGCACAACTGCCAGAGGTGGCTATCAATACTTCATGACTTTTACCGACGACTTGAGTAGATATGGATATATCTATTTGATGAGGCACAAGTCAGAGACTTTTGAAAAGTTCAAAGAGTTTCAAAACGAGGTGGAGAATCAGCTTGGCAAGACTATAAAACTTCTATGATCTGATCGTGGAGGTGAGTACATGAGCCAGGAGTTTGATGATCATCTCAAAAGCAGAGGTATAGTACCTCAGCTCACACCTCCGGGTACGCCATAGAGAAATGGTGTATCAGAATGGAGGAATCGCACCTTGTTGGACATGGTTCGATCTATGATGAGCAAGTCGGATTTACCCTTGTCATTCTGGGGATACGCTCTAGAAACTGCAGCTTTCACACTTAACAGGGTACCATCAAAATCCATAGACAAGACACCACATGAGATGTGGACCGGGAAGAGTCCCAGTTTGTCTTTTCTAAAGATTTGGGGTTGTGAAGCATTTGTCAAGAAACTTATGTTAGACAAGCTTACACCCAAGTCAGATAAATGCATATTAGTGGGATATCCGAGGGAAACCTTAGGATATAAATTCTACAACCGGGAAGAGAACAAAGTGTTTGTTGCTCGGGACGGGGTTTTCCTTGAGAAAGAGTTTCTCAGTAGGGAGGCCAGTGGGAGGACGGTTCAACTCGAAGAAATCCGAGGACTACTCGGGGACGGCTCGGCTGGTGATGAGATCATACCGGAGTCAGTCAAGGAACCCGTAGTGGAAACGGCACCGGAACCACGGAGGTCAGAAAGATTGCGCAAAGTGAGCGATGTATTGTTGCTAGAAAGCGACAAGTCGGCCACATATGCGGAAGCGATGGTGAGCCCAGATTCCGAGGCATGGCTGGAGGCCATGAGATCCGAGTTAAAGTCCATGGATGAGAATCAAGCTTGGGACTTGGTTGATCCGCCGCCTGGCGTAACGGCCATTGGTTGCAAATGGGTCTTTAAGAAGAAAAACGATGTGGATGGAAATGTTCAGATCCACAAAGCTCGGCTTGTCGCTAAGGGTTATGGACAAGTTCAAGGAATTGACTACGATGAGACTTACTCACCGGTAGCGATGCTGAAGTCGATGAGGATCGTACTAGCTATAGCTGCATATTTCGATTACGAGATATGGCAGATGGATGTCAAGACGGCTTTCCTTCATGGAAATTTAACCGAGGATGTGTATATGATACAGCCCGAGGGTTTTGTCGATCCGACTAGCACTAGTAAGGTGTGCAAGCTCAAGAGATCCATTTATGGGTTGAGGCAAGCATCTCGGAGCTGGAACATTCATTTTGATGAGGTCGTCACTGGTTTCGGCTTCATCAAAAGCGAAGAGGACTCTTGTTTATACAAGAAGTTAAGTGGGAGCTCGATAGTGTTTTTGATCTTGTATGTGCATGACATACTACTGATTGGAAATGATATTTCGATGCTGAACTTGGTCAAGGAGTCATTGAATGGCAAGTTTTCGATGAAGGACCTTGGTGAGGCAATGTACATTTTAGGCATTAAGATCTATAGAGATAGATCAAGGAGGCTGCTCGGCTTAAGCCAGAGCACGTGCATAGATAAAGTGTTGAAGCGGTTCAACATGAGTGAGGCAAAGAAAGGGTTCTTGCCACTCTCACATGGTATAAGGCTAAGCGAGACTGAGAGTCCTTCGACATCTGATGAGCGAAGCAGGATGAGTAGAATTCTGTATGCCTCGGCAATCGGATCCATCATGTATGCCATGATATCTACGCGGCCCGATGTTGCTTTTGCAATAAGCCTAACAAGTAGATACCAGGCCAAACCAGGTGAGAGTCACTGGGCAGCGGTAAAGACTATTTTGAAGTACCTGAAAAGGACTAAAGAG
Organism: Triticum dicoccoides; assembly: GCF_002162155.2. NCBI lineage: Eukaryota > Viridiplantae > Streptophyta > Magnoliopsida > Poales > Poaceae > Triticum > Triticum dicoccoides. Next base: position 428,971,170 of record NC_041392.1, on the reverse strand, counting down.
ATGTTCCTAGTTTATGGAGGTGAGGAAAAGCTCATCATAAGGGGTTACACTGATGCTAGTTTCCAAACCGACAGAGATGATTGTCGATCACAATCCGGATTCGTGTACGTCATGAACGGAGGAGTAGTGAGCTGGATGACTTCCAAGCAAGATACGGTGGCCGATTCTATTACAAAAGCCGAATACATTGCGGCTTGTGAAGCTACAAAGGAAGGTGTTTGGATCCAGAACTTTCTGGATGATCTTGGTATTTTCCCAGCCTCGGTAAAACCGTTGGACCTTTATTGTGATAATTCTGGTGCCATCGCACAAGCCAAGGAGCCGAGGAATCAGCACAAGGTCAGACACATAGATCGGAAATATCACCTGATATGAAAGATCATAAAGAGTGGTGATGTAGAGTTATGCAAACTTCACACGGATGCAAATGTTGCGGATCCGTTGACTAAACCACTTCCACAACCCAAGCATGAGGGGCACGTTAGAGCTATGGGCATTCGATGTCTATTTGATTGACTCTAGTGCAAGTGGGAGACTGTTGGAGATATGCCCTAGAGGAAATCATGTATGATGATATTTCCTATGTGTTTATGAATATAGATAGTCCTTGGACATTATCAATGATGTGTATCAGCAAGTACGTGACTTGTTTGTGGGACTATGCATTGTATGATGACTGTCCTAAAAGGTCCCTAGTCGAAAGGGCTATGTGGACGCGCAGCCAACTAGACTAGCATATGACACGGTCGATGGCTTGGTCTCACTAGCCATGGAGCATTGGATGCTAACCGGATAATATGGACTTGGAAGGATCTGGTCGGACTCGACGTAGTCGGATCCGAGTCGAGATAAGGTCCGAGTCAGACAGACCCAACTATGAGACGCAGCGATATGTCATCTATGAGTCTCTAGTACAACATATGTTCTATGTCCTAAGACCTGAGCTGACGCATGTACTCGGGATGGTGACAAACTTGCTTTGGGCTGACCAAACGCTACTCTGTGACTGGGTTGTTACAAAGGTAGGTTTCAGGCTTGTCCAGACCCATGCCGCGAGACATGGTCAAGCAAGATGGGATTTGCCCCTCCGACCAGGAGAGATATACTCTGGGCCCCTCGTGTGATCCGACCAGGATAAGAATGGCCATGCGACAAGGATTATGAGATAATACGGATAGTGGTGGGCATCACTGAACGAGAAAGAGGTCGGGCTAGCACAAGGATGACAGACTCGCCTTGAACTCGACAACATATATCGTGTGGCAAAAGGAATGGAAGTATGATGTACATGTTCGCTAACCAGCTTCATAGTCTGCTTGGTGTTTGGCATGCCTTGCTAGAGGCTGCTACCAATCGTGCATTTCGGAGTTGATCCGAACTGCGACCAAGCCGACTTGAACCTAAGGGGTCGTGCGCTTAAGGTAAGGAACATACGAGGATGGATCCGAGGACACTGGTCGGATGTGATCCGAACTGTATTCGGATTGTGGCCGAGTAGACTTATGGGCTTTAGGGTCCGTGCGAGGCCCAAGTGTGTGAGCCCGCGACGGACACCTATATATAGTGGAGGTGCCGCACACTCATGCGATTGATCGCTTCAGTGCTGTCACTAGGTTTTGCATGTGTTGCGAATAGACACCTCCACTCGCCGCCGGTTGTGTGATCGGACCTAGCGGTCCACCGCACGATGTTCCTCCTGCACGCGCGGATACCGTTAGAGGCGGTGCACTTGCGCCACTCCAGCAAAACTGTACGTGGGAACCGACCACCAGTTGTACGAGGGAGATCAGACGAGGAGGAGAAGATCCACGCGGACGCGCTGCCCCAACTCTTCTTTCGCTGCACGGCACTGCGCATCTAGTGGTAACGAACTGTGATCCATCTCCCGTAGCATATTCCTGGTTGTTCTGCGCGTAGGAAATTTTAATTTGCAGTCGACGCACCCTACCGTAGAACCCAACAACAATACCATACGTGCCTTGCTGCCCCTACTGTCACTGGGAAAGGACATCGCAAGATTGAACCCAAAGCTAAGCACTTCTCCCATTGCAAGAAAAAACAAACTAGTTGGCCAAACCAAACCGATAGTTTGAAGAGAATTACAAAGATACCAAATCATGCATAAAAGAATTCAGAGAAGATTCAAATAATATTCATAGATAAGATGATCATAAATCCACAATTCATCGGATCTCGACAAACACACCACAAAAGAAGATTACATCGGACAGATCTGCAAGAGCATCGAGGAGAACATGGTACTAAGAATTAAGGAGATAGAAGAAGCCATCTAGCTACTAGCTATGGACCCGTAGGTCTGAGGTAAACTACTCATGCTTCATCGGAAGGGCAATAGAGTTGATGTAGAAGCCCTCCGTGATCAAATCCCCCTTCGGCAGGGTGCCAGAAAAGGTCCCTAGATGAGATCTCACGGGTCTAGAAGGTTGCAGCAGTGGAAGTGTTTTTGTGGATACTTCTAGTGGTTTGGGAATATATGTGAATATATAGGCGAAAGAATTAGGTCAAGGGAGTCACGGGGGGCCCACAAGGCAGGGGGCGCGCCCTCCACCCTTGTGGCCGCATCATGGCTCCTCTGACTTGAACTCCAAGTCTCCTAGGTGTCTTCTGGTCCAAGAAAAATCATCGCGAAGGTTTTATTCCGTTTGGTATTCCTTTTCTGCGAAACCCAAAAACAAGTTAAAAACAGAAACTGGCACTGGGCTCTAGGGTAATAGGTTAGTTCCAAAAATAATGTAAAATAACATATTAATGCATATAAAACATCCAAAACAGATAATATAATGGCATGGAACAATCAAAAATTATAGATACGTTGGAGACATATGAGTGTTGTCCTCACTAGGACAAGCCTCCCACTTATGATTAACCCCTCTCGCAAGCATCCGCAACTACGAAGGAAGAATTAAGATAAATCTAACCATAGCATGAAACATGTGGATCCAAATCAGTCCCTTGCGAAGCAATGCATAAACTAGGGTTTAAGCTTCTGTCACTCTAGCAAGCCATCATATACTTATTACTTCCCAATGCCTTCCCCGAGGCCCAAATCATGGTGAAGTGTCATGTAGTCGACGTTCACATAACACCACTAGAGGAGAGACAACATACATATCATCAAAATATCGAACGAATACCAAATTCACATGATTACTTATAACAAGACTTCTCCCATGTCCTCAGGAACAAATGCAACTACTCACAAAGCATATTCATGTTCATAATCAGAGGAGTATTAATTATCATTAAGGATCTGAACATATGATCTTCCACCGAATAAACCAACTAGCATCAACTACAAGGAGTAATCAACACTACTAGCAACCCACAGGTACCAATCTGAGGTTTTGAGACAAAGCTCAGATACAAGAGATGAACTAGGGTTTGAGAGGAGATGATGCTGGTGAAGATGTTGATGGAGATTGACCCCTCTTGATGAGAGGATCGTTGGTGATGATGACGACGATGATTTCCCCATCTGGGAGGGAAGTTCCCTGTGCAGAACAGCTTCGGAGCCCTAGATTGGTTCTGCCCAAGTTCCACATCGAGACGGCGGTGCTTCATCCCGAAAGCTTCCTTCTAATTTTTTTCTAGGTCAAAACCCTTCATATAGTAGAAGATGGGCACCGGAGGCCTGCCAGGTGGCCCACATGGTAGGGGGGCGCGCCCCCCACCCTTGTGACTGCCTGGTGGGTACCCTAATGACTGAAAAGTGTAGGGATCAATTGTAGCTCTTTTAGATAAGTAAGAGTGTCGAACCCAACGAGGAGCAGAAGGAAATGACAAGTGGTGTTCAGCAAGGTAATGTCTGCAAGTGCTGAAATTGTAAGTAATAGAGTAGTTTGATAGCAAGATAATTTGTAACGAGCAAGTAATGATAATAGTAGCAAAACTATAGCAAGGTAGCCCAATACTTTTGAGGCAAAGGACAGGCAGAACGGTCTCTTATGATAAGCAAAGTGTCTTGAGGGTACACGGGAATTTCATTTAGTCACTTTCACCATGTTGGTTCGATTTGTGTTCGCTACTTTGATAATTTGATATGTGGGTGGACCGGTGCTTAGGTGCTTTTCTTACTTGAACAAACCTCCTACTTATGATTAACCCTCCCGCAAGCATCCGCAACTACGAGAACAGTATTAAGAATAACTTCTAACCATAGCATTAAACTTTTGAATCCAGTCGGTCCCTTACGAAAAATCGCATAAACTGGGGTTTAAGCTTCTGTCACTCTCGCAACCTATCATCTAATTGCTACTCCACAATGCATTCCCTTAGGACCAAATATGGTGAAGTGTCATGTAGTCGACGTTCACATGACAACACTAAGGGAATCACAACATACATACTATCAAAATATCTAACATGTATCAAGTTCACATGATTACATGCAACATGATTTCTCCCGTGACCTCAAGAACAAAAGTAACTACTCACAAATGATAATCATGCTCAAGATCAGAGGGGTATTAAATTGCATATTGGATCTAAACATATAATCTTCCACCAAATAAACCATATAGTAATCAACTACAAGATGTAATCAACACTACTAGTCACCCACAAGCACCAATCTATAGTTCCGGTAACAAGACTAAACACAAGATATGAACTAGGGTTTGAGATGAGATGGTGCTATTGAAGATGTTGATGGAGATTGCCCTCCCAAGATGGGAGAGTTGTTGGTGATGATTATGACGATGATTTCCCCCTCCGGGAGGGAAGTTCCCCGGGCGGAATCACTCCGCTGGAGGGCAAAAGTGCTCCTGCACAAGTTCCGCCTCGAGATGGCGGCGCTCTGTCCTGAAAGTCCTCTCCTTATTTTTCTAGGTCAAGATGACTTATATACCAGAAGATGGGCACAAGAGGTGGACCTAGGTGAGCACAACCCACCAGGGCATGCCTGGGCTCCCTGGCGCGCCCAGGTGGGTTGTGCCCACCTACTGGGCCCCCTATGGTACTTATTTGCTCCAATCACTGGTACAACGAAGTCCTAAACAAACAGTTTAAAACCCCTTTCAACAACGGCATTTGGAACCGTCGCCAATTGAGTGTGTCGATAGGGTGTCCTTCCCACACGACCCAGAAATCGTCGGGGATAGGCCCTCCTGGGACCCAGGCTGGGGCCGTGTGTGATAGGGCGAGGCATCGAAACCCAATCCTTTCCGTAGGTATGTACATCCCACATGGTGTATCCCAGAAATCATTTCTGTAGGTATGTGCATCCCACACGGTGAATCCCAGAAATCATTTCCGTAGGTATGTACATCCCACACGGTGGATCCCGGAAATCATTTCCGTAGGTATGTACATCCCACATGGTGAATCCCAGGAATAATTTTCGTAGGTATGTACGTCCCACACAGTGAATCCCAGAAAATCATTTCCGTAGGTATGTACATCCCACACAGTTCTTTTTGTGGAAATGTTTGTGCAAGGTGGCCTAACGCAAATAGTTCGCTGCCGGAAGCCGTGTGTGATTGTTAGTTGATCGAACATGCCTACTTTCTAGAAACCATGCGGGTTGTTTGAGTTCATCACCCACGATGCTCTCTGAGTAACCGTTTGCAATAGAAAACCCCAATAAGCAGGGTAATTAGCCTATTATTGATAATCCATATACTAATTAAACTGATATTTCTTATAAAACACGCCAGATATTTCATATCCGTATAAAAGCAACCAAGATTTCATAATCGAATTACATCAGATAGCTTTGGCACTCAGTTACGCCATTACACAACAGCACCAAGTTTCACATGCAGCATCAAAAAACTTTGGAAAGTAGAATCTTACACGGTAAATAGACAGATGAATCTCATCTAGGAAACTGCAGAAGCGGAAAGGCAAATATTGAGACTTTAGTGATGTTGAATGTCCTTGCAACTTTAGGCCAGTGGCTATGGATAATTGCCCGCCCAACCTTCGTCCTCTTCAGCAAGACTTCAATATTGTACCGTGGGTGTTGAATGAATACCTTCCTCGCCTCTTGACCATGCAGGTCGTTTGAGAGGTAATCATCGGTGAACTGCTTTGAAAAGTACTGAAAACAAAGCTATGCATAAATCGCTGATGTAAATTTTGAAATGGCGCAAGGGGTAAAAACAAGGTAAAAGAGTTGGTACCATCCTATAGTTGACTGATGTCTTCTTCATTGTGCAAACAAAGATCTTGTTGTTATTCATCGCAAGTTTCTTCATCCTAACAATCTTTCTGAGTTTCTTGACTTGACTGATATTCGTGGACATCTCATTTCCCCATATGAAAAATGGGTCAAACAGTGGGTCTAAGCCTCTGACAGCAGGACCTACATGTGCATGACCAAATTGTAAGAAACCTAAATATTAGAATGATTCCTGCAACTGCACAATAATGTGCTATTAGCCAAAGGACCCTGCTTGAACAAACCTCGATGGTAAACCGCAGTGTCTCCCATTGTTTCCCTGCAACACACATAAGCAAGATCTTGATCAGGTTAACTGAGAGTTGCCATACTATCAGTAGAATATGTATTGAGTACAGCCAAATTCAATTGGTGTCACATGCATAAAAATACAAAATTGTACCACAGCAAATGAAAATCGAATTGCAGAACTGAACCAAACAGTTAAATGGACAACAGACCAAATGACCCAAAATAGTTAACTGAGCACGACATTGCAGAATAGAAACATATACTAGAAGATAAGACAGTTAACCAAACAAAGAATGCTTGAGAACAGTATTACAAAATGTAGCAATTGTTGGACCAAAGTGTTAACTGAACATTACATTTCAGAGGACCAAACTGTTAACTGAACATCAGATTGCATATTAACATTACAGAGGACAAATCACTAGAAGGCACTGGCGGTGGCCTCGAGAAAACATCACGAACTGTATTTTAAAGTAGATAACCGCGCAGCGGTGTCGACGGTGACCTTGAAGACGAGGTGCTCCTCCAAGATCTGGCGGTCGACACGCATGTCAGCCATAGCGACCTCGCTCGCGCATGCAGCCGCATGATACTCGGCTCCAGGTACAATGGTTGTGGGCGGCGCTTAATTGGAGGAGGGGGCAGTGATTTCGGTGGAAGGTGTCGCTCCGTTAGTCGGGGTGTGTGGGATGGGAAAGGAGGAGGATGGTGTGGGTGGGGTGTGGATTACCTGACCATATCGATGAGGCCGCGCGGCAAGAAGAAGGGTCAGCGGCAAGGAGGCCGCGTAGCAATAAGAAGGGTCGCCGTGGCTCTTTGGGTGAATTTATAGGTCCCATGTAGGAAATGGTAATAAAATTCAAACATCTAGCTGTCGTGGCTCGGCCGGAATGATTGAGAAACTTGGTTTTTTAATTCCTGTAAATCCAAAACATGGCTGAAAATCATGAAACTTGGCATGGTGTCATGACATGGCACCAACATGCTGCAGTAAATTGTTTGGCCTAATTGGGACAAGCTTTGGTGTAAACTTCCTGCAAACCGGAGCTTCCCTCAAGAAGGCTCCTGGTTCCGAGAGGGAACATGTCACCTCTGTGTGCGAAACGACATACATACACTGCCTTCTCCCGCCTAAATTTTTTTACATAGGCAGATTAGACCAAATAGAAGTATCGTGCTAAATTTTGGAATTATTCCATGTTCGTTTGGCCTTTTTATACAATTGAGTTTCTGCCCATTTAATGTGTATAATTCAAATTTGAACTACAAGCACGTGCTCCAGTGCACCAAAGTTGTTGAAAAATCACATGTGTGTCCTTGGGTGAATTTCTAGGTCCCATGCAAGAGATGACAGTGAAATTCAAACATCTCGGCATCGTGGCTCTGCCGGAAAGATTGAGAAACTTGGTTATTAGTTCCTGTAATTCCAAAACACGCCTGAAAATCATGAAACTTGACATGGTCTCATGACATGGCACCAACATGCTGCGGTAATTTTTTTGGCCGAATTGGGACAAGCTTTGGTGTAGGCTTCTTGCGAACCGGAGCTTCCCTCAAGAAAGCTCGTGGTTTCAAGAGGGAACGTGTTTCCTCCGTGTGCGAAACGACATACGTACATTGCCTTCTCCCGCCTTAATTTTTTTACACAGCCAGATTAGACCAAATATAAGTACTTTGCTAAATTTTGGAATTATTCCGGGTTCGTTTGGCCTTTTTATATATTAATTGAGTTTCTGGGCATTTAATGTGCATAATTCAAATTTTAACTACAAGCACAGGCTCCAGTGCACAAAAGTTGTTTGAAAAATCACATGTCTGTCCTTGGGTGAATTTCTAGGTCCCATGCAAGAGATGGGACTGAAATTCAAACATCTGGGCGTCGTGGCTTGGCCGAAAAGATTGAGAAACTAGGTTTTTAATTCCTGTAATTCCAAAACACGCATAAAAATCATGAAACTTGGCATGGTGTCATGACATGGCACGAACATCTTGCGGTAATTTTTTTGGCTGAATTGGGACAAGCTTTGGTGTAAGATTCTTGCAAACCGGAGATTCCCTAAAGAAGGCTCGTGGTGTCGAGAGGGAACATGTCACCTCCGTGTGCGAAACGGCATTCGTACACTGCCTTATCCCGCCTTAATTTTTTTACACATCCAGATTAGACCAAATAGAAGTACTGTGCTAAATCTTGGACTTATTCCGGGCTCGTTTCGCCTTTTATACGTTAATTGAGTTTCTGGCATTTAATGTACATAATTCAAATTTTCACTACAAGCACATGCTCCAGTGCACCAAAGTTGTTTGAAAAATCACATGTATTTCCTTGGGTGAATTTATAGGTCCCATGCAAGACATGGGAGTGAAAATCAAACATCTGGGCGTCGTGTCTCGGCCGGAAAGATTGAGAAACTTGGTTTTTTAATTCTTGTAATTCCAAAACACGCCTGAAAATCATGAAACTTTGCGTGGTGTCATGACATGGCACGAACATGCTGCGGTAATTTTTGTTGGCCGAATTGGGACAAGCTTTGGTGTAAGCTTCTTGCAAACCGGAGCTTCCCTCAAGAAGGCTCGTGGTTCTTGGAGGGAACGTGTCACCTCCGTATGCGAAATGACATACGTACACTGCCTTCTCCCGCCTTAATTTTTTACACCACCAGATTAGACCTAATAGAAGTATCGTGCTAAATTTTGGAATTATTCCGGGCTCGTTTCTCCTTTTTATACATTAATTGAGTTTCTGGGCATTTAATGTGCATAATTCAAATTTGAACTACAAGCACATGCTCCATTGCACTAAAGTTGTTTGAAATATCACATGTGTGTCCTTGGGTGAATTTCTAGGGCCCATGAAAAAGATGGGACTGAAATTCAAACATCTCGGCGTCATGGCTCGGCCGGAAATATTGAGAAACTTGGGTTTTTAATTCCTGTAATTCCAAAACATGCCTGATAATCATGAAACTTGGCATGATTTCATGACATGGCACCAACATGCTACGGTAATTTTTTTGGCAGTATTGGGACAAGCTTTGGTGTAAGCTTCTTCCAAAACGGGGCTTCCCTCAAGAAGGCTCGTGGTTCCGAGAGGGAACGTGTCACCTCCGTGTGTGAAACGACATACGTACACTGCCTTCTCCTGCCTTAATTTTTTTACATAGCCATATGAGACAAAATAGAATTACCGTGCTAAAATTTGGAATTATTTCGGGCTCGTTTCACTTTTTTGTACATTAATTTAGTTTCTGGGCATTTAATGTGCATAATTCAAATTTGAAATACAAGCACATGCTCTAGTGCACCAAAGTTATTTGAAAAATCACATATGTGTCCTTGGGTGAATTTCTAGGTCCCATGCAAGAGATGGGAGTGAAATTCAAACATCTGGGTGTCGTGGCTCGGCCGGAAATATTGAGAAACTTGGTTTTTTAATTCCACTAATTCCAAAACACGTCTAATAATCATGAAACTTGGCATGGTATCATGACATGACACCAACATGCTGCGGTAATTTTTTGGCCGTATTGGGACAAGCTTTGGTGTAAGCTTCTTCCAAACCGAAGCTTCCCTCAAGAAGGCTCGTGGTTCCGAGAGGGAACGTGTCACCTCCGTGTGCGAAACGACATACGTACACTACCTTCTCCCGCCTTAATTTTTTTACACAGCCAAATTAGACAAAATAGAAGTACCGTGATAAATTTTGGAATTATTCTGGGTTCGTTTGGACTTTTTTAAACATTAATTGAGTTTCTGGGCATTTAATGTGCATAATTCAAATTTGAACTACAAGCACATTCTCCATTGCACCAAAGTTGTTTGAAATATCACATGTGTGTCCTTGGGTGAATTTCTAGGGCACATGAAAAAGATGGGACTGAAATTCAAACATCTGGGCGTCATGGCTCGGCCGGAAATATTGAGAAACTTCGGTTTTTAATTCCTGTAATTCCAAAACACGCCTGATAATCATGAAACTTGGCATGGTGTCATGACATGGCACCAACATGCTGCAGTAATTTTTTTGGCCGTACTGGGACAAGCTTTGGTGTAAGCTTCTTCCAAAACGGGGCTTCCCTCAAGAAGGCTCGTGGTTCCGAGAGGGAACGTGTCACCTCCGTGTGTGAAACGACATATGTACACTGCCTTCTCCCGCCTTAATTTTTTTACACGGCCAGATTAGACCAAATAGAAGTACTATGCTAAATTTTGGAATTATTCCGGGGTCGTTTCACTTTTTTGTATATTAATTAAGTTTCTGGGCATTCAATGTGCATAATTCAAATTTGAACTACAAGCACATGCTCCAGTGCACCAAAATTGTTTGCAAAATCACATGTGTGTCCTTGGGTGAATTTCTAGGTCCCATGCAAGAGATGGGAGTGAAATTCAAACATCTGGGCGTTGTGGCTCGTCCAAAAAGATTGAGCAACTTGGTTTTTCAATTCCTATAATCCCAAAACATGCCTAAAAATCATGAAACTTGGCATGGTGTCATGACATGGCACAAACATGTTGCGGTAATTTTTTTGGTCGAATTGGGACAAGCTTTGGTGTAAGTTTCTTGCAAACCGGAGCTTCCCTCAAGAAGGCTCGTGGTTCTGAGAGGGAACGTGTCACCTCCTTGTGCGAAACGACATACGTACACTGCCTTCTCTGCCTTAATTCTTTTACACATCTAGATTAGACCAAAAGAAGTACCATGCTAAATTTGGGAATTATTCCGGGCTCATTTCGCCTTTTTATACATTAATTGAGTTTATGGACATTTAATGTGCATAATTAAAATTTGAACTACAAGCACAGGCTCCAATGCACCAAAATTGTTTGAAAAATCACATGTGTGTCCTTGGGTGAATTTATAGGTCCCATGCAAGAGATGTGAGTGAAATTCAAACATCTAGGCGTCGTGGCTCGGCCGAAAAGATTGAGAAACTTGGTTTTTTAATTCCGACAATCCCAAAACATGCCTAAAAATCATGAAACCTGGCATGGTGTCATGACATGGCACGGACATGCTGCGGTAATTTTTTGGCCGAATTGGGACAAGCTTTGGTGTAAGTTTCTTGCAAACTGGAGCTTCCCTCAAGAAGGCTCGTGGTTCCGAGAGGGAACGTGTCACCTCCGTGTGCGAAACGACATACGTACACGGCCTTTCCCCGCCTTAATTTTTTTACACAGCCAGATTAGACCAAATAGAAGTACCGTGCTAAATTTTGGAATTATTTCGGGCTCATTTCGCCTTTTTATACATTAACTGAGTTTATGGGCATTTAATGTGCATAATTTAAATTTGAACTACAAGCACATGCTCCAGTGCACCAAAGTTGTTTGAAAAATCACATGTGTGTCCTTGGGTGAATTTCTAGGTCCCATGCAAGAGATGGGAGTGAAATTCAAACATCTGGGCGTCGTGGCTTGACTGGAAAGATTGAGAAACTTGGTTTTTAAATTCCTATAATTCCAAAACACGGCTGAAAATCATGAAACTTGGCATGGTGTCATGACATGGCAGCAACATGCTATGGTAATTTTTGGGCCGAATTGGAACAAGCTTTGGTGTAAGCTTCTTGCCAACCGAGCTCCCCTCAAGAAGGCTCGTGGTTCCGAGAGGGAACGTGTCACCTCCATGTGCGAAACGACATACATACACTGCCTTCTCCCGCCTTAATTTTTATTACATAGCCAGGTTAGACCAAATAGAAGTAGATGCTAAATTTTGGAATTATTCCGGGCTTGTTTCGCCTTTTTATACATTAATTGAGTTTCTGGGCATTTAATGTGCATAATTCAAATTTGAACTACAAGCACATGCTCCAGTGCACCAAAGTTGTTTGAAAAATCACATGTGTGTCCTTGGGTGAATTTCTAGGTCCCATGCAAGAGATGGGAGTGAAATTCAAACATCTGGGCGTCGTGGGTCAGCCACAAAGATTGAGAAACTTGGTTTTTTAATTCCTGTAATTCGAAAACATGCCTGAAAATCATGAAACTTGGCATGGTCTCATGACATGGCACCAACATGTTGTGGTAATTTTTTGGCCGAATTGGGACAAGCTTTGGTGTAGGCTTCTTGCAAACTGGAGCTTCTCTCAAGAAGGCTCGTGGTTCCGAGAGGGAACGTGTCAGCTCCATGTGCGAAATGACATACGTACACTGCCTTCTCCTGCCTTAATTTTTTACACAGCTAGATTAGACCAAATAGAAGTACCGTGCTAAATTTTGGAATTATTCCGGGTTCGTTTGGCCTTTTAATACATTAATTGAGTTTCTGGGCATTTAATGTGCAGAATTCAAATTTGAACTATAAGCACAGGCTCCAGTGCACCAAAGTTGTTTGTAAAATCACATGTGTGTCCTTGGCTGAATTTTTAGGTCACATGCAAGAGATGAGACTGAAATTCAAACATCTGGGCGTCGTGGCTCGGCCGGAAAGATTGAGAAACTTGGTTTTTTAATTCCTGTAATTCCAAAACACGCCTAGAAATCATGAAACTTGGCATGGTGTCATGACATGGCACGAACATGCTGCGCTAATTTTTTTGGCGGAATTGGGACAAGCTTTGGTGTAAACTTCTTGCAAACTGGAGCTTCCCTAAGGATGGCTCGTGGTTCCGAGAGGGAACATGTCACCTCCGTGTACGAAACAGCATACGTACACTGCCTTCCCCCGCCTTAATTTTGTTACACAGCCATATTAGACCAAATAAAGTACCGTGCTAAATTTTGGAATTATTACGGGCTCGTTTCGCCTTTTAATACATTAATTGAGTTTCTGGGCATTTAATGTGCATAATTCAAATTTGAACTACAAGCACATGCTCCAGTGCACCAAAGTTGTTTGAAAAATCACATGTGTGTCCGTGGGTGAATTTCTAGGTCCCATGCAAGAGATGGGAGTGAAATTCAAACATCTGGGCGTCGTGGCTCGGCCGAAAGATTGAGAAACTTGGTTTTTTAATTCTTGTAATTCCAAAACACGCCTAGAAATCATTAAACTTGGCATGGTGTCATGACATGGCACGAACATGCTGTGCTAATTTTTTTGGCGGAATTGGGATAAGCTTTGGTGTAAACTTCTTGCAAACCGGAGCTTCCCTAAGGAAGGCTCATGGTTCCGAGAGGGAACGTGTCACCTCCGTGTGCGAAACGACATACATACACTGCCTTCCCCCTCCTTAATATTTTTACACGGCCAGATTAGACCAAATAGAAGTACCATGCTAAATTTTGGAATTATTCCGGGCTCGTTTCACATCTTTTATACATTAATTTAGTTTCTGGGCATTTAATGTGCATAATTCAAATTTGAACTACAAGCACATGCTCCCGTGCACCAAATTGTTTGAAAAATCACATGTGTGTCCTTAGGTGAATTTCTAGGTCCCATGCAAGAGTTGGGAGTGAAATTCAAACATCTAGGAGTCGTGGCTCCGCCGGAAAGATTGAGAAACTTGGTTTTTTAATTCCCGTAATACCAAAACACGCCTGAAAATCATGAAACTTGGCATGGTGTCATGACATGGCACCAACATGCTGCGGTAATTTTTTGGGCCGAATTGGGACAAGCTTTCGTGTAAGCTTCTTGCAAACCAGAGCTTCCTTCAAGATGGCTCGTGGTTCCGAAAGGGAATGTGTCACCTCTGTGTCCGAAACGACATACGTACACTACCTTCTCCCACCTTAAATTTTTTACACAGCCAGATTAGACCAAATAGAAATATCATGCTAAATTTTGGAATTATTCCGGGCTTGTTTTGCCTTTTTATACATTAATTGAGTTTGTGGGAAATTAATGTGCATAATTCAAATTTGAACTACAAGCACATGCCCCAGTGCACCAAAATTGTTTGAAAAATCACATGTGTGTCCTTGGGTGAATTTATAGGTCCCATGCAAGAGATGTGAGTGAAATTCAAACATCTAGGCGTCGTGGCTCAGCCGAAAAGATTGAGAAACTTGGTTTTTTAATTCCGACAATCCCAAAACATGCCTAAAAATCATGAAACCTGGCATGGTGTCATGACATGGCACGGACATGCTGCGGTAATTTTTTGGCCGAATTGGGACAAGCTTTGGTGTAAGCTTCTTGCAAACCGGAGCTTCCCTCAAGAAGGCTTGTGGTTCCGAGAGGGAACGTGTCACCTCTGTATGTGAAACGACATACGTACACTGCCTTCTCACGCCTTAATTTTTTTACACATCTAGATTAGACCAAATAGAAGTACCGTGCTAAATTTGGAATTATTCGTGCTCGTTTCGCCTTTATTATACATTAATTGAGTTTCTGGGCATTTAATGTGCATAATTCAAATTTGAACTACAAGCACACTCCAGTGCACCAAAGTTGTTAGAAAAATCACATGTGTGTCCTTGGGTGAATTACTGGGTCCCATTCAAGAGATGGGAGTGAAATTCAAACATCTGGAGTCGTGGCTTGACCGGAAAGATTGAGAAACTTGGTGTTTTAATTCCTGTAATTCCAAACAACGCCTGAAAATTATGAAACTTGGCACGGTGTGATGACATGGCATCAACAAGCTGCGGTAATTTTTTTGGCCGAATTGGGACATGCATTGGTGTAAGCTTCTTGGAAACCGGAGCTTCCCTCAAGAAGGCTCGTGGTTCCGATAGGGAACGTGTCACCTCCGTGTGCGAAACGACATACGTACACTGCCTTCACCCGCCTTAATTTTTTTACACAGCCAGATTAGGCCAAATAGAAGTACCGTGCTAAAATTTGGAATGATTCCGGGGTCGTTTTGCTTTTTTGTACATTAATTTAGTTCCTGGGCATTTAATGTGTAGAATTCAAATTTGAACTACAAGCACATGCTCCAGGGCACCAAAGTTGTTTGAAAATCACATGTGTGTCCTTGGGTGAATTTCTAGGTCCCATGCAAGAGATGGGAGTGAAATTCAAACATGTGGGTGTCGTGGCTCGGCCGGAAAGATTGAGAAACTTGGTTTTTTAATTCCACTAATTCCAAAACACGCCTAATAATCATGAAACTTGGCATGGTATCATGACATGACACCAACATGCTGCGGTAATTTTTTGGCCGTATTGGGACAAGCTTTGGTGTAAGCTTCTTCCAAACCGGAGCTTCCCTCAAGAAGGCTCATGGTTCCGAGAGGGAACGTGTCACCTCCGTGTGCGAAACGACATACGTACACTACCTTCTCCCGCCTTAATTTTTTTACACATCCAAATTAGACCGAATAGAAGTACCATGATAAATTTTGGAACAATTTCGGGCTCGTTTCTCTTTTTTGTACATTAATTTAGTTTCTGGGCATTTAATGTGCATAATTAAAATTTTAAATACAAGCACATCCTCCAGTGCACCAAAGTTGTTTGAAAAATCACATGTGTGTCCTTGGGTGAATTTCTAGGTCCCATGCAAGAGACGGGAGTGAAATTCAAACATCTGGGCATCGTAGCTCGGCCGGAAAGATTGAGAAACTTGGTTTTTTAATTCCTGTAATTCCAAAACACACCTGAAAATCATGAAACTTGGCATGTTGTCATGACATGGCACCAACATGCTGTGGTAGTTTTCTTGGCCGAATTGGGACAAGCTTTGGTTTAAGCTTCTTGCCAACCGGACCTTACCTCAAGAAGGCTCGTGGTTCCGAGAGGGAACGTGTCACCTCCGTGTGCAAAACGACATGCGTACACTGCCTTTTCCCACCTTAATTTTTTAACATTGCCAGATTAGACCAAATAGAAGTACCGTGCTAAATTTTGGAATTATTCTGGATTCGTTTGGACTTTTTTAAACATTAATTGAGTTTCTGGGCATTTAATGTGCATAATTCAAATTTGAACTACAAGCACATTCTCCATTGCACCAAAGTTGTTTGAAATATCACATGTGTGTCCTTGGGTGAATTTCTAGGGCCCATGAAAAAGATGGGACTGAAATTCAAACATCTGGGCGTCATGGCTCGGCCGGAAATATTGAGAAACTTGGATTTTCAATTCCTGTAATTCCAAAACACGCCTGATAATCATGAAACTTGGCATGGTGTCATGACATGGCACCAGCATGCTGCGGTAATTTTTTTGGCCGTATTAGGACAAGCTTTGGAGTAAGCTTCTTCCAAAATGGGGCTTCCCTCAAGAAGGATCGTGGTTCCTAGAGGGAATGTGTCACCTCCGTCTGTGAAATGACATACGTACACTGCCTTCTCCCGCCTTAATTTTTTTACACGGCCAGATTAGACCAAATATAAGTACTGTGCTAAATTTTGGAATTATTCCGGGATAGTTTCGCTTTTTTGTATACTAATTTAGTTTCTGGGCATTTAATGTGCATAATTCAAATTTGAACTACAAGCACATGCTCCAGTGCACCAAAATTGTTTGAAAAATCACATGTGTGTCCTTGGGTGAATTTCTAGGTCCCATGCAAGAGATGGGAGTGAAATTCAAACATCTGGGTGTCGTGGCTCGGCCGGAAAGATTGAGAAACTTGGTTTTTTAATTCCTGTAGTTCCAAAACACGCCTGAAAATCATGAAACTTGGCATCGTGTCATGACATGGCACGAACATGACGCTGTAATTTTTTGGCCGTATTGGGACAAGCTTTGGTGTAAGCTTCTTCCAAACCGGAGCTTCCCTCAAGAAGGCTCGTGGTTCCGAGAGGGAACATGTCACCTCCGTGTGCGAAACGACATACGTACACTGCCTTTCCCCGCCTTAATTTTTTTACACAGTCAGATTAGACCAAATAGAAGTACCGTGCTAAATTTTGGAATTATTTTGGGCTAATTTCACCTTTTTATACATTAATTGAGTTTATGGTCATTTAATGTGCATAATTTAAATTTGAATTAGAAGAACATGCTCCAGTGCACCAAAGTTGTTTGAAAAATCACATGTGTGTCCTTGGGTGAATTTCTAGGTCCCATGCAAGATATGGGAGTGAAATTCAAACATCTGGGCGTCGTGGCTCAGTTGGAAAGATTGAGAAACTTGGTTTTTTAATTCCTATAATTCCAAAACACGCATGAAAATCATGAAACTTGGCATGGTGTCATGACATGGCAGCAACATGCTATGGTAGTTTTCTTGGCCAAATTGGGACAAGCTTTTGTGTAAGCTTCTTGCAAATCGGAGCTTACCTCAAGAAGCCTCGTGGTTCCGAGAGGGAACGTGTCACCTCCGTGTGCAAAACGACATGCGTACACTGCCTTTTCCCGCCTTAATTTTTTAACATTGCCAGATTAGACCAAATAGAAGTACCGTGCTAAATTTTGGAATTATTCTAGTTTCGTTTGGACTTTTTTAAACATTAATTGAGTTTCTGAGTATTTAATGTGCGTAATGCAAATTTGAACTATAAGAACATGCTCCAGTGCACCAAAGTTGTTTGAAAAATCACATGTGTGCCCTTGGGTTAATTTCTAGGTCCCATGCAAGAGATGGGAGTGAAATTCAAACATCTGGGCGTCATGGCTTGGCTGGAAAGATTGAGAAACTTGGTTTTTTAATTCCTATAATTCCAAAACACGCCTGAAAATCATGAAACTTGGCATGGTCTCATTACATGGCACCAACATGTTGCGGTAATGTTTTTGGCCGAATTGGGACAAGCTGTGGTGTAGGCTTCTTACAAACCAGAGATTCCCTCAAGAAGGCTCGTGGTTCCGAGAGGGAACGTGTCACCTCCGTGTGCGAAACGACATATGTACACTGCCTTCTTCCGCCTTAATTTTTTTACATAGTCAGATTAGACCAAATAGAAGTACCATGCTAAATTTTGGAATTATTTTGGGTTCGTTTGGCCTTTTTTATACATTAATTGAGTTTCTAGGATTTTAATATGCATAATTCAAATTTGAACTACAAGAACAGGCTCCAATGCACCAAAATTGTTTGAAAAATCACATGTGTGTCCTTGGGTGAATTTTTAGGTCCCATGCAAGAGATGGGAGTGAAATTCAAACATCTGGGTGTCGTGGCTCGGCCGAAAAGATTGAGAAACTTGGTTTTTTAATTCATATAATCCCAAAACACGCCTAAAAATCATGAAACTTGGCATGGTGTCATGACATGTCATGGACATGTTGCGGTAATTTTTTGGACGAATTTGGACAAGCTTTGGTGTAAGTTTCTTGCAAACCGGAGCTTCCCTCAAGAAGGCTCATGGTTCCGAGAGGGAACGTGTCACCTCCGTGTGCGAAACGACATACGTACACTGCCTTCTCCACCTTAATTTTCTACACAGCCAGATTAGAGCAAATAGAAGTACCGTGCTAAATTTTGGAATTATTCCGGGCTCATTTCGCCTTTTTATACATTAATTGAGTTTATGGATATTTAATGTGCATAATTAAAATTTGAACTACAAGCACAGGCTCCAGTGCACCAAAACTGCTTGAAAAATCACATGTGTGTCCTTGGGTGAATTTATAGGCCCCATGCAAGATATGTGAGTGAAATTCAAACATCTAGGCGTCGTGGCTCGGCCGAAAAGATTGAGAAACTTGGTTTTTTAATTCCGATAATCCCAAAACACGCCTAAAAATCATGAAACTTGGCATGGTGTCATCACACGGCACGAACATGCTGCGGTAATTTTTTTGGCCGAATTGGGACAAGCTTTGGTGTAAGTTTCTTGCAAACAGGAGCTTCCCTCAAGAAGGCTCGTGGTTCCGAGAGGGAACGTGTCACCTCCGTGTGCGAAACGACATACGTACACTGCCTTTCCCCGCCTTAATTTTTTTACACAGCCAGATTAGACCAAATAGAAGTACCGTGCTAAATTTTGGAATTATTTCGGGCTAATTTCGCCTTTTTATACATTAATTGAGTTTATGGTCATTTAATGTGCATAATTTAAATTTGAATTACAAGAACATGCTCCAGTGCACCAAAGTTGTTTGAAAAATCACATGTGTGTCCTTGGGTGAATTTCTAGGTCCCATGCAAGAGATGGGAGTGAAAGTCAAACATCTGGGCGTCGTGGCTCGGCTGGAAAGATTGAGAAACTTGGTTTTTTAATTCCTATAATTCCAAAACACGGCTGAAAATCATGAAACTTGGCATGGTGTCATGACATGGCAGCAACATGCTATGGTAATTTTTTGGGCCGAATTGGGACAAGCTTTGGTGTAACCTTCTTGCCAACCGAGCTTCCCTCAAGAAGGCTCGTGGTTCCGAGAGGGAACGTGTCACCTCCATGTGCGAAATGACATACATACACTGCCTTCTCCCGCCTTAATTTTTATTACATAGCCAAGTTAGACCAAATAGAAGTAGATGCTAAATTTTGGAATTATTCCGGGCTTGTTTCGCCTTTTTATACATTAATTGAGTTTCTGGGCATTTAATGTGCATAATTCAAATTTGAACTACAAGCACATGCTCCAGTGCACCAAAGTTGTTTGAAAAATCACATGTGTGTCCTTGGGTGAATTTCTAGGTCCCATGCAAGAGATGGGAGTGAAATTCAAACATCTGGGCATCGTGGGTCAGCCACAAAGATTGAGAAACTTGGTTTTTTAATTCCTATAATTCGAAAACATGCCTGAAAATCATGAAACTTGGCATGGTCTCATGACATGGCACCAACATGTTGCGGTAATTTTTTTGGCCGAATTGGGACAAGCTTTGGTGTAGGCTTCTTGCAAACTGGAGCTTCTCTCAAGAAGGCTCGTGGTTCCGAGAGGGAACGTGTCAGCTCCATGTGCGAAATGACATACGTACACTGCCTTCTCCTGGCTTAATTTTTTACACAGCTAGATTAGACCAAATAGAAGTACCATGCTAAATTTTGGAATTATTCCGGGTTCGTTTGGCCTTTTAATACATTAATTGAGTTTCTGGGCATTTAATGTGCAGAATTCAAATTTGAACTATAAGCACAGCCTCCAGTGCACCAAAGTTGTATGTAAAATCGCATGTGTGTCCTTGGCTGAATTTTTAGGTCACATGCAAGAGATGAGACTGAAATTCTAACATCTGGGCGTCGTGGCTCGGCCGGAAAGATTGAGAAACTTGGTTTTTTAATTCCTGTAATTCCAAAACACGCATAGAAATCATGAAACTTGGCATGGTGTCATGACATGGCACGAACATGCTGCGCTAATTTTTTTGGCGGGATTGGGACAAGCTTTGGTGTAAACTTCTTGCAAACCGGAGCTTCCCTATGGATGGCTCGTGGTTCTGAGAGGGAACATGTCACCTCCGTGTACGAAACAGCATACGTACACTGCCTTCTCCCGCCTTAATTTTGGTACACAGCCATATTAGACCAAATAAAGTACCGTGCTAAATTTTGGAATTATTACGGGCTCGTTTCGCCTTTTAATACATTAATTGAGTTTCTGGGCATTTAATGTGCATAATTCAAATTTGAACTACAAGCACATGCTCCAGTGCACCAAAGTTGTTTGAAAAATCACATGTGTGTCCGTGGGTGAATTTCTAGGTCCCATGCAAGAGATGGGAGTGAAATTCAAACATCTGGGCGTCGTGGCTCGGCCGAAAGATTGAGAAACTTGGTTTTTTAATTCTTGTAATTCCAAAACACGCCTAGAAATCATTAAACTTGGCATGGTGTCATGACATGGCACGAACATGCTGCGCTAATTTTTTTGGCGGAATTGGGATAAGCTTTGGTGTAAACTTCTTGCAAACCGGAGCTTCCCTAAGGAAGGCTCATGGTTCCGAGAGGGAACGTGTCACCTCCGTGTGCGAAACGACATACATACACTGCCTTCCCCCTCCTTAATATTTTTACACAGCCAGATTAGACCAAATGGAAGTACCGTGCTAAATTTTGGAATTATTCTGGGCTCGTTTCACCTCTTTTATACATTAATTTAGTTTCTGGGCATTTAATGTGCATAATTCAAATTTGAACTACAAGCACATGCTCCCGTGCACCAAATTGTTTGAAAAATCACATGTGTGTCCTTAGGTGAATTTCTAGGTCCCATGCAAGAGTTGGGAGTGAAATTCAAACATCTAGGAGTCGTGGCTCCGCTGGAAAGATTGAGAAACTTGGTTTTTAATTCCCGTAATACCAAAACACGCCTGAAAATCATGAAACTTGGCATGGTGTCATGACATGGCACCAACATGCTGCGGTAATTTTTTGGGCCGAATTGGGACAAGCTTTCGTGTAAGCTTCTTGCAAACCAGAGCTTCCCTCAAGATGGCTCGTGGTTCCGAAAGGGAATGTGTCACCTCTGTGTCCGAAACGACATACGTACACTGCCTTCTCCCACCTTAAATTTTTTACACAGCCAGATTAGACCAAATAGAAATACCATGCTAAATTTTGGAATTATTCCGGGCTTGTTTTGCCTTTTTATACATTAATTGAGTTTGTGGGAAATTAATGTGCATAATTCAAATTTGAACTACAAGCACATGCCCCAGTGCACCAAAGTTGTTTGAAAATCACATGTGTCGGTGTACTAGAGTAGGGGTACCCTATTACCCCGAACTCGTGCACGGGCAGTTGCAGCGCCCCGCGGCAAGGCTTGCCGGGTGACTGCCAGGACCCTCCGTGGTTCCCTTAAAGACCATTCAAGAACAAAGTACTCAAACCAAGGCCCCGGCAAGAGGAGCTCGCCGGGAAGGGCCAACCCAGGCCCCGGCAAGAGGAGCTTGCCGGGAAGAGACAAGACCCCGGCAAGAGGAGCTTGCCGGGAAGGCCAACCCAGGCCCCGGCAAGAGGAGCTTGCCGGGAAGGCCACTCAAGGCGTATCAAGAAAGCTTGCCGCGACGCGCCCTGCGTCCCGGCAAGATCCGGCGAGCGACAAGCTTCCGGACGCGACAAGACAACTGCCACGGCAAGGAGCTTGCCGCGGGAAACCCCCACTTCGTGCCCGCGCTCCAGCATACCTGCTAACGTGTCGCTTTGGGACTCTCCCAAGCACACGTGGCAGGAGGCCGTGCAGCTAGGGGTACGTAGTGGCAAGCGGAGATGAAGAGAAGCCCATCGTGGCAAACGGTGGCACTCCTAACGGTCACCTTTTGCACTGTTTAGGAGACTCAGACAGGCATTTAATGCCCTTGTCCCCTGCCGTCAAAGTTAGGTAGGGCGAACTGTATCCACAGTAGCGGTAGCTGCACCTACCGCATCCTTTTCCATTTTTACCCTTCTTGTCTACGTTGCCCCCTGTCGGTAACCCCTTGAGAGTATAAAAGGAGGCCCAAGCGCAACGTAGAAAAGGGTTCGAAGATTCGGCCAGTTCGGCTCATTCAACTCCAGGAACACTCTCACGCTCAGTCTGGCAGCGTCCATCGCTCCTGAGCAAGAATCCAATATACACAAACAAGCAGCAGTAGGGTTTTATGCATCTGTGCGGCCCGAAGCTAGGTAAAATCGCCCGCGTGCACTGCCTCGATCCGCTCTTTGTGCACTCTCCGCCCCCCACCGAACCGAAAGGGGCCCTGTCCCCATAGGTGTTGGTGGAATCAGCATCGCCCCCGACATCTCTGGCACGCCAGGTAGGGGGCGTCGAGATTGTGCGAATCCGATCCGGCGTGCACGCGAGGCTCAGCTATTCTTCATCATCATGGCTCCTAAGGAGCGGGCGAGTAAAAGAACGGCGCCAGTGCGGCAACAGAAAAAGCTAAGTCGTGTGAAACTTTAGATATTTCCTTTCTATATAAGGTTATCCGCCTCGGAGATCTTGTTCTTTGTACGGAAAACCTGTGCGTGGAGGAATCGACTCGTAGCTAGTTGCGCCCTTACTTTGTTTCGAGTCCGCTCAACAACTTAAGTGAGCTGCTAGCGCCCTTACTTTGCTTCGAGTCCGCTCAGCAACTTAAGTGAGCCGCTAGCACCCTTACGTTGTTTCGAATCCGCTCAACAACTTAAGCGAGCTGCAACTAGTTGCGACAAGATTACTTGTTGGTAGCGACGCTGCCAGCAGGCTGCTGAAGTTCCGCACTCGGCGCTCGCGGCAAGGGTGCCTGCACCGACAAGTTTCCCTAGAAAGCGTAGGGTGGACGTACAAAGAGGGGTCGAACAGGAAGATAGCATGCGCTATTTATTTGAGATTTCTGCATAGACCTGTATGCCGAGGAGCCTTCTCGGGGCTAGTTGCGCTCCATGTTGCCTCGAGTCCGCTCGGCAACTTGTGCGGTTGTGCTAGAACCAAGAAGGTAAACCTTTCCGGGAGGCGTTGTTCCCGAATAGCCGCTAAGGGCCCGTTCCCTCAAGCGCTACTGGCTGGATCGTACGCACCGGAAAGCATTCCAGCAGGCATAGGGAATATGCAGCAAAAGTCGAAATTCGCAAGCGAGTTAAGTGCACTTCGGATACTAATCGCTTGCTATGTTTGAACGCAGTTATGGCCCGGGGGCTGGCAACGCCCTTAGGGCCAATCTCTTCGGCGTCAAGAACGACGAATTTCTTCGCCATAAGCCTTTCCGCCAACGATCTTGCCGGAAGCCGGCGTCAAGAACGACGAAGTTCTTCGCCATAAGCCTTTCCGGCAACGATCTTGCCGGGAGCCGGTGTCAAGAACAACGAAGTTCTTCGCCAAAAGCCTTCCTGGCAACAAGCTTGCCGGAAGTCGGCATCGAGAACGTCAAAGTTCTCTGCCAAAGATAAAAGCCTTCCTGGCAACAAGCTTGCCGGAAGCCGGCATCGAGAACGTCAAAGTTCTCTGCCGAAGATAAAAGCCTTCCTGGCAACAAGCTTGCCGGAAGCCGGCATCGAGAACGTCAAAGTTCTCTGCAGAAGATAAAAGCCTTCCTGGCAACTAGCTTGCCGGAAGCCGGCATCGAGAACGTCAAAATTCTCTGCCGAAGATAAAAGCCTTCCTGGCAACAAGCTTGCCGGAAGCCGGCATCGAGAACGTCAAAGTTCTCTGCTGAAGGTAAAAGCCTTCCTGGCAATCAGCTTGCCGGAAGCCGGCATCGAGAACGTCAAAGTTCTCTGCTGAAGGTAAAAGCCTTCCTGGCAATAAGCTTTGCCGGAAGCCGGCATCGAGAACGTCAAAGTTCTCTG
>NC_041392.1:428861734-428946469 GCF_002162155.2 Triticum dicoccoides | reverse complement strand
CAAAGTTCTCCGCTGAAGATAAAAGCCTTCTTGGTAATCAGCTTGCCAGAAGCCGGCATCGAGAACGTCAAAGTTCTCTGCTGAAGATAAAAGCCTTCCTGGCAATTAGCTTGCCGGAAGCCGGCATCGAGAACGTCAAAGTTCTCTGCTGAAGATAAAAGCCTTCCTGGCAACAGGCTTGCCGGAAGCCGGCATCGAGAACGTCAAAGTTCTCTGCTGAAGATAAAAGCCTTCCAGGCAACGAGCTTGCCGGAAGCCGGCATCGAGAACGTCAAAGTTCTCTGCCGAAGACAAAAGCCTTCCTGGCGACCAGCTTGCCGGAAGCCGGCATCGAGAACGACAAAGTTCTCTGCTGAGGATAAAAGCCTTCCCGGCAAGCCAGTATCGCTGGGGGCTGTGAGTGCCAAGAATCGTCCACGGCAAACCAGAGTTGCCGGGGGCTGCAATATCAGACAAGTCTTTCATCCCTCATCATGCATCCTCTTATGGACTGGGGAATACGAAACCACGTTTCTTCCCGGAAACTGCCGTGCTCCCTCGACTCTAGGCCCTGGGGCTCGTTCTCGGGGCCAAGTTTGGTCGTAGTCGCGGCAGCAAAGGGATGAAACGAGGAGACCGCACCCACCTCGTTCCTGCCTCCATCAAAAGCGTGAGAAAGGTCGAGCGACGTGGGAAGGCGGCAGGGTCTGTTGCCGGGAGATGAAATGTCTGTCCGAAGGATACCAAGGATTTGCTCCTTGGCGTGGGTTTAACTCATGAGACAAATAACCCGGCAAGCATCCCTTTTTCATTAAAAAACATCCCACTCAGGTACAGTCCATAGAGGATGAAAAACATGAAAGAGAGGATTACAAGTTCTAGATACGGCTAAGGCCCGAAGGCTTACAAATTAAAAAGATAAGATGCCCGTAATCCCTTTCCTGTCCCCCTTTTCAGGAGGCAGGTCAAGGAGGCGAAAGGGGCAGAAGGAGTGCCTAGGCGAGCTACGGGTGCCAGAAGACACCAAGAGAACATCCCGGGGCCGTCCGAAGGACTGGACGGCGATGGCGGCGCTGGAAGCGGGGCTCGAAGACGGGGCGGCAGGACGTCAGCACGCTGTCGAGGGCACCACGCCCTCGTACTCCGTCTTGACGGCCTTGTCGCCTGCCCTCTTCCCCTTCCGCAGCCTCCCTATGCCAGCCGCCCAAGGAGACGACCCCGGGGAGTTCAAGAGGCTGGCGACGCGGATGATGGGGTCGTCGGTGCCACGCAAAGCGGCGCCCGACGCCTAGTCGGACCCGCTACCCGCCGCCCGCTACCCTCGTCGTCGCTGTCGCTCCCCTCCTCGTCGCTCTCGCTCGAGGAGGAGCCTTCGCTGTCGGAGGAGCCGTCCACGCAGCACTTCGCCCGAGTGCCAAAGCACCCGAAGGCCTTGACGGAGAGAAGATCGCCCTCCATTAACTTAAAATGGAGGGTAAACCCCTCCGTCAAGCTGTGGATGCGGGCGAACGTCTTCCACCCTCGATCAAGATACATCACATTAGGGTCTGGGAATGCAACACGGACTCGCGTGCCGCTGATCCCACAGCCCCTCATGTGCAGTCTCAGCATCTCGGGCGGGTCCGACTCCATCGCGCGCGCAAACGGAGCTGGAATCCGGAGGCGACGACGAGGCACCCGGCGCAGCCTGAGGAAGAACTCGCAAGGGTCGTCCCCTATATGGACGGCCGTGGGGGGAGGAGCTGCTGGCGGAGGTGAAGCTGACGCGCCGCCCCGTCCGCCTCTTCCCCGAGCGCCTCGACCTCGTCCTCGACCTCGTCCGCGACCTCGCCCCCTCCCTCTTCCCCTTATGGCTGGCTCTGCCACCACGGGCGCGAAAGAGGGAGAGATGTGCTGTCTGGCGGCGACCCTCGCCGCCACCGATGAAGGGCCTGAGTTCCCTTTCTCCATGGCAGATGGGAGAAAGGGGAGCAGAAGCTGAAGAAAGGAGAAGATGAGAGAGTGCGGGTTTCTGTGCTCCCATCCTGCTCTTTATAAAGGAGCGAGGTGGGGGCTCGGCCGCCCCGCTCAGCGAATCAAGACACGGGAAGGGCAGGGAGTCGGGGCCAACCCGCTCGCGACGGCCCAGTTTCCCACTCCACCATCCGTGACCCCAAGCGCATGGGAGCCGCGTGGCGGGGATGCAGAACCAAGGCGACAAATGAGGTGGCCTCGCTCCGCCCCGTGACCGCGGGGAGTGGACGTCCCGAAAACCGCGCGCCGGCCCCGTCCAGTAAATGCACCACGCCCCCACACCTGCCTCCGTTTAGGGAGGAGGGCGTGAACCGTCCCCATCAACGTGGCCTGACGCATGCTCAGGGGGCTTAGCCCCACGCACGCCACCCACGATCTCACCCACGACGCCGCGTTTGACGCGTGCCGTTCTGGGCGTGCCCGGTGGGAGCGGAGAGATATGTGGCGTGACCTAGGCCGCGCGTGCCCGTGCACTATTTTGGGCCTGGCCCAACAGCGCTCGGCACCGTGTGTGGCCCAGGCCCGGGGGCTCCTGTCGGTGTACTAGAGTAGGGGTACCATATTACCCCGAACTCGTGCACGAGCAGTTGCAGCGCCCCGCGGCAAGGCTTGCCGGGTGACCGCCAGAACCCTCCGTGGTTCCCTTGAAGACCATTCAAGAACAAAGTACTCAAACCAACGCCCCGGCAAGAGGAGCTCGCCGGGAAGGGCCAACCCAGGCCCCGGCAAGAGGAGCTTGCCGGGAAGAGACAAGACCCCGGCAAGAGGAGCTTGCTGGGAAGGCCAACCCAGGCCCCGGCAAGAGGAGCTTGCCGGGAAGGGACAAGACCCCGGCAAGAGGAGCTTGCCGGGAAGGCCACTCAAGGCGTATCAAGAAAGCTTGCCGCGACGCGCTTGCGTCCCGGCAAGATCCAGCGAGCGACAAGCTTACGGACGCGACAAGACAACGGCCGCGGCAAGGAGCTTGCCGCGGGAAACCCCCACTTCGTGCCCGCGCTCCAGCACACCTGCTAACGTGTTGCTTTGGGACTCTCCCAAGCACACGTGGCAGGAGGCCGTGCAGCTAGGGGTACGTGGTGGCAAGCGGAGATGAAGAGAAGCCCATCGTGGCAAATGGTGGCACTCCTAACGGTCACCTTTTGCACTGTTTAGGAGACTCAGACAGGCATTTAATGCCCTTGTCCCCTGCCGTCAGAGTTAGGTAGGGCGCACTGTATCCACAGTAGCGGTAGCTGCACCTACCGCATCCTTTTCCATTTTTACCCTTCTTGTCTACGTTGCCCCCTGTCGGTGACCCCTTGAGAGTATAAAAGGAGGCCCAAGCGCAACGTAGAAAAGGGTTCGAAGATTCGGCCAGTTCGGCTCATTCAACTCCAGGAACACTCTCACGCTCAGTCTGGCAGCGTCCATCGCTCCTGAGCAAGAATCCAATATACACAAACAAGCAGCATTAGGGTTTTACGCATCCGTGCGGCCCGAAGCTGGGTAAAATCGCCCGCGTGCACTGCCTCAATCCGCTCTTTGTGCGCTCTCCGCCCCCCACCGAACCGAAAGGGGCCCTGTCCCCATAGGTGTTGGTGGAATCAGCATCGCCCCCGACAACATGTGTGTCCTTGGGTGAATTTCTAGGCCCATGCAAGAGATGGGAGTGAAATTCAAACATCTCGGCATCGTGGCTCGGCCGGAAAGACTGAGAAACTTGGTTTTTTAATTCCTGTAATTCCAAAACACGCCTGAAAATCATGAAACTTGGCATGGTTTCATGACATGGCATAGACATGCTGCGGTAATTTTTTGGCCGAATTGGGACAAGCTTTGGTGTAAGCTTCTTGCAAACCGGAGCTTCCCTCAAGAAGGCTTGTGGTTCCGAGAGGGAACGTGTCACCTGTGTATGCGAAACGACATACGTACACTGCCTTCTCCCGCCTTAATTTTTTTACACATCTAGATTAGACCAAATAGAAGTACCGTGCTAAATTTGGAATTATTCGTGCTCGTTTCGCCTTTATTATACATTAATTGAGTTTCTGGGCATTTAATGTGCATAATTCAAATTTGAACTAGAGGCACACTCCAGTGCACCAAAGTTGTTAGAAAAATCACATGTGTGTCCCTGGGTGAATTACTGTGTCCCATTCAAGAGATGGGAGTGAAATTCAAACATCTGGGAGTCGTGGCTTGACCGGAAAGATTGAGAAACTTGGTGTTTTAATTCCTGTAATTCCAAAACACGCTGAAAATTATGAAACCTGGCACGGTGTGATGACATGGCATCAACAAGCTGCGGTAATTTTTTTGGCCGAATTGGGACATGCATTGGTGTAAGCTTCTTGGAAACCGGAGCTTCCCTCAAGAAGGCTCGTGGTTCCGATCGGGAACGTGTCACCTCCGTGTGCGAAACGACATACGTACACTTCCTTCACCCGCCTTAATTTTTTTACACAGCCAGATTAGGCCAAATAGAAGTACCGTGCTAAAATTTGGAATTATTCCGGGCTCGTTTTTCTTTTTTGTACATTAATTTAGTTTCTGGGCATTTAATGTGTAGAATTAAAATTTAAACTACAAGAACATGCTCCAGTGCACCAAAGTTGTTTGAAAAATCACATGTATGTCCTTGGGAGAATTTCTAGGTCCCATGCAAGAGATGGGAGTGAAATTCAAACATCTGGGTGTCGCGGCTCGGCCGGAAAGATTGAGAAACTTGGTTTTTTAATTCCACTAATTCCAAAACACGCCTAATAATCATGAAACTTGGCATGGTATCATGACATGACACCAACATGCTGAGGTAATTTTTTGGCCGTATTGGGACAAGCTTTGGTGTAAGCTTCTTCCAAACCAGAGCTTCCCTCAAGAAGGCTCGTGGTTCCGAGAGGGAACGTGTCACCTCCGTGTGCGAAATGACATACGTACACTACCTTCTCCCGCCTTAATTTTTTTACACAGCCAAATTAGACCGAATAGAAGTACCATGATAAATTTTGGAACAATTTCGGGCTCGTTTCTCTTTTTGTACATTAATTTAGTTTCTGGGCATTTAATGTGCATAATTAAAATTTTAAATACAAGCACATCCTCCAGTGCACCAAAGTTGTTTGAAAAATCACATGTGTGTCCTTGGGTGAATTTCTAGGTCCCATGCAAGAGACGGGAGTGAAATTCAAACATCTGGGCATCGTAGCTCGGCCGGAAAGATTGAGAAACTTGGTTTTTTAATTCCTGTAATTCCAAAACACACCTGAAAATCATGAAACTTGGCATGTTGTCATGACATGGCACCAACATGCTGTGGTAGTTTTCTTGGCCGAATTGGGACAAGCTTTGGTTTAAGCTTCTTGCAAACCGGACCTTACCTCAAGAAGGCTCGTGGTTCCGAGAGGGACTGTGTCACCTCCGTGTGCAAAACGACATGCGTACACTGCCTTTTCCCGCCTTAATTTTTTAACATTGCCAGATTAGACCAAATAGAAGTATCGTGCTAAATTTTGGAATTATTCTGGGTTCGTTTGGACTTTTTTAAACATTAATTGAGTTTCTGGGCATTTAATGTGCATAATTCAAATTTGAACTACAAGCACATTCTCCATTGCACCAAAGTTGTTTGAAATATCACATGTGTGTCCTTGGGTGAATTTCTAGGGCCCATGAAAAAGATGGGACTGAAATTCAAACATCTGGGCGTCATGGCTCGGCCGGAAATATTGAGAAACTTGGGTTTTCAATTCCTGTAATTCCAAAACACGCCTGATAATCATGAAACTTGGCATGGTGTCATGACATGGCACCAGCATGCTGCGGTAATTTTTTTGGACGTATTGGGACAAGCTTTGGAGTAAGATTCTTCCAAAACGGGGCTTCCCTCAAGAAGGATCGTGGTTCCTAGAGGGAACGTGTCACCTCCGTGTGTGAAATGACATACGTACACTGCCTTCTCCCGCCTTAATTTTTTTACACGGCCAGATTAGACCAAATAGAAGTACTTTGCTAAATTTTGGAATTGTTCCGGGCTCGTTTCGCTTTTTTGTATACTAATTTAGTTTCTGGGCATTTAATGTGCATAATTCAAATTTGAACTACAAGCACATGCTCCAGTGCACCAAAATTGTTTGAAAAATCACATGTGTGTCCTTGGGTGAATTTCTAGGTCCCATGCAAGAGATGGGAGTGAAATTCAAACATCTGGGTGTCGTGGCTCGGCCGGAAAGATTGAGAAACTTGGTTTTTTAATTCCTGTAATTCCAAAACACGCCTGAAAATCATGAAACTTGGCATCGTGTCATGACATGGCACGAACATGACGCTGTAATTTTTTGGCCGTATTGGGACAAGCTTTGGTGTAAGCTTCTTCCAAACCGGAGCTTCCCTCAAGAAGGCTGTGGTTCCAAGAGGGAACGTGTCACCTCCGTGTGCGAAAGGACATATGTACACTGCCTTTCCCCGCCTAAATTTTTTTACACAGCCAGATTAGACCAAATAGAAGTATCGTGCTAAATTTTGGAATTAGTTCGTGCTAATTTCACCTTTTTATACATTAATTGAGTTTATGGTCATTTAATGTGCATAATTTAAATTTGAATTAGAAGAACATGCTCCAGTGCACCAAAGTTGTGTGAAAAATCACATGTGTGTCCTTGGGTGAATTTCTAGGTCCCATGCAAGAGATGGGAGTGAAATTCAAACATCTGGGCGTCGTGGCTCGGCTGGAAAGATTGAGAAACTTGGTTTTTTAATTCCTATAATTCCAAAACACGCATGAAAATCATGAAACTTGGCATGGTTTCATGACATGGCAGCAACATGCTATGGTAGTTTTCTTGGCCAAATTGGGACAAGCTTTGGTGTAAGCTTCTTGCAAATCGGAGCTTACCTCAAGAAGCCTCGTGGTTCCGAGAGGGAACGTGTCACCTCCGTGTGCAAAACGACATGCGTACACTGCCTTTTCCTGCCTTAATTTTTTAACATTGCCAGATTAGACCAAATAGAAGTACCGTGCTAAATTTTGGAATTATTCTAGTTTCGTTTGGACTTTTTTAAACATTAATTGAGTTTCTGAGTATTTAATGTGCGTAATTCAAATTTGAACTATAAGCACATGCTCCAGTGCACCAAAGTTGTTTGAAAAATCACATGTGTGCCCTTGGGTTAATTTCTAGGTCCCATGCAAGAGATGGGAGTGAAATTCAAACATCTGGGCGTCATGGCTTGGCTGGAAAGATTGAGAAACTTGGTTTTTTAATTCCTATAATTCCAAAACACGCCTGAAAATCGTGAAACTTGGCATGGTCTCATGACATGGCACCAACATGTTGCGGTAATGTTTTTGGCCAAATTGGGACAAGCTGTGGTGTAGGCTTCTTACAAACCAGAGATTCCCTCAAGAAGGCTCGTGGTTCCGAGAGGGAACGCGTCACCTCCGTGTGCGAAACGACATATGTACACTGCCTTCTTCCGCCTTAATTTTTTTACATAGTCAGATTAGACCAAATAGAAGTTCCATGCTAAATTTTGGAATTATTTCGGGTTCGTTTGGCCTTTTTATACATTAATTGAGTTTCTGGGCATTTAATATGCATAATTCAAATTTGAACTACAAGCACAGGCTCCAATGCACCAAAATAGTTTGAAAAATCACATGTGTGTCCTTGGGTGAATTTTTAGGTCCCATGCAAGAGATGGGAGTGAAATTCAAACATCTGGGTGTCGTGGCTCGGCCGAAAAGATTGAGAAACTTGGTTTTTTAATTCATATAATCCCAAAACACGCCTTAAAATCATGAAACTTGGCATGGTGTCATGACATGGCATGAACATGTTGCGGTAATTTTTTTGGCCGAATTTGGACAAGCTTTGGTGTAAGTTTCTTGCAAACCGGAGCTTCCCTCAAGAAGGCTCATGGTTCCGAGAGGGAACGTGTCACCTCCGTGTGCGAAACAACATATGTACACTGCCTTCTCCACCTTAATTTTTTTACACAGCCAGATTAGAGCAAATAGAAGTACCGTGCTAAATTTTGGAATTATTCTGGGCTCATTTCGCCTTTTTATACATTAATTGAGTTTATGGACATTTAATGTGCATAATTAAAATTTGAACTACAAGCACAGGCTCCAGTGCACCAAAATTGTTTGAAAAATCACATGTGTGTCCTTGGGTGAATTTATAGGTCCCATGCAAGAGATGTGAGTGAAATTCAAACATCTAGGCGTCGTGGCTCGTCCGAAAAGATTGAGAAACTTGGTTTTTTAATTCCGATAATCCCAAAACACGCCTAAAAATCATGAAACTTGGCATGGTGTCATCACACGGCATGAACATGCTGCGGTAATTTTTTTGGCCGAATTGGGACAAGCTTTGGTGTAAGTTTCTTGCAAACAGGAGCTTCCCTCAAGAAGGCTTGTGGTTCCGAGAGGGAACGTGTCACCTCCGTGTGCGAAACGACATACGTACACTGCCTTTCCCCGCCTTAATTTTTTTACACAGCCAGATTAGACCAAATAGAAGTACCGTGCTAAATTTTGGAATTATTTCGGGCTAATTTCGCCTTTTTATACATTAATTGAGTTTATGGTCATTTAATGTGCATAATTTAAATTTGAATTACAAGAACATGCTCCAGTGCACCAAAGTTGTTTGAAAAATCACATGTGTGTCCTTGGGTGAATTTCTAGGTCCCATGCAAGAGATGGGAGTGAAATTCAAATATCTGGGCGTCGTGGCTTGGCTGGAAAGATTGAGAAACTTGGTTTTTTAATTCCTATAATTCCAAAACACGCACGAAAATCATGAAACTTGGCATGGTGTCATGACATGGCAGCAACATGCTATGGTAATTTTTTGGGCCAAATTGGGACAAGCTTTGGTGTAAGCTTCTTGCAAACCGAGCTTCCCTCAAGAAGGCTCGTGGTTCCAAGAGGGAACGTGTCACCTCCATGTGCGAAACGACATACGTACACTGCCTTCTCCCGCCTTAATTTTTTTTACATAGCTATTTAGACCAAATAGAAGTAACATGCTAAATTTTGGAATAATTCCGGGCTCGTTTCGCCTTTTTATACATTAATTTAGTTTCTAGGCATTTAATGTGCATAATTAAAATTTGAACTACAAGCACATGCTCCACTGCACCAAAGTTGTTTGAAAAATCACATGTGTGTCCTTGGTTGAATTTCTAGGCCCATGCAAGAGATGGGAGTGAAATTCAAACATCTGGGCATCGTGGCTCGGCCGGAAAGATTGAGAAACTTTGTTTTTTCATTCCTGTAATTCCAAAACACGCCTGAAAATCATGAAACTTGGCATGGTGTCATGACATTGCACCAACATGCTGCGGTAATTTTTTGGCCGAATTGGGACAAGTTTTGTTGTAAGCTTCTTGAAAACCAGAGCTTCCCTCAAGATGGCTCATGGTTTCGAGAGGGAACGTGTCACCTCCATGTGCGAAACGACATACGTACACCCCTTTTCCCGCCTTAATATTTTACACAGCCAGATTAGACCAAATAGAAGTATCATGCTAAATTTTGGAATTATTCCAGGTTCATTTGCCCTTTTTATATATTAATTGAGTTTCTGGGCATTTAATGTGCATAATTCGAATTTGAACTACAAGCACATGCTCCAGTGCACCAAAGTTGTTTGAAAAATCACATGTGTGTCCTTGGGTGAATTTCTAGGTCCCATGGACTAGATGGGAGTGAAATTCAAACATGTGGGCGTCGTGGCTCAGCCGCAAAGATTTAGAAACTTGGTTTTTTAATTCCTGTAATTCCAAAACATGCCTGAAAATCATGAAAGTTGGCATGGTCTAATGACATGGCACCAACATGTTGCGGTAATTTTTTTGGCCGAATTTGGACAAGCTTTGGTGTAGGCTTCTTGCAAACTGGAGCTTCTCTCAAGAAGGCTCGTGGTTCCGAG
Organism: Triticum dicoccoides; assembly: GCF_002162155.2. Taxonomy (NCBI): domain Eukaryota; kingdom Viridiplantae; phylum Streptophyta; class Magnoliopsida; order Poales; family Poaceae; genus Triticum; species Triticum dicoccoides. The sequence goes on along the minus strand of NC_041392.1, from coordinate 428,936,558 downwards.
AGGGAACGTGTCAGCTCCATGTGCGAAATGACATACGTACACTGCCTTCTCCTGCCTTAATTTTTTACACAACTAGATTAGACCAAATAGATCTACCGTGCTAAATTTTGGAATTATTCCAAGTTCTTTTGGCCTTTTTATACATTAATTGAGTTTCTGGGCAATTAATGTGCAGAATTCAAATTTGAACTATAAGCACAGGCTCCAGTGCACCAAAGTTGTTTGTAAAATCACATGTGTGTCCTTGGCTGAATTTCTAGGTCCCATGCAAGAGATGAGACTGAAATTCAAACATCTGGGCGTCGTGGCTCCGCCGGAAAGATTGAGAAACTTTGTTTTTTAATTCTTGTAATTCCAAAACACGCCTAGAAATCATGAAACTTGGCATGGTGTCATGACATGGCACGAACATGCTGCGCTAATTTTTTTGGCCGAATTGGGACAAGCTTTGGTGTACACTTCTTGCAAACCGAAGCTTCCCTAAGGAAGGTCGTGGTTCCAAGAGGGAACATGTCACCTCCGTGTGCGAAACGACATACGTACACTGCCTTCTCCCGCCTTAATTTTTTTTACACAGCCACATTAGACCAAATAAAGTACCGTGCTAAATTTTGGAATTATTACGGGCTCATTTCGCCTTTTAATACATTAATTGAGTTTCTAGGCATTTAATGTGCATAATTCAAATTTGAACTACAAGCACATGCTCCAGTGCACCAAAGTTGTTTGAAAAATCACATGTGTGTCCTTGGGTGAATTTCTAAGTCCCATGCAAGAGATGGGAGTGAAATTCAAACATCTGGGTGTCATGGCTCGACCGGAAAGATTGAGAAACTTGGTTTTTTAATTCCTGTAATTCCAAAACACGCCTGAAAATCATGAAACTTGGCGTGGTGTCATGACATGGCACGGACATGCTACGGTAATTTTTTGGCCAAATTGGGACAAGCTTTGGTGAAAGCTCCTTGTAAACCGGAGCTTCCCTCAAGAAGGCTCGTGGTTCGGAGAGGGAACGTGTCACCTCCGTGTGCGAAACGACATACATACACTGCCTTCCCCCTCCTTAATATTTTTACACAACCAGATTAGACCAAATAGAAGTACCGTGCTAAATTTTGGAATTATTCCAGGCTCGTTTCACCTCTTTTATACATTAATTTAGTTTCTGGGCATTTAATGTGCATAATTCAAATTTGAACTACAAGCACATGCTCCCGTGCACCAAATTGTTTGAAAAATCACATGTGTGTCCTTAGGTGAATTTCTAGGTCCCATGCAAGAGTTGGGAGTGAAATTCAAACATCTAGGAGTCGTGGCTCGGCCGGAAAGATTGAGAAACTTGGTTTTTTAATTCCCGTAATACCAAAACACGCCTGAAAATCATGAAATTTGGCATGGTGTCATGACATGGCACCAACATCCTGCGGTAATTTTTTGGGCCGAATTGGGACAAGCTTTGGTGTAAGCTTCTTGAAAACCAGAGCTTCCCTCAAGAAGACTCGTGGTTCCGAAAGGGAATGTGTCACCTCTGTGTCCGAAATGACATACGTACACTGCCTTCTCCCACCTTAAATTTTTTACACAACCAGATTAGACCAAATAGAAATACCGTGCTAAATTTTGGAATTATTTCGGGCTCATTTTGCCTTTTTATACATTAATTGAGTTTTTGGGAAATTAATGTGCATAATTCAAATTTGAACTACAAGCACATGCCCCAGTGCACCAAAGTTGTTTGAAAATCACATGTGTGTCCTTGGGTGAATTTCTAGGCCCATGCAAGAGATGGGAGTGAAATTCAAACATCTCGGCATCGTGGCTCGGCCGGAGAGACTGAGAAACTTGGTTTTTTAATTCCTGTAATTCCAAAACACGCCTGAAAATAATGAAACTTGGCATGGTGTCATGACATGGCACAAACATGCTGCGGTAATTTTTTGGCCGAATTGGGACAAGCTTTGGTGTAAGCTTCTTGCAAACCGGAGCTTCCCTCAAGAAGGCTCGTGGTTCCGAGAGGGAACGTGTCACCTCTGTGTGCGAAACGATATACGTACACTGCCTTCTCCCGCCTTAATTTTTTTTACACATCTAGATTAGGCCAAATAGAAGTACCGTGCTAAATTTTGGAATTATTCGTGCTCGTTTCGCCTTTATTATACATTAATTGATTTTCTGGGCATTTAATGTGCATAATTCAAATTTGAACTACAAGCACACTCCAGTGCACCAAAGTTGTTTGAAAAATCACATGTGTGTCCTTGGGTGAATTACTGGGTCCCATTCAAGAGATGGGAGTGAAATTCAAACATCTGGGAGTCTTGGCTCGACCGGAAAGATTGAGAAACTTGGTGTTTTAATTCCTGTAATTCTAAAACACGCCTGAAAATTATGAAACTTGGCACGGTGTGATGACATGGCACCAACAAGCTGCGGTAATTTTTCTGGCCGAATTGGGACAAGCTGTGGTTTAAGCTTCTTGGAAACCGGAGCTTCCCTCAAGAAGGCTCGTGGTTCCGATAGGGAACGTGTCACCTCCGTGTGCTAAACGACATACGTACACTGCCTTATCCCACCTTAATTCTTTTCCACAACCAGATTAGACCAAATAGAAGTACCGTGCTAAATTTTGGAATTATTTCGGACTCATTTCATTTTTTGTACATTAATTTAGTTTTTGGGCATTTAATGTGCATAATTCAAATTTGAACTACAAGAACATGCTCCAGTGCACCAAAGTTGTTTGAAAAATCACATGTGTGTCCTTGGGTGAATTTCTAGGTCCCATGCATGAGATGGGAGTGAAATTAAAACATCTAGGCTTCGTGGCTCGGCCGGAAAGATTGCGTAACTTGGTTTTTTAATTCCAGTAATTCCAAAACACGCCTGAAAATGATGAAACTTGGCATGGTGTCATGACATGGCACCAACATGCTGCGGTAGTTTTTTTGGCCGAATTGGGACAAACTTTGGTGTAAGCTTCTTGCAAACCGGAACTTCCCTCAAGATGGCTCATGGTTCTGAGAGGGAATGTGTCACCTCCTTGTGCGAAACGACATACGTACACTGCATTCTCCCGCCTTAATTTTTTTACACAGCCAGATTAGACCAAATAGATGTACCGTGCTAAATTTTGGAATTATTCCATGCTCGTTTCGCCTTTTTTATACATTAATTGAGTTTCTGGGAAATTAGTGTGCATAATTCAAATTTGAAATACAAGCACATGCTCTAGTGCACCAAAGTTGTGTGAAAAATCACATGTGTGTCCTTGGGTGAATTTCTAGGTCCCATGCAAGAGATGGGAGTGAAATTCAAACATCTGGGCATCGTGGCTCGGCCGAAAAGATTGAGAAACTTGGTTTTCTAATTCCTGTAATTCCAAAACACGCCTGAAAATCATTAAACTTGGCATGGTGTCATGACATGGCACCAACATGCTGCGGTAATTTTTTTGGCCGAATTGGGACAAGCTTTGGTGTAAGCTTCTTGCAAACCGGAGCTTCCCTCAAGAAGGCTCGTGGTTCCGAGAGGGAACATGTCACCTCCGTGTGCGAAATGACATACGTACACTGCACTCTCCCGCCTTATTTTTTTTACACAGCCAGATTAGACCAAATAGAAGTACCGTGCTAAATTTTGGTATTATTCCGGGCTCGTTTCACATTTTTGTACATTAATTTAATTTATGGGCATTTAATGTGCCTAATTCAAATTTGAACTACAAGCACATGCTCCAGTGCACCAAAGTTGTTTGAAAAATCACTTGTGTGTCCTTGGGTGAATTTCTAGGTCCCATGCAAGAGATGGGAGTGAAATTCAAACATCTGGGCGTCGTGGCTCGGCCGGAAATATTGAGAAACTTGGTTTTTTAATTCCTGTAATTCCAAAACACGGCTGAAAATCATGAAAATTGGCATGGTGTCATGACATGGCACCAACATTCTGCTGTAATTTTTTTGGCCGAATTGGGACAAGTTTTGGTGTAAGCTTCTTGCAAATCAGAGCTTCCCTCAAGAAGGCTCGTGGTTCCGAGGGGGAACGTATCACCTCCGTGTGCGAAACGACATACGTACACTGCCTTCTCCCGCCTTAATTTTATTTACACAGCCAGATTAGACCAAATAGAAGTACCATGCTAAATTTTGGAATTATTCCGGGCTCGTTTCGCTTTTTTGTACATTCATTTAGTTTCTGGGCATTTAATGTGCCTAATTCAGATTTGAACTACAAGCACATGCTCCAGTGCACCAAAGTTGTTTGAAAAATCACATGTGTGTCCTTGGGTGAATTTCTAGGTCCCATCCAAGATATGGGAGTGAAATTCAAACATCTAGGCGTCGTGGCTCGGCCGGAAAGATTGAGAAACTTGGTTTTTTAATTCCTATAATTCCAAAACACGCCTGAAAATCATGAACTTGGCATGGTGTCATGACATGGCACCAACATGCTGCGGTAGTTTTTTTGGCCAAATTGGGACAAGCTTTGGTGTAAGCTTCTTGGAAACTGGAGCTTCCCTCAAGAAGGCTCGTGGTTCCTAGAGGGAACGTGCACCTCCGTGTGCGAAACAACATACGTACACACTGCCTTTTCCCGCCTTAATTTTTTTACACAGCCAGATTAGACCAAATAGATGTACCGTGCTAAATTTTGGAATTATTTTGGGTTCGTTCGACCTTTGTATACATTAATTGAGTTTTTGGGCATTTAATGTGCATAATTCAAATTTGAACTACAAGCACATGCTCCAGTGCACCCAAGTTGTTTGAAAAATCACATGTGTGTCCTTGGGTGATTTCGAGGTCCCATGCAAGAGATGGGAGTGAAATTCAAACATCTGGGCGTCGTGGCTCGGCCGGGAAGATTGAGAAACTTGGTTTTTTTAATTCCTGTAATGCCAAAACACGCCTGAAAATCATGAAACTTGGCATGGTCTCATGACATGGCGCCAACATGCTGTGGTAATTTTTCTCTCCGATTTGGGAAGGTGCACACATTAACAATCAACAAAGTCATTTTGGAACAAGTGCTGTCATGTGACAAATTGGAAACGCAAGTATTATTGAAACCGTGGGCGTTCAACTTACCAATTACGTGCGGCCATGCATCCCCTTCTTTTATTGGCTAGGAGGTGCCGTGCGGGGTAGCTATTTGAGTACGAGAGGCGTGCGATCAGACCCCTGCGCGTGCTCATCGAGAGGAGAGCCCTTTTGACCGCTACCCACCACGCACCTCCCTCCCAACGTCTCTATTAATGGCGCCCGAGCACCTGTTCTACGGCGTGGCTATATGTCTCACTGGACTGGGATTTTAGAGAGAAAAATGAAAATCTGAAAAGAAAGTTCTTCATGGATCTTGATGTAAGATCCGATGGACCTATATAGCTTCGACTGCGACTTATAGCAAGCTTGATGAATATAAGGACGATGACATTGGATAATAATTGTCTAACATATTTATAAACATAATTAAAAAAGCCACATGCGGCAACGCCCGATATACACAAGGGCAAAAGAAGAAGGAAGCCATAGCAGGATCTAGTCTCCGCGGCGGGCGGTGACGAGCTCTTTTTTGTCCTCAAGATGCTGGTTGAGAGCATCCACGGATTCCTCCACCAGCCTTCTGCGCTCGATGCGTAGCATGGCATTCTCGTCCATAAGTTTCTCGACGATGACGCTGGTCCTCTTCAACAAGGCAGTGGTCTGCTCCTGCTGCTCCGCACTTCCGACGATCTTCGCCCTCAACAGGTCATGCTCGGCCCAGAGCTTCGCATTGCTCTCATTTAGTTGCCGGATGACGTCGGTAGACTGTTCAAACGAGGCTTTTAGTTCATCCTGCAACCTTGCCCACCTGGAGATCTGATCCATCTGCCTAAGGATGAGGGCATGCATGCGCCTGTAAGAGTCCTCGCCTACCCGGGAGGCAATTTCCTAGGCCACCGAGGCGTGGGAGGACATCTCTGCTGCATTCGCGTCACGGCGGGACATCTCTTCTGCTTCCGCGGCGAGGCCGGACCAGTCTGCTGCATCGACGGCGCGGCGGGTCCTCCGTGTTGCTTCGGCGGCATGGTGGGACCTCTCTGCTGCTACGGCTGTGCGACGAGACATGTTGGCTGCTTTCGCGGCGAGGCGGGACCTCTGTCGTGTTCCCGCTTCTAGGCTTGCCTCTCCCTGGTGGCAATCTCTCGACCCAGAACTCACGTCGGCCATGGCTGCCGCAAGGGAACAATGATGAATGACTTGTTTGTTTTTGAATTTTTGTGGATGAGGAGTTGAGGAGGAATGTGTAGTCTTCTTGGAGTAGTAGTATTTATAACTGTGTAGTAATACGCTCCTAAGTGGGAAACCGTTTAGGTTTTGATCGGTGTGAACAGGTTTGCAATTTGGAATGTGACGGGATGCATGCTCAAAATTTACTGATGATTATAAGTGCGACACTATTCCCGAAAGGCATAACGTGGGCACATACGCCTTCTCGGCCGCGTACGTGGCGTTTGCACCATAGGGTGCACCGCAATAGGCAATGTCAGCACCATCACGCGCAGTTCTTTTAATTAGAAGGTGTGTGCCCGTCTAGCACACACACATTGATCTATCTAACTGTTTCAGTTTGTTGTGGCTAATCGCAAACAGTTCATCCATGTGAAGTCTATGCCATCAATCGCAGACACTTTGATCTGGCTGACCCGTTTCTGTTTTGTTCCTAATCGCAAACAGTTAATCCTTCTGAAGCGTATGCCCTCAATCACGCACACCTTGATCTGGTTAACCGTTTCTTTTGTGTTTCCTAATCACAAACAGTTCATGCGAGTGAACCATATGCGGTGTATCGCACATGCCTTTATCTGGCTGCCCATTTCTTTTGTTCCTCCTCATCGCAAACAGTTAATTGAACTGAACCGTATGCCCTTCATCGCACACAAAACTAAAACCTGAACCATGTTTTATGCATCCGTCATCACAAACGTTTTATACATTTCTGACGGTTTTCATATAGCACCGTTTGCGATTATTGCATCGCACACAGTTTCTCGAAGGGTCTCTGATCATAGTATCGCGTTAGCAGCATCCTGCAGTAGTGAATATTCTTCATATATTCCATAAAAATCCTCCACAAAGTTTCAACTTGTTTGGAGTTGTGCAGAATAGGTAGCCCGACGTAGCTTTTCCATGTCCAGATTTCCAGCTGTCGAAATTCTCCCTCTTTGTGTATACCTTGCATATTATGAGAGAAAAGGCATTAGAATTCCTCCAAAATGTATTATTATGCATAAAAACATCATAAATAGTAGTAAGAAAACATGATGCAAAATGGACGTATCATCCCCTCTGGTGCTTTCTCCACCCAATATTTTTTATATATTCCAAAATGATTCTCCATAAATTTTCAAGCCTTTTGGAGTTGTGCAGAATAGGTTTCTCAGATTTGCTCCTTTTCTAGTCTAGAATTCCAGTTGTCGGCATTCACCCTCTTCATGTAAACCTTATAAAATAAGAGAGAATAGGAATAAGTATTGTACCAAAATATGTAATAAGATCCCATAATGCAATAAATATCAATATAAAAGCATGATGCAAAATGGACGTTTCAACTCCCCCAAGCTTAGACCTCGCTTGTCCTCAAGTGAAAGCCGAAATCGAAAAATATGTCCACGTGTTTAGAGATAGAGGTGTCGCTAAAATAAAATATAGACATGAGGGCATCTTGATCATCTTTAGAGCAGCAACATATATTGTCATATAATTTCTTATGCAAAAGTGACAATTCGTTCACAAGGTAAAGTATGAATTAGAAACTCTATTGAAAACCAACAAACTATGATCTTATTCATTGAAGCAATTGCAATTTATCATAATATCGGAAAGACTCAATGTAAGAGCTTTTTTATAGCAAGTCCACATACCCGACCATCTCTTAGTCTTTGACAATTGCTAGTACTCACGCGATACTTATAGGTTCAAAGACTCAATCGGACACAGAGAATGATAGGGGCTTATAGTTTCGCCTCCCAACCTTTTACCTCAAAGGTAATGTCAACAATAATAATTTATGATAACCTACATATGAGTGGATATATATATATATATGTATATATCTGGATCTTTCTCCAACACATAGTGCTTGCCAAACAGAAAAAGTGTAAAAAGGAAAGGTGAAGATCACCATGACTCTTGTATAGAAGTAGAAGATAAAAGTAAAAGATAGGCCCTTCGCAGAGGGAAGCATAGGTTGTCATGCGCTTTTATGGTTGGATGCACAAAATCTTAATGCAAAAGAACGTCACTTTATATTTCTGCTTGTGATAAAGAACTTTATTATGCAGTCCGCCACTTTATTTCTTCCATATCACAAGTTCGTATAAAGCTTATTTTCTTCACACTAATAGATCATACATATTTAGAGAGCAATTTTATTGCTTGCACCAATGACAACTTGCTTGAAGGATCTTACTCAATCCATAGGTAGGGATGGTGACTCTCATGGCAAAACAGGGTTAAGGGATGTTTGGATGCACAAGTACTACCTCTACTTAGTGCAAAATATTTGGCTAGCATAAGAGAGAAAAGCAAGTTCGACATGTTGGAGGATCCATGATACTATAACTTCTATTCGGATATAAGAAATCATAACCCATTATGTTGTCTTCCTTGTCCAACATCAACTTTTTGGCATGTCATATATTAATTCAGTGCTCACAATCACAAAAGATGTCCAAGATAATATATTTATATGTGGAACCTATCTTCCTTTATCACTTCCTATTAATTACAACAATGACAAAAACTATGTTTGTCAACTCCTAACAAATTTTATTCATGATACTTCTTATATGTGACGTCATCACTTCCCATAAGGTCATTATATACTCTTTTTATTTCTTTTATTCTCTTTCTTTTTCTCAAGATCAAAGCAAGAAAGCAAAGCCCTCAACTCAAAACTACTCTTTATTATATAACACACGGACTCGGTTACATAGACAGATCTCCAAGCAAAGGTCAAAACTAGATCACACTAAATTTTTTTACACTACTAGATCAAGATATAACCAAAAGGATCGAACTAAGAAAACAATAAAGGTAAAGATGTGATGGTGATACGATACCGGGGCACCTCCCGCAAGCTTGGCACAAGCCAAGGGGAGTGCCCATACCCATGCATTTATGTCTCTTTCTTCGGAGGTGGTGATCCAATATTCTTGGCAATAATACCCTTCAGAATGTGATTTTCTTCCTCGAGCCCATTGAGTTGTCGTTTGAGATCCATTATTTCCTTACGGAGTTTGCTTGTGATGGCTAGAGCTCTGATCACCCATGGATGCTTCCAAGCTGCGGGGGAAAAAGCAACACTCTTTTTTATGTTATCATAAGAGAGAAATTGAGCATTAGGAGGTATGACCGAATCCAGTATTTCTGAGATTTGAAACTCCTCCAGCAAAACTCTTGGTTGAAGGCGAGAAGTAGCTTCTTGGTCCTCCTCCATGGCGTCTACTCTTTTAAGGTCGGCCTCCATCTCTTCCTCCATTGACCATCCAAAGGGTTCAGCTTGGTTGTAGGTGATGACCCACAAGTATAGGGGATCTATCGTAGTCCTTCCGATAAGAAAGAGTATCGAACCCAACGAGGAGCAGAAGGAAATGACAACTGGTTTTCAGCAAGGTATTCTCTTCAAGCACTGAAATTATCTATAATAGATAGTTTTGTGATAAGATAATTTGTCGGCGTCGTGGGAACGGGGGTACCCAGACTTGCCTGCCTGCAGCCCACGGCGTGGCTCTATTGACGACCCGGTATGGCCCATCTTCATCAGCAACCACTCAAGACCCTCGCGAGGCGGACGACACAGGACCTCCTCAGGGACAGCCTTACTAGGCTGGCTCCCGAGGAGCGGAGATATCAAGGCGGGGGGGCACCTCACGAGGTTCGCATGACGTGAGCCGTGACGACCGAAGCCAGGCGGGCGCCAGAAGGCGCAGAGCGCCAGTTTCCTCTTTGGTGCTAAAGAAGTTGGCACAGGCGAGGAGTCCGGAGGCATCATGCAAAGGTTTCCATATCGGTGCAATGAGACCAAGACCAGCAGGACGACAGTACGGAGGTCACCGCGGAGCCCACAGCTGCATCACCACCACAGCCTTTGGCAGGTGAAGACCACCTTTTTGCAGGATAACTTGTACTAGTTGTCTCCCTTCAAAATTGGCCATTGTGGGATGCCTTCCCGCCTAATATTTGGGAAGAGGACCAGGGCCTCTATAAGTAGGGCTAGCCACCACCATAGCAAGGGATGGATCATTCGGACCATCCTCAGACACACCAACTCATCGAGCTCAAGAACACCTCTCCTTAGGAGGCTGTTCATCCACTGTACTAATTCATCCTCAGCCCACGAGGCAATCTACCACATGACACTGGAGTAGGGTATTACACCACAACGGTGGCCCGAACCAGTATAAACCCTCGTGTCTCTTGTTCCTTGGGTTCGGCGAGCTAGGCCTTGAGATCATTGCGAGAGCGAGCTAGGAAGAGAGAGATCTTCATGCGCACCCCAGAGTTTGAACCTCAAGGGTTTGCCGGAACCTCGAATCCGACATTTGGCGCTCCAGGTTGGGGTGCGCTGAAGCCTTTCTCCGTCGATCCATGATCCACTGCTCCACCATATCCATGGCTGACGCTCGCCGAGCCCGTGCTGAGCGTCGTGCCACCCTCGCCGCCCGCATCGCTTAGACGGCGCCAGTTGGCAGACCTCCCCACCGTTCTCCCTCACCCACTGCCAATGTCGCCACCGGCCCGGCAAGGAACGAGCAGCAAGTTTCATCACTACACCCCTCCGTGCGGCGGGACGGACGCGCTGCCACCCCATCGCAGACTCCGGCCGGCTTGTCGTCCCACACCCGTCGCGCACCCACGGATGCGCAGGCCGCCTTGCTCATGGCACGCGAGCTCCTGTGTTACTGCCCAGTCAACAACCTCTATGAGGACTAGCTGGACCACATCACCGAGCTCGTCAACACCGCTGGGGGCTCTCCCGCACCATCTCTCTCGCTGCCTCGCCCACCTCTAGCTGAGGGCGACATGGCTCACGGAGTGCCTCCACCACCTCCACATCAAGAAGGCGCCCTCGCACCAAGACGCGTGGTCCCGCGGCATGACCTGCCATGCCGGGCACACGCGCATGAAGAAGGAAGCAACTAAGAAGTCCCGAGGCCGCGAGAAAATGCTCCTGCGCTCCCAGCACCACTGTGTCAAGACCGTGCGCCGCCTGCGGCGGCGGCGCATGGATATCAGGATCAAGCTCCGCCTCCATGACGAGCTCCGGTGACCACAGCAGGCTGTCGTTCCTTCACTCCCGAGCTGCGCATCGTTGTCTAGCCCGGCAAGTTCAAGCTAGACCTGCCTCCGCGCTAGGACGGCACCCCCGACCCCGTAGAATTCTTGCAGCTTTACGACTGAGCATCGAAGTAGCCAACGGCGACGAGAAGGTCATGGCGAACTGGTTCCCCATGGCCCTCAAAGATGGCGCACGCTTGTGGGTCCTGAACCTGCCCACGGGATTGATCTCCTCCTGGGGCGAGATGCGCGAGCGTTTCGTCGCCAACTTCCAGGGCACTCACGACCACCCGCCGGCCGTGGGTGACCTGCGGCGCATCAAGCAGCAGCCAGGGGAGACCCTGCAGAAGTACATCCAGCGCTTCAACATCGTTCGCCTCAAGATCCCCAAGGTGATGGACGAGGCCATCATCTCTGCGTTCTCCGGGGCGTCCGTGATGTCAAGATGAAGGAGGATCTCGCCATCCACGAGGAGCTATGCACCGCCCTGGAGATGTTCAACATGGCAACTAGGTGTGCAAGAGATGAGGAAGGGCGCCTCTCCCTCCTCGAGCTTCCAGCCGCTGACATGGAAGACAAGAAGGCCAAGGCCAAAGATGTGAAGCGTAAGGGGGTAGCTGTACTCGCGGCTGAGCCGGAGACGAAGCACGACCGAGACCACCCCGAGTCGTCCAAGAGCAGCCGCCCATTCTACGCCTTCCACAATGTACATAGCCACAACACCAATGATTGTCAAGAGCTCAGGGTCATCCGTGACGGGCGCTTCGGTCGACGCCCTGAGAGCAGCGACCGGGGATATGTCCGAGGAGGCGGACAAAGTGGAGGACGCTGGAACGACCCCGACCCCCACCAGGAGTGGTGCAATCGACCTCGTGAGGATCGCTGGAAGGACCAGCCTCGCGTGGGCCCCTGGAGGGAGCATCGTCGTGAGGACCGTCCTCAGGGCAACACTGGCCTCCCTCCGCTTCCTCCACCGCCAAGGAGAAACGACGACCGCCATCAGGACGAGGGGGCTGGGAGCTTTCAGGAGCCCCGTGCCATCGCCAGCATCTTGAGTGCTGCTCAGGCCCCAGCCTCCCAGCGCATCTTCAAGCAGTTCACCCGCTGTCGGATCATGGGTTCCGGCAAACCCTTGAGGTTCGAACACTAGGGTGCGCACGAAGGTTTTCTCCCTATCGATCCACGCCCTAGATCTCTAAGATCTCGCAGATGAACTCAACAAACTCACAACACAGAAAGATACAAGATTTATACTGGTTCGGGCCACCGTTGTGGTGTAATACCCTACTCCAGCGTGGTGGTGGATTGCCTCTTGGGCTGATGAAGAACAGTTACAAGGGGAAGAACAGCCTCCTGAGGTTGAGGTGTTCTTGTGCTTGGTGGAATTGCGACGAGGTCGATCCTCACTTGTCTCTCGTCCCCTTGTGCTCCCTCTTTCCTCTCTTTCTCTCTTCGCTCTCTCCTCTCTCTCCTCGCTCTCTCCTTGCCCCTTTTCTGTGGTGGCTAGTTCTACTTATATAGGCCCTGGTTCTCTACCCAAATATTGAGCAGGAAGGGAGCCAACAACGGCCAATTTGAAAGGTGACAGCTAGTACAAGTTCTCCTGACAAAAGGTGGTCTTCGCCTGCCAAAGGCTCTGGTGGTGACGTCGTCTTGGGCTCCATGGTGACCTCCGTCCTGCCGTCTTTCGGGTCTTGGTCTTGTTGCACCAATATGGAAACCTTTGCCTGATGCCTCGGTACTCCGCGCCTGCGCTTGCCCCCTTGGAACCAAAGAGGAAACAAGGACACTGTGCGCATTGGCGCCCGCCTGGCCTCGATCGTCATGGCTCACGTCACGAGGACCTCGCAAGGTTTGCCATGCCTTGATCTCTCTGCCCCTCGCGAGCCTGCCTGGCGAGGCCGCTCCTGAGGAGGTCTTATGTCGTCCGCCTCGGGAGGCTTGGCCCCTCGCGAGGGTCTTGAATGCCTTGTCGATGAAGATGGGTCATACAGTCCTGCCAGCCCAGCCACACCGTGGGCCACAGGAAGGCAAGTCTGGGGACCCCCGTTCCCAGGACGCCGACAGTAGCCCTCGGGCCCAAGGTGCGCTCGGGCTTGGCTTCGAGGCGAAGCCAAAGGGTCAAGGGCGGAGTGTCGTGGGCTCCCAAAGCCCGCGGCCTCAGTTGACGCATGGCGGTTGATTGGACGTGGGCGTCTCCACTTCCCCACGCTGCCTCGGCAACTGCCTGACTTGACAAGTCCCTACGACATGCAAGGGAAGCCATCATTACCTGTGATCATGGGGGTGCTGGTTGGCCTTCTCCTGCTATAAATGGGGAGGGGGGCAGAGCCCCCGTCACTCATCTTCTTCCATTCCACTTGCTCCTTCTTCCTCCGCTCCACTGCCAGTAGCAGTTTCAATGGCGCCGATCCATAGGTTTTCTGCTGAAGAGAAGGGAAAGGTTCCTATCGACGTGCCGACGCTGCTCCCGCCGAAGAAGAGGTCGCTGCACCGCCGCGGCGCCGCGGAGATGCAAGTGGTGGCGAGGCCTTCGTACAAGCAGCCTCCTCTTGGGTACCCCTTCCCTTGTACGCTCAAGCCGGGGGCTCGGGAGGAAGAAACGACAAGCATCGCCGCGCTCACCGTGGCCAAGGTCGTCCCGCCCCGGCGACGAGTGCCGTCGGTCCTGGATTCCACGCCGCGGACTCCTCACGCGATCTCTGTTGTGGGCGGCGATGCCCCCAAGCTCCTGGATCCGCTTCCCGCGCTTCTTCTCCGATGTGATGCCACCGAGGGGGCCTCTCGAGCTTTGGTTGCAGCATGCGGACTGCGACGCTCCGGCGACCAGAGAAGAGGTTGAAGCGGTCGCCATCGGCAAGGTCTTCATGACCCACGGCTAGGGCGAGGTCGCACAGGTTTGCCGTGCGGAGGGCATCCTTGCGATCCACTTTGAGTAGGACGGCGCCTCCACGCTGTTCTTCAAGGTCTTCGACGCGGAGGGTTGCCGCTTGGACTGCTGCCCCGAAGGAGAGCGCCAGGACGAGGCGCGCCCCGCTCGGGGCTGCTCCAGCAGCATCGATTCTCGGGAGTCCAGCAGTTTTCCCGAGCTCTACAAGACTCCGGAGACGAGCGATGACAACTACGTGCCCCCGAGCTCTCGCCGCTGCAATGTCCGGCAGCCGCCGTCGCTGATCTGGATGGGGTTGGCGTCGGCCTCCCGCGGCCCACTGTTGATGATGGCGTCGGCCGCGGGGGTGTGTAGATAGGATTCTCCTGGGTTCGTGTCTTTTGTTCCCCGCGAGGAACCAAGAAGTACCCCGTGGGGGCGTGTAAAGGGTTTGCAATGTCTTTGTTGATGTTATCCCAATTAAGGAAGCCTTGTTAGGGCAGGTCCTGTTTAGGCTCGGTCTTCCCTTTCCAACCTCGCAACAGCTTGTTGCTCTACGCTGACAAGTCCCAGTCCCCAGGCAAGCTTCAGCCGTCGCTGGTATGCCAGGTCGCGTGCCGTGGTCAAGGCCAGGAGGTGAGCGGCCCGAGGTCCAATAAGAGCCTCTGAGGCGCGATGCTCAGAGGGTCCCCTTTAACGCTCAAGCAGCTGTGGTAAGATAAGAAAGGGAGGCGACGTTGCCTCAATAGAGCCGTGTTGAGCGTGTCCCCTAGATCCCAACGATTAGCTAATCTGAGCTCGTGACTTATCTCGGCGGTCCGGGGTCGATTCTTCGTGATGCGCCAGACCGGTGCATGATCATCTGTAGCGTAGCTAGGACAGGCTCATACGAGTCCTCCCCCTTCAATGCTCTCCTTTGTGCTCTACGTCCTCAGGTCCCGGCCCTCGAGCGAGCTCAGCCGCCGCTGGTATGCCAGGTCGCGTGCCGTGGTCAAGGCCAGGGGGTGAGGGCTAGAGAGCCAGTAAGAGATCCTGACTCGCGATGCTCACGAGCCCCCCTTTTAACATGCAAGCGGATTACGTCGAAGAGGTGGGAGCTCGCAGCGCCGCCTGGTGCTATCCTCGTGAGATCCCTGCAAGCCAGCACAAGGAAGAACACAATCTGCCGTTATGGTTACCAGCCTGCCGCTGGTTGCTCCGTGAGGGGGTGAAGGCACTGAGGGCCTGGTGAGGTGACGTGCACAGGGCGTGCCGCGAGCTAGAGCTCGATCTTGCTACGTCTTGAGCACTGCGTTGGATTTCCACGAAGACGAGAGGATGATGCAGCAAAGTAGCGTAAGTATTTCCCTCAGTTTTTGAGAGCCAAGGAGGCTACACACTGATAATCCAGTAGGAGGCTACACACGAGTCCCTCGTACCTACACAAAAACAATAGCTCAACGCAACCAACGCTCTTAGGGGTTGTCAATCCCTTCACGGTCACTTACGAAAGTGAGATCTGATAGAGATGATAAATATATTTTTGGTATTTTTGGTATAGAGATGCAAAGTAAAAAGTAAAAGGCAAAGTAAAAAGCAAAGCAATAATAAAGTGATGGAGATTGATATGATGAGAAAGAGACCAGGAGGCCATAGGTTTCACTAGTGGCTTCTCTCAAGAACATAAGTATTCTACGGTGGGTGAACATATTACTGTTGAGCAATTGACAGAATTGAGCATAGTCATGAGAATATCTAGGTATGATCATGTATATAGGCATCACGTCCAAGACAAGTAGACCGACTCCTGCCTGCCTGCATCTACTACTATCACGCCACTCATCGACCGCTATCCAGCATGCATCCAGAGTATTAAGTTAAAAATAGAGTAACGCCTTAAGCAAGATGACATGATGTAGAGGGATAGTTTCATGCAATATGATAAAAAACCCATCTTGTTATCCTCGATGGCAACGATACAATATGTGCCTTGCTGCCCCTTCTGTCACTGGGAAAGGACACCGCAAGATCAAACCCAAAGCTAAGCACTTCTCCCATGGCAAGAACAACCAATCTAGTAGGCCAAACCAAACTGATAATTCGAAGAGACTTGCAAAGATAACCAATCGTACATAAAAGAATTCGGAGAAGATTCAAATATTATTCATAGATAGACTTGATCATAAACCCACAATTCATCGGTCTCAACAAACACACCGCAAAAAGAAGATTACATCGAATAGATCTCCATGAGAGAGGGGGAGAACATTGTATTGAGATCCAAAAAGAGAGAAGAAGCCATCTAGCTACTAACTATGGACCCGTAGGTCTGAAGTAAACTACTCACACTCCATCGGAGGGGCTTGGATGATGATGTAGAAGCCCTCCGTGATCGATGGCCCCTCTGACGGAGTTCCGGAATAGGCCCCAAGATGGGATCTCATGGATACAGAAAGTTGCGGCGGTGGAATTAGGTTTTTGGCTCCGTATCTGATCGTTTGGGGGTACGTGGATATATATAGGAGGAAGAAGTATGTCGGTGGAGCAACAGGGGGCCCACGAGGCAGGGGGCGCGCCCTAGGGGGGGCGCCCTCCACCCTCGTGACCGCCTCATGGCTTTCTTGACGGAGGGTCCAAGTCTCCTGGATCTTATCTGATGAGAAAATCACGTTTCCGAAGGTTTCATTCTGTTTGACTCCGTTTGATATTCCTTTTCTTCGAAACCCTAAAATAGGCAAAAAAACAGCAATTCTGGGATGGGCCTCCGGTTAATAGGTTAGTCCCAAAAGTAATATAAAAGTGGATAATAAAGCCCAATAATGTCCAAAACAGTAGATAATATAGCATGGAGCAATCAAAAATTATAGATACATTGGAGACGTACCAAGCATCCCCAAGCTTAATTCCTGCTCGTCCTCGAGTAGGTAAATGATAAAAACAGAATTTTTGAAGTCGAGTGCTACTTGGCATAATTTCAATGTAAATCTTCTTAATTGTGGTATGAATATTCAGATTCAAAAGATTCAAGACAAAAGTTCATGTTGACATAAATATAATAATACTTCAAGCATACTAACAAAGCAATTATGTCTTCTCAAAATAACATGGCCAAAGAAAGCTATCCCTACAAAATCATATAGTATGGCTATGCTCTATCTTCACCACACAAAGTATTTAAGTCATGCACAACCCCGATGACAAGCCAAGCAATTGTTTCATACTTTTGACATCTTCAAAACTTTTTCGATCTTCACGCAATACATGAGCGTGAGCCATGGATATAGCACTATATGTGGAATAGAATGGTGGTTGTGGAGAAGAAAAAATGGGAGAAGATAGTCTCACATCAACTAGGCGTATCAATGGGCTATGGAGATGCCTATCAAAAGATATCAATGTGAGTGAGTAGGGATTGCCATGATGCACTAGAGCTATAAGTATATGAAAGCTCAATAAAAGAAACTAAGTGGGTGTGCATCCAACTCGCTTGCTCACAAAAACCTAGGGCATTTTGAGGAAGCCCATCATTGGAATATACAAGCCAAGTTCTATAATGAAAAATTCCCACTAGTATATGAAAGTGACAGAATGAGAGACTCTCTATCATGAAGATCATGGTGCTACTTTGAAGCACAAGTGTGGTAAAAGGATAGTAACGTTGTCCCTTCTCTCTTTTTCTCTCATTTTTTGGGCCTTCTCTTTTTTTATGGCCTCTTTTTTTTCGTCCGAAGTCTCATCCCGACTTGTGGGGGAATCATAGTCTCCATCATCCTTTCCTCACTTGGGACATTTCTCTAAAAATGATGATCATCACACCTTTTATTTTTCTTACAACTCAACAATTACCACTCAATACTTAGAACAAAATATGACTCTTTATGAATGCCTCCGGCGGTGTACCGGGATATGCAATGAATCAAGAGTGACATGTATGAAAGAATTATGAACGGTGGCTTTGCCACAAATACGATGTCAACTACATGATCATGCTAGCAATATGATAGTGATGGAGCGTGTCATAATGAACGGAACGGTGGAAAGTTGTATGGCAATATATCTCAGAATGGCTTTGGAAATGCCATGATAGGTAGGTATGGTGGCTGTTTTGAGGAAGGTATTTGGTGGGTGTATGATACTGGCGAAAAGTGTGCGGTATTAGAGAGGCTAGCAATGGTGGAAGGAAGGAAAGTGCGTATAATCCATGGACTCAACATTAGTCATAAAGAACTCATATACTTATTGCAAAAATCTAGAAGTTATCAAAGCAAAGTATTACGCGCATTCTCCTAGGGGGATAGATTGGTAGGAAAAGACCATCACTTGTCCCTGACCGCCACTCATAAGGAAGACAATCAATAAATAAATCATGCTCCGACTTCATCACATAACTGTTCACCATACGTGCATGCTACAGGAATCACAAACTTTAACACAAGCATTTCTCAAATTCACAACTACTCAACTAGCATGACTCTAATATCACCATCCTCATATCTCAAAACAATTATGAAGCATCAATTTTTTCTTAGTATTCAACGCACTCAAAAGAAAATTTTACAAATCTTGAATACGAAGCATATTATTATTAAGCAAATTACCATGCTGTTAAGACTCTCAAAGTAATCTAAGTGAAGGATGAGAGATCAATAGTTTCTATAAAACAAATCCATCACCGTGCTCTAAAAGATTTAAGTGAAGCACTAGAGCGAAATTATATAACTCAAAAGATATAAGTGAAGCACATAGAGTATTCTATCAAATTCCAAATTATGTATGGCTCTCTCAAAAGGTGT
The DNA here is from genome assembly GCF_002162155.2 of Triticum dicoccoides. Lineage (NCBI taxonomy): Eukaryota > Viridiplantae > Streptophyta > Magnoliopsida > Poales > Poaceae > Triticum > Triticum dicoccoides. Next base: position 428,917,599 of record NC_041392.1, on the reverse strand, counting down.
GTACATCAAGGATGATTGTGGTAGACTAACAAGCAAAGAATCAAATTATAAAAGACGCTCCAAGCAAAACACATATCATGTGGTGAATAAAAATATAGCTCCAAGTAAAGTTACGGATAGAAGTAGACGAAAGAGGGGATGCCTTCCGAGGCATCCCCAAGCTTTGAATTTTAGGTGTCCTTATATTATCTTGGGGGTGCCATGGGCATCCCCACGCTTAGGCTCTTGCCACTCCTTGTTCCATAATTCATCAAATCTTTACCCAAAACTTGGAAACTTCACAACACAAAACTTAAAGTAGAAAATCTCGTGAGCTCCGTTAGCGAAAGAAAACAAAAGACCACTACAAGGTACTGTAATGAACTCATTCTTTATTTATATGGGTGTTATACCTACTGTATTCTAACTTCCCTATGGTTCATAAACTATTTTACTACCCATAGATTCATCAAAATAAGCAAACAACACACGAAAAACAGAATCTGTCAAAAGCAGAACAGTCTGTAGTAATATGTAGCTAGCGCAAGAACTGGAACCCCAAAAATTCTAAAATAAATAGCTGGACGTGAGGAATTTATGTATTAATCGTCTTCAAAATTAATTAACTAAATATCACTTTCCAAATAAAAACTACAGCAGTTCTTGTGAGCGCTAAAGTTTCCGTTTTTTACAACAAGTTCAACAAGACTTTCCCCAAGTCTTCCCAACGGTTCTACTTGGTACAAACACTAATTAAACACAAAAAACACAACCAAAACATATGCTAGATAAATTATTTATTACTAAACAGGATCAAAAAGCAAAGAATAAAAATAAAAATGGGTTTCCTCCCAACAAGCGCTATCGTTTAATGCCCCTAGCTAGGCATAACAAGCAAGAATAGATCTAGGTATTGCCATCTTTGGTAGGCAATCCATAAGTGGCTCTCATGATAGATTCATATGGTAATTTTATTTTCTTTCTAGGGAAGTATTCCATGCCCTTTTTAATGGAAATTGGAATATACTATTCCCTTCCTTCATATCAATAATTGCACCAACCTTTCTAAGGAAAGGTCTACCGAGAATAATCGGGCAAGAAGGATTGCAATCTATATCAAGAACGATAAAATCTACGGGCACTTAATTCCTATTTGCAACAATAATAACATCATTAATTCTTCCCATAGGTTTCTTAATAGTGGAATCCGCAAGATGCAAGTTTAGAGAGCAATCATCAAAATAACGGAAATCTAGCAAATCACACAAAGTTTTGGGAATAGCAGAGACACTAGCACCCAAATCACACAAAGCATAAAACTCATGATCTTTAATTTTAATTTTAATAGTTGGTTCCCACTCATCATAAAGTTTTCTAGGGATAGAAACTTCCAATTCAAGTTTTTCTTCATAAGATTGCATCAAGGCATCAACGATATGTTTAGTAAACGCTTTATTTTGACTATAAGCGTGAGGAGAATTTAGCACGGATTGCAACAAGGAAATACAATCAATCAAAGAGCAATTTTCATAGCTAAATTCCTTGAAATCCATTATAGTGGGTTTAGCAACATCTAGGGTTTTAATTTCTTCAATCCCACTTTTATCAAATTTAGCATCAAGATCAAAAGATTCAGAATTCTTATAACGCCTTCTAGGTGAAGGTGGATCATATTCAGTCCCATCATTATCAAGATTCATATTGCAAAACAAAGATTTAATAGAGCACACATCAATAACTTTTAGATCTTCATCGTTATTTTCATAGGAACTAGAAGAACACGCTTTTATAAAGGCATATTTCTTAGCACACATCCTAGCGGTTCTTTCTTTGCACTCGTCAATGGAAATGCTCATGGCTTTGAGAGACTCATTGATATCATGCTTAGGTGGAATAGATCTAAGTTTCAAAGAATCGACATCAAGAGCAATTCTATCAACGTTCCTAGCCAAATCATCAATCTTAAGCATTTTTTCTTCAATCATAGCATTAAAATTCTTTTGCGAAGAAATACATTCTTTAATATTAGATTCAAAATCAGAGGGCATCTTATTATAATTTCCATAAGAATTGTTGTAGGAATTACCATAATTATTAGAGGGATTACTAGGATAAGGCCTAGGGTTGAAATTTCCTCTATATGCATTGTTACCAAAATTGTTCCTACCAACAAAATTCACATCCATAGATTCATTATTATTCTCAATCAAAGTAGACAAGGACACATCATTAGGATCAGAAGAAACACTCTTATTAGCAAATAATTTCGTAAGTTCATCCATCTTTCCACTCAAAACATTAATTTCTTCTATCGCATCCACCTTTTTATTAGTAGATCTTTCAGTATGCCATTGAGAATAATTAACCATAATATTATCTAGGAGTTTAGTAGCTTCTCCTAAAGTGATTTCCATAAAAGTGCCTCCCGCGGCCGAATATAAAAGATTTCTAGAAGCAAAATTCAATCCGGCATAAAATTTTTGTATAATCATCCACATATTTAAACCATGAGTAGGGCAATTACGTATCATTAATTTCATTCTCTCCCAAGCTTGTGCAACATATTCATGATCAAGTTGCTTAAAATTCATAATATCATTTCTAAGAGAGATGATCTTAACGGGAGGAAAATACTTAGAGATAAAAGCATCTTTGCACTTGTTCCATGAATCAATACTATTTTTAGGCAAAGATGAAAACCAAGCTTTAGCACAATCTCTAAGCGAAAAAGGAAATAGCTTCAATTTAACAATATCATTATCCACATCTTTCTTCTTTTGCTTGTCACACAAATCAACAAAACTATTAATATGGGTAGCAGCATCTTCACTAGGAAGGCCGGAGAACGGATCTTTCATGACAAGATTCAGCAAAGCAGCATTAATTTCACAAGATCCAGCATCGGTAAGAGGAGCAATCGGAGTTCTAAGGAAATCATTATTGTTGGTATTGGTGAAGTCACATAATTTAATATTATCTTGAGCCATCGCGACAAGCAAGCAAACTAACACACAAGCAAAGAAAAAGGCAAACGGGCAAAAAGAGGCAAATAGAGAAAGAGAGGGAGGATAGAGAGAGAGGGCGAATAAAACGGCAAGGGTGAATTGGGGGGAGTGGAAAACGAGAGGCAAATGGCAAATAATGTAATGCGGGAGATAGGGATTGTGATGGGTACTTGGTATGTTGACTTTTGCGCAGACTCCCCGGCAACGGCGCCAGAAATTCTTCTTGCTATCTCTTGAGCACTGCGTTGGATTTCCCCGAAGAGGAGGGGATGATGCAACAAAGTAGCATAAATATTTCCCTCAGTTTTTGAGAACCAAGGTATCAAACCAGTAGGAGGCTATGCACGAGTCCCTCGTACCTACACAAAAACAATAGCTCAACACAACCAACACTCTTAGGGGTTGTCAATCCCTTCACGGTCACTTATGAAAGTGAGATCTGATAGAGATGATAAATATATTTTTGGTATTTTTGGTATAGAGATGCAAAGCAAAAAGTAAAAGGCAAAGTAAAAAAGCAAAGCAATAATAAATCGATGGAGATTGATATGATGAGAAAGAGATCCGGAGGCCATAGGTTTCACTAGTGGCTTCTCTCAAGAACATAAGTATTCTACGGTGGGTGAACAAATTACTGTTGAGCAATTGACAGAATTGAGCATAGTTATGAGAATATCTAGGTATGATCATGTATATAGGCATCACGTCCAAGACAAGTAGACCGACTCCTGCCTGCCTGCATCTACTACTATTATGCCACTCATCGACCGCTATCCAGCATGCATCTAGAGTATTAAGTTAAAAACAGAGTAACACCTTAAGCAAGATGACATGATGTAGAGGGATAGTTTCATGCAATATGATAAATACCCCATCTTGTTATCCTCGATGGAAACGATATTACGTGCCTTGCTACCCCTTCTGTCACTGGGAAAGGACACCGCAAGATCGAACCCAAAGCTAAGCACTTCTCCCATGGCAAGAACAACCAATCTAGTAGGCCAAACCAAACTGATAATTCGAAGAGACTTGCAAAGATAACCAATCATACATAAAAGAATTCAGAGAAGATTCAAATATTATTCATAGATAGACTTGATCATAAACCCACAATTCATTGGTCTCCACAAACACACTACAAAAAGAAGACTACATTGAATAGATCTCCACAAGAGAGGGGGAGAACATTGTATTGAGATCCAAAAAGAGAGAAGAAGCCATCTAGCTACTAACTATGGACCCGTAGGTCTAAAATAAACTACTCACACTTCATCGGAGGGGCTTGGATGATGATGTAGAAGCCCTCCGTGATCGATGCCCCCCTCTGACGGAGCTCCGGAACAGGCCCCAAGATGGGATCTCGTGGATACAGAAAGTTGCGGCGGTGGAATTAGGTTTTTGGCTCCGTATCTGATCGTTTGGGGGTATGTGGATATATATATAGGAGGAAGAAGTACGTCGGTGGAGCAACAGGGGGCCCACGAGGCAGGGGGCGCGCCCTAGGGGGGCGCCCTCCACCCTCGTGACCGCCTCGTGGCTTTCTTGATGGAGGGTCCAAGTCTCCTGAATCTTATCTGATGAGAAAATCACGTTTCCGAAGGTTTCATTCCGTTTGATATTCCTTTTCTTCGAAACCCTAAAACAGGCAAAAAACAGCAATTCTGGGCTGGGCCTCCGGTTAATAGGTTAGTCCCAAAAGTAATATAAAAGTGGATAATAAAGCCCAATAATGTCCAAAACAGTAGATAATATAGCATGGAGCAATAAAAAATTATAGATACATTGGAGACGTATCAAGCATCCCCAAGCTTAATTCCTGCTCGTCCTCGAGTAGGTAAATGATAAAAACAGAATTTTTTATGTCGAGTGCTACTTGGCATAATTTCAATGTAAATCTTCTTAATTGTGGTATGAATATTCAGATTCAAAAGATTCAAGACAAAAGTTCATGTTGACATAAAAATAATAATACTTCAAGCATACTAACAAAGAAATAATGTCTTCTCAAAATAACATGGCCAAAGAAAGCTATCCCTACAAAATCATATAGTCTGGATATGCTCTATCTTCACCACACAAAGTATTTAAATCATGCACAACCCCGATGACAAGCCAAGCAATTGTTTCATACTTTTGACATTTTCAAAACGTTTTCGATATTCAGCAATACATGAGCGTGAGCCATGGATATAGCACTATATGTGGAATAGAATGGTGGTTGTGGAGAAGACAAAAAGGGAGAAGATAGTCTCACATCAACTAGGCGTACCAACGGGCTGTGGATATGCCCATCAATAGATATCAATGTGAGTGAGTAAGGATTGTCATGCAACGGATGCACTAGAGCTATAAGTATATGAAAGCTCAATAAAAGAAACTAAGTGGGTGTGCATCCAACTCGCTTGCTCACGAAGACCTAGGGCATTTTGAGGAAGCCCATCATTGGAATATACAAGCCAAGTTCTATAATGAAAAATTCCCACTAGTATATGAAAGTGACAGAATGAGAGACTCTCTATCATGAAGATCATGGTGCTACTTTGAAGCACAAGTGTGGTAAAAGGATAGTAACATTGTCCCTTCTCTCTTTTTCTCTCATTTTTTGGGCCTTCTCTTTTTTTATGGCCTCTTTTTCTTTTTTTTATTTTTCGTCCGGAGTCTCAACCCGACTTGTGGGGGAATCATAGTCTCCATCATCCTTTCCTCACTTGGGGCAATGCTCTAAAAATGATGATCATCACACTTTTTATTTTTCTTACAACTCAACAATTACAACTCAATACTTAGAACAAAATATGACTCTATATGAATGCCTCCGGCGGTGTACCGGGATATGCAATGAATCAAGAGTGACATGTATGAAAGAATTATGAACGGTGGCTTTGCCACAAATACGATGTCAACTACATGATCATGCTAGCAATATAACAATGATGGAGCGTGTCATAATGAACGGAACGGTGGAAAGTTCTATGGCAATATATCTCAGAATGGCTTTGGAAATGCCATGATAGGTAGGTATGGTTGTTTTGAGGAAGGTATTTGGTGGGTGTATGATACCAGCGAAAAGTGCGCGATATTAGAGAGGCAAGCAATGGTGGAAGGAAGGAAAGTGCGTATAATCCATGGACTCAGCATTAGTCATAAAGAACTCATATACTTATTTCAAAAATGTAGAAGTTGTCAAAGCAAAGTATTACGCGCATGCTCCTAGGGGGATAGATTGGTAGGAAAAACCATCGCTCATCCCCGACCGCGACTCATAATGAAGACAATTAATAAATAAATCATGCTCCGACTTCATCACATAACGGTTCACCATACGTGCATGCTACGGGAATCAGAAATTTTAACACAAGAATTTCTCAAATTCACAACTACTTAACTAGCATGACTCTAATATCACCATCCTCATATCTCAAAACAATTATGAAGCATCAATTTTTTCTTAGTATTCAACGCACTCAAAAGAAAGTTTTACAAATCTTGAATACGAAGCATATTATTATTAAGCAAATTACCATGCTATTAAGACTCTCAAAATAATCTAAGTGAAGCATGAGAGATCAATAGTTTCTATAAAACAAATCCACCACCGTGCTCTAAAAGATATAAGTGAAGCACTAGAGCAAAATTATATAACTCAAAAGATATAAGTGAAGCACATAGAGTATTCTATCAAATTCCAAATTATGTATGGCTCTCTCAAAAGGTGTGTACAGCAAGGATGATTGTGGTAGACTAACAAGCAAAGACTCAAATCATAAAAGACGCTCCAAGCAAAACACATATCATGTGGTGAATAAAAATATAGCTCCAAGTAAAGTTATCGATAGAGGTAGACGAAAGAGGGGATGCCTTCCGGGGCATCCCCAAGCTTTGGCTTTTAGGTGTCCTTATGTTATCTTGGGGGTGCCATGGGCATCCCCAAGCTTAGGCTCTTGCCACTCCTTGTTCCATAATACATCATATCTTTACCCAAAACTTGAAAACTTCACAACACAAAACTTAAAGTAGAAAATCTTGTGAGCTCCGTTAGCGAAAGAAAACAAAATACCACTTCAAGGTATAGTAATGAACTCATTCTTTATTTAAATGGGTGTTATACCTACTGTATTCCAACTTCCCTATGGTTCATAAACTATTTTACTAGCCATAGATTCATCAAAATAAGCAAACAACACACGAAAAACAGAATCTGTCAAAAACAGAACAGTCTGTAGTAATCTGTAGCTAGCGTGTCGGTGTACTAGAATAGGGGTACCCTAGTACCCCGAACTTGTGCATGGGCAGTTGCAGCACCCCGCGGCAAGGCTTGCCGGGAGAACGCCAAGATCCTCCGTGGTTCCCTTGGAGCCATTCAAGAACAAAGTATTTAAGCTCTGGAGACAAGGCCCCGGCAAGAGGAGCTTGCCGGGAAGGCCAACCAAGGCACTCCAAGGAACTTGCCGCGACGCGCCACGCGCTCCGGCAAGGCAACAAGGCCCCGGCAAGAGGAGCTTGCCGGGAAGACCAACCAAGGTACCTCGAGGCCTGGTGAGCGACAAGCTTCCGGACCCGATAAGATAACAACAGCGGCAAGGCGCTTGCCGCGGCAGGCGGCCACTCTGTGCCCACGCTCCGGCGCATCCACCAACGTGTCGCCCTGGGGGCCTCTCCAGGCGCGCGTGGCGGGAGGCTGTGCAGCCAGCGGTGCGCAGTGGCATGCGAAGCTGACAAGATCGCCATCGTGGCGAACGGTGGCGCCCCTAATGGTCCTTTTCTGCACTGTTTGGGCGACCCAGACGGGCATTTAATGCCCTTGTCCCCTGCCGTCAGGGTTAGGTAGGGTGCACTGTACAAGTAACTGTACCAACCACCCCACTTTTTACATTTGCACCCTTCTCTGCGTTGCCACCTGTCAGTGACCCCTTTAGCGTATAAAAGGAGGCCCATGCGCAACGTAGAGGGGGTAGGGGGGATTCGGTTTGACTCATTCGTAACCCAGAAAAACACTACGCTCTCTCTCTCTGGAGCAAGAACACAAGATAATCAAACAAGCAGCAGTAGGAGTGTTATCTCTCCGGAGAGCTCCGAAGCTGGGTAAACTGCTCGTGTGCTTCTCCTCGATCTGCTCTTCGTGCGATCTCCGCCCCCCGCCGAACCGAAAGGGGCCCGGTCCGCCGGCCCCATAGGTGTTCGTGGATCAGTTTTCCCCGACATCTTTGGCGCGCCAGGTAGGGGGCGTCGAGATTGTGTGAACCCGATCCGGCGTTCACACGAGCTAGATCTTCATTCCCTTCATCAACATGCCACCGAAGAAGAAGACTTTGGCGGCAGCCGCTCCGTCCACGTCACTTCCGCCACCGTTGGAGCAAACGGGTGGTGGAATGGACGCCGGCGGAAGAATGGACGTCGACGAGGAAGCTTATGATGCTGCCAGGTCCAAGGACAAGGCTGCACAAACCTCGGCGACTGTACATGTTCCGCACCACTCTCAGGAGGCGCAAGACCAACAACGTCATGACACTCGCAGTGCCATACGCATGATAGGCCAAGACCAAGCTGGTGGATCTCGGGGCGCTCAAGACCAGCATGCATGCCAGCATGCTGGCACGAGCGGGGCACGGTCGCCTGGACGGGATACTGCTCCTTCTAACATAGTTAGAAGTCCGAGCACGTCACGCTCCTCGCGCCGTCCGCCACTGCCACCCACCACTCCAGCAGAAGCTTTGGCGCGAGCTCAACTGCTCCAAGATTACCCTCCGACGTCGGACAAGATCGACGAATGGAGGGCCACCATTCAGAGTCTCATCGGCTACGCCAACGGCGACACTCCATGGCGGCCGAGCGCGTCGCCGCCGCGGCAGGGTTGTCGGGCGCGAGCCGGTGGCGACGAAACGGGCGGAGGTGCTACTACCATGCAATCACCACCCCGAAGGCCAAGATCGCCGACTCGCCGGATCCACCTCGACAGCGACTCCACTGCATCGTCGGATCCACGAGCTTGTCGTGATCAGCGCCAAGTTCTTCATGATCGACAACAAGAAGATGCTCGAACTCGCATCGAGCGCCGAAGAGAAGCGCGACGTCAATCCGACAAGCGTGCTGGGCCCTCTGTTGACATGCATGCGCCAGGGGAACCAGGCGATCTGCTGTACGCGGTAGGTTGCCCTGCGTTCACTCGTGAGCTGCGGCAAGTCCAGTGGCCCAGCACGAAGAACTTCAAGCCAGACGTACCGGAGAAGTACGACGGCAAGACGCATCCGTCGGAGTTCCTCAGCATCTACACCATTGCGGTGCAGGCTGCCGGGGGACGGGATGACAAGATCCTTGCCAACTACTTCCTGCTGGTGCTCAAGCCCAACGTCAGATCCTGGCTCATGCACTTGCCGGACAACTCCATATCCTCTTGGGCTGATCTGTGCCATCAGTTTGTCGGCGCCTTCATAGGCGGACACAAGCCTCATGGCTAGGAGAGTGATCTTCATCTGCTCGCCCAAAAGGAAGGAGAGCCCCTGCGCAAGTACATTCAGAGATTCAGCAGTGTGCAGCACAACATCCCAGACGTCCACCCTGCCGCGGTGATCAGCGCGTTCCATCAGAACGTGCGAAACCGCGGGATGCGGGAGGAAATGGCGATGTGCAAGATCAGGGACGTCAGTGAGTTATATGCACTGGCCGACAAGTGTGCACGTGCTGAGGAAGGGAGGAGACTCCCCGGAGAGAATGTAGGAGCGGGAGGATCTGACAGTGAAGATGCTGCCCCGGCAAGGAAAAACCGGCGGCGGGACAACAGGAAGAGGAAAGGCAAAGAGGTGCTAGTTGTTGAGCAGTCCGGCAACGGTGGTGGCGCCAACAAAGCCAAAGCTGGTGACTCCGGCAAGGAGGTTGTCGTGGAGGTGGCGGTCGCCGACAAGCAGGACGGCACCAACAAGCAGTATTGCAAGATCCACCGCACCAAGGGCCATGATCTCTAGAGCTGCAGGAAAGTCGAGCAGCTTGTTGAGCAACAGAAAGCTGAATATGAGCGGCGCGACAAGGAGAAGGCCCAGGAAGGTGCTGGGGGATCCGGCAAGAAACGTCCCGGCCGAGGAGGACGCCGCGACAAGGCCAAGCAGCGGCAAGGAGACAGACCTCCTCGCGGCCGCGACAAGGATGAAGATGACGACGACGATGAAGATATGGATGATGAGGAGACTGATGAGCAGGAGTTCCAAAAGGCCATAGAGGTCCTGTGCGTTGACGGTGGTGCTTCTCTGCATACCTCGCACCGTCAGCTCAAGCAGTGGATGTGGGTAGTTAATGCAGCAGAACCACCCGTCGAGTCACACAAGCCTCTGAAATGGTCCAGCACGCCTATCATCTTTGATATTGAGGACCACCCTGATCGCATAACTGCGGTCGGGTGCTTGCCGATGTTGGTTTCACCAACAATCCGCAACCTCAAGGTCACTAAGATGCTAGTTGACGGCGGGGACGGCTTGAACCTGATCTCCTCCGCGGTGCTCCAGAAACTCCAGATCCCTGACAGGGAGCTCGAAGAGACCGGTACATTTCAAGGAATCAACCCGGGAAGGAGCAAGCTGAAGGGAAAGATCACGTTGCCGGTAACATTTGGCAGCGAGCTGAACTTCAAGACTGAGTGGGTCACATTTGATGTTGCTGACTTTCCATTACCTTACAATGGAATCCTTGGCCGTCCGGCACTCGCCAAGTTCATGGCAGCCTCTCACTATGCGTACAACATACTGAAAATGCCAGGCCCGATAAGTGTCATCTCTGTCCCTGGCGACAAGAAGGATGCTCTTATCTGCGTCGACAAGATCTACCGGGAAGCAGCAGCCGCAGCAGAACGCAAGACACTTGCCACTGAAGCTCCCGGGGGGAAGAAGAAGACCAAGTCCGGCAAGAGCTCTGATGCCCACTCCAGCAAGCGCACCTCCTCGGAGTGCTGCGCTACCGTCGAGGACGCACCATCGAGCTCCACCGGCAAGTGTAAGAAGGCAATGGCAGCTCCACCTGAGACCAAGAAGGTGTCTGCCAAGGAGGACGGCACTGGTGGTACCTTCACCATCAGCGCCACTCTTGACCCCAAATAGGAAAGCGCGCTCGTTGCTTTCCTGCGGGCGAATGTCGACGTGTTTGCGTGGCAACCGTCTGATATCCCCGGTGTTCCGAGGAAAGTAATTGAGCACCACCTTGCCGTTTGTCCTCATGCGCGGCCCGTCAAGCAGAAAGTCAGGAAACAGGCAGTGGAGCGCCAAGAATTCATCGCAGAAGAAATCAAGAAGTTGGAAGCAGCAGGCCTTGTCAGAGGAGTGCTCCATCCCACGTGGTTGGCCAATCCTGTTGTCGTGCGCAAGGCTAACGGGAAATGGAGGCTTTGTATTGACTTTATCGATGTTAATAAAGCTTGTCCCAAAGACCCATTTCCCTTGCCGCGCATTGACTAGATTGTTGACTCCACAGCCAGATGTGATTTGCTTTCATTCCTTGATGCATACTCAGGATATCATCAGATCTTCATGGCAGAAGAGGATGAAGAGAAAACCGCATTTATCACCCCGTGTGGCACGTACTGCTTCGTACGGATGCCTTTCGGTTTGAAGAATGCTGGTTCGACATTCGCAAGGGTAGTCCACCACGCTTTTGAGCCACAGATGCACAGAAATGTGGAAGCCTACATGGATGACATAGTGGTTAAAAGCAAGAACAGGGCGACCCTGATTCAAGATTTAGACGAGACATTTGCAAATCTGCGCAAGATCAACCTCAAGCTTAACCCCGAGAAGTGCGTGTTTGGAGTTCCTTCCGGCAACCTTCTCGGGTTCTTCGTGTCTCAGCGGGGAATTGAAGCCAATCCCGACAAGATCAAGGCCATTGAGCAGATCGAAGCACCAAAGCGCGTCAAGGATGTACGAAGGCTTGCCAGTTGCGTGGCTGCCCTCAGCAGGTTTATCTCTAGATCTGCTGAGCGCGCCCTGCCATTTTTCAAAATTTTGAAAAAGGCAGGTCCAATGAAATGGACTCCGGAGGCGGAGGCTGCGCTGCAGGACTTGAAGAAATACCTGTCCTCCACTCCAACGCTTGTCGCACCTAAGCCGCAAGAGAAGTTGCTGCTATATATAGCGGCAACCAATCAAGTGGTTAGTGCTGCGTTAGTGGCGGAGAGGGAGGCAGATGATGAGCCAGCAACCACGGCAGATGCATCCAGCGACAAGCAGGGGGCTTCGCCGACAAGCTCTGGTCCCGACAAAGATGGATCTGCACAGGAGCATGATAAGATGCAGAAGAGAATGGTGCAGTGTCCAGTTTACTTTATCAGTTCCCTTCTACATGGGGCTAGATCAAGGTACTCTGGTGTGCAGAAGTTGCTTTTCGGCCTCCTCATGGCCTCGAGAAAGCTGCACCATTACTTCCAAGAACATGAGATCACAGTCGTCACTCGCTTTCCGCTAAAGAGGATACTGCAAAATCCAGAAGCGACAGGCAGGATTGTCGAGTGGGCGCTGGAACTGTCAAGCTTTGGCCTCAAGTTTGAGAGCACTTCAACAATCCAAAGCAGGGCATTGGCAGAGTTCATAGCAGAATGGACGCCAACACCAGATGAAGAAATTCCAAAGACGAGCATCCCCGTCAAAGAGACAAACAAAGAGTGGCTGATGTACTTTGATGGTGCCTTCTCGCTGCAAGGCGCGCTGCTTGTCGCACCCACCGGAGAGCACCTCAAGTACGTAGTCCAGATGCACTTTCCCAAGGAGCAAGCAACCAACAATACTGCAGAGTATGAAGGATTGCTTGCCGGTCTCAGAATCGCAGCAGACCTTGGGATCAAGAAGCTCATTGTCAGGGGTGACTCACAGCTTGTCGTCCGCCAAGTGAACAAGAACTACCAGAGTCCATTGATGGAAGCATATGTTGATGAAGTGAGGAAGCTAGAAGAGCACTTTGATGGCCTACAGATGGAGCATATCCCAAGAGCTCAGAATGACATTGCTGATGGCCTGTCAAAGTGCGCCGCACTAAAGTTACCTGTGGAACCAGGGATCTTTGTGCTCAAGTTGACTCAACCATCCGTAACACCATCAACTGGACAAAGCAAGAAGAGGAAGTTGGTTTCTGGTGACTACTTTCCGGCAGAGCTCCCCGAAGCCGCCGCCAAGAAAGTCCCCAAGATCAACACCAAGAATGCTGAGGGGCAGTCTGCTCCGGCAAGCCTTATGGTTTGTTCCGTTGAAGCAGACGCTCCCGACAAGTTTTGCTCCGGCAAGCTTGCCGGGGAACATCAAGCTCCGGTAGGGCTGCAAGTCCTTGCCGTAGAAGCGGATGTTCCCGCAGCAGCAGATGTGCCTTTAGTCCTTGTTGTCGAGCCGCAAGCTCTAGCATGGGCACAGCAGATTGTCCATTTCCTTCAGACAGGAGAACTTCCCTAAGAGCAAGAAGAAGCGGAAAAAGTAGCCCGGCAGTCAAGTATGTACCAGTTTGTCGATAGCATACTGTACAGAAGAAGACTCAACGGTGTGAAATTGAAGTGTATTTGCCGGGAAGATGGACAAAAACTGTTGGCAGAGATACATGGAGGCATATGTGGCCACCACATTGGCGCAAGAGCACTTGCCGGCAAAGCTTTCCGGCATGGTTTCTTTTGGCCGACAGCCCTCCAGGATGCAACTGCACAAGTAACCAAGTGTGAAGCGTGCTAGTTCCACTCCAAACAGATACACCAGCCAGCTCAAGCTCTCCAGACGATCCCTTTATCCTGGCCATTTTCGGTCTGGGGGCTCGATATCCTCGGCCCCTTCCCCCGAGCTGTCGGGGGCTTTGAGTACTTGTACGTTGCAATCGACAAGTTCACAAAGTGGCCGGAAGTGTAGCCAGTGAGGAAGGTGACAGCACAGTCAGCAGTCAAGTTCTTCAGGTCAATTGTTTGCCGTTTCGGGATCCCTAACAGGATCATCACCGACAACGGCACGCAATTCACGAGCCGCACCTTCATGCAGTACATCCAAGACCTTGGCGCCAAGGTCTGCTTCGCTTCTGTTGCTCATCCGAGAAGCAACGGTCAAGCAGAGAGGGCAAATGCTGAAGTGCTGCGCGGGCTCAAGACCAGAACTTTCGATAGGCTGCGCAAGTGCGGAAGAAACTGGATCGAGGAGCTGCCGGTGGTTCTTTGGTCGATCAGAACGACGCCAAGTCGAGCCACTGGCCAGACGCCTTTCGCTCTAGTCTATGGAGCAGAGGCAGTTCTCCCCACGGAACTCGTATATGGATCGCCTCGAGTGCTCGCTTATGATGAGCTTGAGCAAGAACAGCTGCGACAAGACGACGCGCTGCTCCTTGAGGAAGATCGTCTTCAGGCTGCTGTACGAGCTGCTCGATACCAGCAAGCTTTGCGCCGCTACCATAGCCGCAAAGTTAAAGCCAGAAGCTTCGAGGAAGGCGACCTTGTTCTTCGGTGCGTTCAGTCCGCCAAGAATTCCAACAAGTTGACGCCGAAGTTGGAAGGCCCTTATCGGGTGAAACGAGTCACAAGGCCCGGCGCTGTCCGGCTTGAGACCAAAGATGGCATTCCGGTGAGCAACTCCTGGAACATAGAACATCTCCGTAACTTTTTCCCGTAGGGTGCGGTTGCCGGAACCCGTTCCGGCAACCACCTTTTGTACAAGTCTTGCCGCTGTTGCATGTAATCCTTTGTACAAAGCCGGGCGCAGATCCCGTGCATAAGTAAAATCCCATGTGCTCCATACAACTTGTCCATTTCATGCATTAGTTTCTTTCTTGCATTCGTTATCTGACACTTTGTGCAGCACCTACATCCGGTAAGCAATAACGAGCCGAAGGGCTCCATATCATAATTTTCTCGTCTTTCTTTTCTTTCAACAAAGGAAAAGAAGGTTTCCTCGCACACAAGTTTGCCAGGGGGGAAGGAGAAGATTGTGGTATGGACCGGGCGTCGTTCAAGCAAAGCTTTGCCTTGCCGGGAAGCAAATGACAGAAAAGCTAAGTTGCCAAAGTTTGAGCAATCAATTTTTTAAATTTTCGAGTTATCTTCCTCGAATGACCCTGCTTTGTATGGAAAACCTGTGCGCGGAGGAACCAACTCGTGGCTAGTTGCGCCCTTACTTTGTTTCGAGTCCGCTCAACAACTTAAGTGTGCTGCATCTAGTCGCAACAAGGTTTCTTGTCGGAAGCAGCGCCGCCAGCAGGCTGCTGACGTTCCGCACCCAGCGCTCGCGGCTCGGGCACCTGCACCGACAAGTTCCCTAGAAGCGTAGGGTAAAAACATACAAAGGAAGGAATCTAGTAGAGGAAATAACATAGCAGTTGATAACAGAAATAAAGTTATATTACAAGATAACTTGTCGCAGCTCTAACAGACTGTTTTCATAACATGATTAGCAGCGACAAGGGAAAAGAAGAAATGGGCGGCCTAGTCTACGCATCCGCCCTCGACCCTCTTGATCTCACTCACCTTGTCCACAATGGGTGCGACAAGGGCCTTGAGTGCGTCCCGATCGGCGTCTGGTGGCAAGGACTTGAGGACGTTGGTGAAGCTGAGGCCTGGATTGCGGAAGGCCACCTTCATCAGCACCTTCTGGAGAACCCCGGCGCAGATTTTGCATGACTCGTCGGCCAGCTGCTTTGGGATCCTTTCCCGGAGCCGCTGGAGTGCCGTCGCCACGCCCTTGAAGAACAGGCTGAGCTTGGCGCTGGGTTGGAGATTCTCATCGGAGGGATACCCAAAGTCCTCCATCCCCAGCTGCGCCAGCTCCTCGTTGATGACTGCGGCAATATTCACCAGACCCTTGGTCCAGTGCTCCACAGTGTCTCTGAACGAGTTCTGGGTAACTGCGATGCTCTCCAGTAGCGCCTTGTCAGCTTTGACCTTCTCTGACAAGGTCTTCTCCCGCTCCTTGGCGGCCTCCAGCGTCTGCATCAGTGTGGCCAGCTTCAACTCCAGGTCTGCATTGGAATCCTTGGCGGCGCTGAGCTCCTTGCCCCTCTCAGCGAGAAGACCTTGCAGCTCACCGTGGGCGGCAGCATCCTTCTCACGCTCACGCTTGAGCACGACAAGCTCCTCGCCGCTCTTCCCAATGTTGGCCTCCAGCTGCGCCACCTTCTCCTCCAGCTCTTTCTTGGCAGCCTCTGCGATTGCGGCAGCGTCCCTTGCCTCCTTGAGCGCCCCGCCAAGTGCTTGCTCACGCTCGGCGAGCTCCTCCTCGTAGCTGTCGAGGTTGGCCTTCCGCTGCACCAATTCTCCTTCTCGCGTGGACTGCTTCTCGGCGGCCAGCCTTTGTTCCTCCTCAGCTTCGGCCTTCTCGAGAAGGAAGGCTGTGCGCTCCTCGTCGAGTCGCTCCCGCTCCTGTGCCAGGGACCAGAGAGCCTCTTGATTGTGGCCCCGGAGCTCCTCCGCGCGCTTCTTCATGTCAACTCCCGCCTTCGCGACAAGCGCTTCCCGGGAAGCCAGCTTGGCTTGCCGGGCGCGGTAGAGCGACAACAGCTTCCGCAGTAGCTGCTCCTCCTCAGGCTCACCACTGCTGCTGCCGGGCGCGTCGACCAACGACAGTCCAGCGGAGGCAAGCACCTCCTCATCAAAAGTTTCCCCCTTGACCGGCGCCCTGGAGCTCGACGCCCAGGGTAGCTTGATGAAGATATCGTCGCCGGCCTTCAAGTAGGCGCTGGGCTGGGGCTCCTCGGAGCCCGGCCCCGCGGCAGCAGCAGAGGGATCGGCGGTCGGTGCAGCGCCTGGCGCTCCTGCGGCCTCAGGGCCGTGAGTGCGATCGCCCGACCCCTCGCCGGCTTCTGCGACGTCAGCCTTGGCGGCCTCTTCGCCGGCAGGCTCAGCAGCACCGGCCCCTTCTTCGTTGACGGCGGCGTCGTCGTTGCTGCCATGCGCGCCTTCCTCGCCGGCATCGTCTGTCTCCATTGGCTCTGCGGCAGATGGATCTGAAGAACGAAGAAGGAGGAGAAAATCAATCAAAAATCAGAAGAAGAAGATCCCAAGGGAAAGTTTTTGGACAAGGGAATTACCTGTGCCAAGATCTGCAGTTGCGGTCTCGGCCGCCGTAGGATCGACGGTGCTGCCCCTTGCCGGAGAGTTCTCCCTTGCCGGAGAGTTCTCCCTTGTCGGAGAGCGCTCCCTTACCGGGAACCCCTCCCTTGGCGGCGTAGCCGAAGCTGATGGCACTTCAGGACCAGCTTCTGGGCGCTCCTGATGTGGCTGCTCTGCTCCTACACAAATCAACAAGCAAGATATCAACAAAGGAAAAAGCACTCATGCACGCCCGACAGCTGAAAGCTAACTATGAGCTTACGCTGGGGGCTGCGCTAGGGGCTGCTTTGAGGAGTGATTGCCGGGTCCGTCAAGGTGGTCTCGGACCCACCCCCTGCTGACACGGTGGGGTCATATTCGATGACGATCACCGCGGCCTTGGCCCTCTTCGCCGCTCTCTGGGCCAGCGTCCTGAAAAGAAAGGAGTCCAGATTGAAGCAAGTCAGATACAAGATAAAAACAGCAAGATTGAAGAACTATAAGAGCACCAAAGAAACTTACTCTTCTTCCTCCTCGTCGGAGCTGAGCGCGGAAAGATCGAAGTCCGGCTCCCCTCTGGTGCGGCGAGGCGGAGGAGTAGGATCCCTTGCCCGCTTGGCGGGGGCGGTGGCGGTGGCCCGGGAAGATCCCGCTCCAGTTGCCGCTGGTGCGTGAGGCGCTCCCATGGCAACATTGCTTGCCGCGGTAGAGCGTGTCGCACGGCTCGGCGGCTGTTGACTCGGCTGCCGCCCCGCTACGTCCGCGGTCCTGCGAAGACGCCTCCTTGGCGGGGCCGGGGGCTCCGCCTGCGGCAAGCCTTCTGAAGGCTCGGGCTCTTCCTCGCCGGCCTCGCTCGGCTCGGCTTCAGAACCGGCAGGCTCTTCCTCGCCAATGAACTCCGCGCGCTCGGCAAGGTTTGCTGCTTCTGCTGCCTCCGCCTCCTCCATAGTGAACCCGAACACGCCCGCGGCAGCTGCAGCCACAACCTCTTCCGCCCTAGTGGCGATGCGCTGCAGCTCCTCGTCGGTGGTGTCACGGGTGAGGCTCTTCTGCTCGTCAGCGTGGACCGGCACTTCTTCCAAGTTGTCGAAGAACGCTTGCACGACGTCATCCGCGGGCTCTTGCTAAGTTGGAACGATTCTGTGTGAATCGCACAACGGCATCATGGCGCGGATCCGGTCAAGCGAAGAATTGTTGCACAATGGAACGACGCCCCTCGGCAGCGTGAATGGGTGCTGGGAGTCGCGTTTGAACAACTCCAGGAGCATTGCATCCAGCTCCAAGACGGTGAAGTTGTAGTTGAGGCCCGGCCGCAGCCTCATGATGTCCGCCGAGTTCTTGAATTCCCAGGCGGGCCTCCCCCTCTCCTGCAGGGGGGCGATGCGGCGGCGGAGGAAATCTGCGCCTACAGTGAGCCTGGCAAGTCTGAGGCGAAGGATCCTAGTAATGGCAATCTTCAGCCTCTCGTCTTCCGGGGCCACGTTGCTCCAGTCATTGCCGCGCACAATTGGAGCTTGGCACACGGCGATGAAGGGCTGCGGAATCTCCTCGACGATCCAGCACCACTCCGCTCTCCACTCATCCCACTTGCTGCGGAGCTCACCCTCCAAGTACGCCTCCTTCTTGCCGACTCTCGAGATCCAGGCGATCCCTCCGGCGAGCGGCTCTCCTCTCTCTACCCGAGGTATGAAGAAGTGGCGGAAAAGGGCAACATTGGGGTGGACTCCGACAAAGTTTTCGCACAAATGTGCGAAAACTGCCATGGTCAGAACGGCGTTGGGGGTGAAGTCAAGGAGGCAGAAGCTGTAGGTGTTCATGATATCGCAGAAGAACTCCGAGAAGGGCGGGCAGAGCCCGCAATAGAAGAATAGTGCGAAGAATGGGTACCCATTTGGAGCCAGCTCCGAAGCAGCGGCCGGGAGTACCCTCGTGCGCGGATGCGCACGCGTCTCCGTCGCCCAAAAGAGGTAGAAGTACTCCCTCAGCTCCTGCACACCGAGCTGGGGGGAGAAGATCGCCCGCTCCTTCCGCAGCACCGCGAGCCGCTGCGCCTTGGCCGACTTCACGCCCTTTCCCTTGTCGGATTTCGGAGCCATGGCGGAGGTGGTGGGGAAGGTCGACGGCGTTGGTGATGCTGGTGGCAATGGGGGGCGGAGCGCTGCTCTCTCGGCTTCGAGAAGAAGGGGGGGAGCGGCGGAGGTTCGTGAAGATGGAGTAGTAGCAACCAGCGAGGGGGAATGAACTGCCCCTGTTTCCTCTGCTTATAAAGAGGGACGGGGCGGACGTTTCGCCCTTCCGAATAAAGAACCACCCACGATCTCTCCCACGACGCCGCATTCAACGCGTGCCGTTAGGGGAGAGCGCGGTGAATACGGAGCGAGATTCGGCGTGGCCCAGTCCGCGTGTGCCCGTGCCCTGTTTTGGGCCTGGCCCAACAGCGCTCGGCACCGTGTCTGGCCCAGGCCCGGGGGCTCCTGTCGGTGTACTAGAATAGGGTTACCCTAGTACCCCGAACTTGTGCACGGGCAGTTGCAGCACCCTGCGGCAAGGCTTGCCGGGAGAACGCCAAGATCCTCCGTGGTTCCCTTGGAGCCATTCAAGAACAAAGTATTTAAGCTCAGGAGACAAGGCCCCGGCAAGAGGAGCTTGCCGGGAAGGCCAACCAAGGCACTCCAAGGAACTTGCCGCAACGCGCCACACGCTCCGGCAAGGCAACAAGGCCCCGGCAAGAGGAGCTTGCCGGGAAGACCAACCAAGGTACCTCGAGGCCCGGTGAGCGACAAGCTTCCGGACCCGATAAGATAACAACAACAGCAAGGCGCTTGCCGCGGCAGGCGGCCACTCTGTGCCCACGCTCCGGCGCATCCACCAATGTGTCGCCCTGGGGGCCTCTCCAGGCGCGCGTGGCGGGAGGCTGTGCAGCCAGCGGTGCGCAGTGGCATGCGAAGCTGACAAGATCGCCATCGTGGCGAACGGTGGAGCCCCTAACGGTCCTTTTCTGCACTGTTTGGGCGACCCAGATGGGCATTTAATGCCCTTGTCCCCTGCCGTCAGGGTTAGGTAGGGTGCACTGTACAAGTAACTGTACCAACCATCCCACTTTTTACATGTGTACCCTTCTCTGCGTTGCCACCTGTCGGTGACCCCTTTAGCGTATAAAAGGAGGCCCATGCGCAACGTAGAGGGGGTTGGGGGGTTCGGTTCGACTCATTCGTAACCCAGAAAAACACTACGCTCTCTCTCTCTAGAGCAAGAACACAAGATAATCAAACAAGCAGCAGTAGGAGTGTTATCTCTCCGGAGAGCTCCGAAGCTGGGTAAACTGCTCGTGTGCTTCGCCTCGATCTGCTCTTCGTGCGATCTCCGCCCCCCGCCGAACCGAAAGGGGCCCGGTCCGTCGGCCCCATAGGTGTTCGTGGATCAGTTTTCCCCGACATAGCGCAAGATCTGGAACCCCAAAAATTCCAAAATAAATTGCTGGACGTGAGGAATTTATCTCTGCAAAAATAATTAACTACATATCACTCTCCAAATAAAAATTACAGCAGTTCTCGTGAGCGCTAAAGTTTCTGTTTTTTACAGCAAGTTCAACAGGACTTTCCCCAAGTCTTCCCAACGGTTCTACTTCGCACAAACACTAATTAAACACAAAAACACAACCAAAACAGAGGCTAGATAAATTATTTATTACTAAAAAGTATCAAAAAGCAAAGAATAAAAATAAAATTGGGTTGCCTCCCAACAAGCGCTATCATTTAACGCCCCTAGCTAGGCATAACAAGCAAGAATAGATCTAGGTATTGCCATCTTTGGTAGGCAATCCATAAGTGGCTCTCATGATAGATTCATATGGTAATTTTATTTTATTTCTAGGGAAGTGTTCCATGCCCTTTTTAATGGAAATTGGAATCTAATATTCCCTTCCTTCATATCAATAATTGCACCAACCATTCTAAGGAAAGGTCTACCGAGAATAATCAGGCAAGAAGGATTGCAATCTATATCAAGAACGATAAAATCTACGGGCACATAATTACTATTCGCAACAATAAGAACATAATTAATTCTTACCATAGGTTTCTTAATAGTGGAATCCGCAAGATGCAAGTTTAGAGAGCAATCATCAAAATCATGGAAATCTAGCAAATCACACAAAGTTTTGGGAATAGCAGAGACACTAGCACCCAAATCACACAAAGAATAAAACTCATGATCTTTAATTTTAATTTCAATAGTTGGTTCCCACTCATCATAAAGTTTTCTAGGGATAGAAACTTCCAATTCAAGTTTTTCTTCATAAGATTGCATCAAGGCATCAACGATATGTTTAGTAAACGCTTTATTTTGACTATAAGCGTGAGGAGAATTTAGCACGGATTGCAACAAGGAAATACAATCAATCAAAGAGCAATTTTCATAGTTAAATTCCTTGAAATCCATAATAGTGGGTTTAGCAACATCTAGGGTTTTAATTTCTTCAATCCCACTTTTATCAAATTTAGCATCAAGATCAAAAGATTCAGAATTCTTAGAACGCCTTCTAGGTGAAGGTGGATCATATTCAGTCCCATCATTATCAAGATTCATATTGCAAAACAAAGATTTAATAGGGGACACATCAATAACTTTTAGATCTTCATCATTATTTTCATAGGAACTAGAAGAACACGCTTTTATAAAGGCATCTTTCTTAGCACGCATCCTAGCGGTTCTTTCTTTGCACTCGTCAATGGAAATTCTCATGGCTTTGAGAGACTCATTGATATCACGCTTAGGTGGAATAGATCTAAGTTTCAAAGAATCAACATCAAGAGCAATTCTATCAACGTTCCTAGCCAAATCATCAATCTTAAGCAATTTTTCTTCAATCATAGCATTAAAATTCTTTTGCGAACAAATAAATTCTTTAATATTAGATTCAACTAGCATTGTTACTCTATACGCGTTGTTACTAACATTGTTCCTACCAACAGAATTCACATCCATAGATTCATTATTATTCTCAATCAAAGTAGACAAGGGCACATCATTAGGATCAGAAGAAACACTCTTATTAGCAAATAATTTGATAAGTTCATCCATCTTTCCACACAAAACATTAATTTCTTCTATCGCATGCACCTTTTTATTAGTAGATCTTTCAGTATGCCATTGAGAATAATTAACCATAATATTATCTAGGAGTTTAGTAGCTTCTCCTAAAGTGATTTCCATAAAAGTGCCTCCCGCGGCCGAATCTAAAAGATTTCTAGAAGCAAAATTCAATCTGGCATAAAAAATTTGTATAATCATCCACAAATTTAAACCATGAGTAGGGCAATTACGTATCATTAATTTCATTCTCTCCCAAGCTTGTGCAACATGTTCATGATCAGGTTGCTTAAAATTCATAATATCGTTTCTAGGAGAGATGATCTTAGCGGGAGGAAAATACTCAGAGATAAAAGCATCTTTGCACTTGTTCCATGAATCAATACTATTTTTAGGCAAAGATGAAAACCAAGCTTTAGCATGATCTCTAAGCGAAAAAGGAAATAGCTTCAATTTGACAATATCATTATCCACATCTTTCTTCTTTTGCATGTCAGACAAATCAACGAAACTATTAATATGGGTAGCAGCATCTTCACTAGGAAGGCCAGAGAACGGATCTATCATGACAAGATTCAGCAAAGCAGCATTAATTTCACAAGATTCAGCATCGGTAAGAGGAGCAATCGGAGTGCTAAGGAAATCATTATTATTGGTATTGGTGAAGTCACATAATTTATTATTATCTTGAGCCATCGCGACAAGCAAGCAAACTAACACACAAGCAAACAAAAAGGCAAACGGGCAAAAAGAGGCAAATAGAGAAAGAGAGGGAGGATAGAGAGAGAGAGGGTGAATAAAATGGCAAGGGTGAATTGGGGGAGAGGAAAACGAGAGGCAAATGGCAAATAATGTAATGCGGGAGATAGGGATTGTGATGGGTACTTGGTATGTTGACTTTTGCGCAGACTCCCCGGCAACGGCGCCAGAAATTCTTCTTGCTACCTCTTGAGCACTGCGTTGGATTTCCCCGAAGAGGAGAGGATGATGCAGCAATGTAGCATAAGTATTTCCCCTCAGTTTTTGAGAACCAAGGTATCAAACCAGTAGGAGGCTACGCACGAGTCCCTTGTACCTACACAAAAACAATAGCTCAACGCAACCAATGCGCTTATGGGTTGTCAATCCCTTCATGGTCACTTACGAAAGTGAGATCTGATAGAGATGATAAATATATTTTTGGTATTTTTGGTATAGAGATGCAAAGTAAAAAGTCAAAGTCAAAATGAAAAAGCAAAGCTATAATAAAGTGATGGAGATTGATCTGATGAGAAAGAGACCCGGGGGCCATAGGTTTCACTAGTGGCTTCTCTCAAGAACATAAGTATTCTACATTGGGTGAACAAATTACTGTTGAGCAATTGACAGAATTGAGCATAGTTATGAGAATATCTAGGTATGATCATGTATATAGGCATCATGTCCGAGACAAGTAGACCGACTCCTGCCTGCCTGCATCTACTACTATTACTCCACTCATCGAGCGCTATCCAACATGCATCTAGAGTATTAAGTTAAAGACAGAGTAACGCCTTAAGCAAGATGACACGATGTAGAGGGATAGTTTCATGCAAAATGATAAAAACCCCATCTTGTTATCCTCGATGGCAAAGATACAATACGTGCCTTGCTGCCCCTTCTGTCACTGGGAAAGGACACCGCAAGATCGAACCCAAAGTTAAGCACTTCTCCCATGGCAAGAACAACCAATCTAGTAGGCCAAACCAAACTGATAATTCGAAGAGACTTGCAAAGATAACAAATCATACATAAAAGAATTCGGAGAAGATTCAAATATTATTCATAGATAGACTTGATCATAAACCCACAATTCATCGGTCTCAACAAACACACCGCAAAAAGAAGATTACATTGAATAGATCTCCACGAGAGAGGGGGAGAACATTGTATTGAGATCCAAAGAGAGAAGAAGCCATCTAGATACTAACTATGGACTCGTAGGTCTGAAGTAAACTACTCACACTTCATCGGAGGGGCTTGGATGATGATGTAGAAGCCCTCCGTGATCGATGCCCCCTCCAGCGGAGCTCCGAAACAGGCCCCAAGATGGGATCTCGTGGATACAGAAAGTTGCGGTGGTGGAATTAGGTTTTTGGCTCCGTATCTGATCGTTTGGGGGTACGTGGATATATATAGGAGGAAGAAGTACGCCGGTGGAGCAACAGGGGGCCGACGAGGCAGGGGGCGCGCCCTCCACCCTCGTGACCGCCTCGTGGCTTTCTTGACGGAGGGTCCAAGTCTCCTGGATCTTATCTGATGAGAAAATCACGTTTCCGAAGGTTTCATTCCGTTTGGACTCCATTTGATATTCCTTTTCTTCGAAACCCTAAAACAGGCAAAAAACAGCAATTCTGGGCTGGGCCTCCGGTTAATAGGTTAGTCCCAAAAATAATATGAAAGTGGATAATAAAGCCCAATAATGTCCAAAACAGTAGGTAATATAGCATGGAGCAATCAAAAATTATAGATACGTTGGAGACGTATCACTCGACCGCTCAGGTTTATCGACGTGGTAGGGGCGGACCCATGCACCAGTGCCGTGCCAGTGTGCTGAGGCCCCGTGGGAGGAGACGATTGAGCAGGTAGTAATCATAGATATATCGAACATGAGAGTAGCAGGCTTAAGCAAGTGCATGAGAGATACGTGCCACTGGGTCAGGCCCGAGCGACTTGGGGATGATGTAGCCCGAGGGGCGCCCCCCAACAAGGTAAGATAAGACATAATTAAAGGGATACATGCCACAGGGACGGACCCACATGGCCTGGGAATGATACAGCCTGAGGGGCGCTCCCAGCTGATTAACTTGGAAAGATGTCACCTAGTCATACTGACGAAGGAGAGTTGAAGCAACTGAAGGTGTATGGTGAAGGGGTTGCTCCTCATGAGCCTCCGGAGCTCTGAGCCTCGGGAGGCTCTGGGGCTCATGTGGTTCATTACAGACCGTCTCCATCTCCATCAGGACGGCGTGGTGCCTGGCTTCCTGATCCGCTAGGATTCTCCGCAAGTTGCGTTGGTGGGCGGATGATACACTTGGCAGGCCAAAGGGCATGCGAACGTAGCTATGCGATGGGCCCTCACAATGTCCCATGCGCGAAGGCTAGAAAAGCTCCTAAGAAGCGGCCCTGTTGAGCCCTGGAATGTCGATGCAAACACGCATCTTGGCATCCTCGCCTAGATGGGAAGCTGTGTCTCGTGAGCGGCGGTCGCCGCGCATGGCCCTTGCGTCTTGCAACTCCTGGGTGGTCTTGGTGATGAACTCCTGAACGGTGGGCGATCCTTGCTCTATGCCCTCCTAAGGGAAATGTTACGTGAAGCACGCCTCCAAGTGGTGTCCGAGCGCCTCCCTCATGATGTGGGAAAAGTCTGAGGCCTTCCAGAAGAAAGCCCCCGAGCCCTTCCCAAGAAGGGCGCTGGGCGTGCCTTCCTATGCGATGGAGGGAGGCACCCCTGGAGCGGGCGCTGATCCTGACGAGACTCCGTCCGTGGTGTCACCCTCCTGAGGTCCTGCGCGTCGTAGCTGCTTCTTCTTCTTGGGGACGGCCTTAGAAGGACCCTCGCCCTTGCTGTCGGGGTCATCGGTTGCTGCATCTTGGAAGGCACGCTCAAGGGAGCACACCACATCTTTAACTTCCCATGGGACCGTGATGATCCCGCTGCTTCCCGGCATCTTGAGGACACTGTAGCCATGATGGGTCACTGCCATGAACTTGGCCAGGGCTGGGTACCCGAGGATGGCGTTGTACGGCAGACGGATGTGTGCGACGTCAAAGTCGATGAGCTCGGTGCGGTAGTTCTTGCGTTTGCCGAAGGTGACAGGGAGGCGGACCTGCCCTATTGGTGTGGTGGAACCGTCAGTCACTCCTGAGAAAGGCTTGGTGGGCTGAAGCTGGTCATACGACACTTGGAGGTTGTCGAACTTGTCGACGGAGAGGACGTTGAGCCCTGCGCCGCCGTCGATGAGGGTCTTGGTAACTTGAATGTTGCTGATGACTAGGGAGCAAAGCATCGGGAGGGTGCCAGCAGTAGCTGCGCACTTGAGCTAGTCTGCCGAGTTGAACATAATGGGGCACTGGGACTATCTGAGCAGGCGCGTGGCTTTGAGCTTGGGGAGGCCTGCAATCACTTCACGAGCAAACTGCTTGAAGATACACTGCGAGGCTGGGGCCTGGGCTCCGCCCAGGATGCAGGCGATAGCACGTGGTTCCTGGAAGCCCCCAACCCCCTCGTCCTGATGGTGTTCGTCATTCCTTCTTGACGGTGGTGGTAGCGGAGGGAGCCCGACGTTGCCCTGAGGACAATCCTCACGAGGTTGATCCCTCCAGGCGCCCTCGCGAGGCTAATCCTGCTAGCGGTCCTCGTGAGGCCTATCGCGCCACTCCTGGCGCGGGCCACGATCGTCCCAACGTCCGCCACCATGCCCTCCTCCTCGGCCGTAGGCCCGGTCACCGTGCTCGGGGCGTCGACCGGAGCGCCCTTCGTGAATGGCTCTGAGCTCTTAACAGTCGCTGGTGTTGTGGGTGTACAGGTTGTGGAAGGCGCAGGACGGACGGCTGCCCTTGGATGACTCTGGTTGGTCTCTGTCGGTGTCAAAACCGGCGGATCTCGGGTAGGGGGTCCCGAACTATGCGTCTAAGGCGGATGGTAACAGGAGGCAGGGGACAAAATGTTTACCCAGGTTTGGGCCCTCTCAATGTAGGTAATACTCTACTCCTGCTTGATTGATCTTGATGATATGAGTGTTACAAGAGTTGATCTACCACGAGATCGTAGAGGCTAAACCCTAGAAGCTAGCATATGATTATGATTGTTGTCGTTCTATGGACTAAACCCTCCGGTTTATATAGACACTGGAGGGGGCTAGGGTTACACAGAGTAGGTTACAAGGGAGGAGATCTACATATCCGAACTGCCAAGTTTGCCTTCCACGCAAAGGAGAGTCCTACCCGGACACGGGACGAAGTCTTCAATCTTGTATCTTCATATTCCAACAGTCCGGCCAAAGTATATAGTCCGGCTGTCCGAGAACCCCCTAATCTAGGACTCCCTCAGTAGCCCCTGAACCAGACTTCAATGACGATTAGTCCGGCGCGCAGATTATCTTCGGCATTGCAAGGCGGGTTCCTTCTCCGAATACTCCATAGAAGATTTTGAACACAAGGATTGTGTCCAGCTCTGGAAAAAAAATTCCACATACCACCGATGAGAGTATAATATTTCCACAAATATAATCTGATGACAACTTTTCATAACATGACCTCACGCCATGGCCGATCATCATTCGAACCGTTTTTCTCAACCAGCTACTACACATATTGCGAGGCGGTTTTCTTGGCACGTCTTGTCGAAGCAGAGATCGTGTCCCCTTATCACGGGATTCCCATCAATACAGGTGTGGGTAACCCAACCGCACCACCAATTATGGCGCTTGGCGAATAAGCGAGCTCACCAGGCAGGTGGGGAGGCGCATAGCTTCTTCCGCCCTTATAAAGGGACAAGGACTCCTCCTTTTCACCCACGCCTTCTGTTGGAAATATGCCCTAGAGGCAATAATAAATTAGTTATTATTATATTTCCTTGTTCATGATAATCGTTTATTATCCATGCTAGAATTGTATTGATAGGAAACTCAGATACATGTGTGGATACATAGACAACACCATGTCCCTAGTAAGCCTCTAGTTGACTAGCTCGTTGATCAATAGATGGTTATGGTTTCCTGACCATGGACATTGGATGTCGTTGATAACGGGATCACATCATTAGGAGAATGATGTGATGGACAAGACCCAATCCTAAGCCTAGCACAAAGATCGTGTAGTTCGTATGCTAAAGCTTTTCTAATGTCAAGTATCATTTCCTTAGACCATGAGATTGTGCAACTCCCGGATACCGTAGGAGTGCTTTGGGTGTGCCAAACGTCACAATGTAACTGGGTGGCTATAAAGGTACACTACAGGTATCTCCGAAAGTGTCTGTTGGGTTGGCACGAATCGAGAATGGGATTTGTCACTCCGTGTGATCGGAGAGGTATCTCTGGGCCCACTCGGTAGGACATCATCATAATGTGCACAAAGTGACCAAGGAGTTGATCACGGGATGATGTGTTACGGAACGAGTAAAGAGACTTGCCAGTAACGAGATTGAACAAGGTATCGGGATACCGACGATCGAATCTCGGGCAAGTACAATACCGCTAGACAAAGGGAATTGTATACGGGATTGATCAAATCCTCGACATCGTGGTTCATCCGATGAGATCATCGTGGAACATGTGGGAACCAACATGGGTATCCAGATCCCGCTGTTGGTTATTGACTGGAGAACGTCTCGGTCATGTCTGCATGGTTCCCGAACCCGTAGGGTCTACACACTTAAGGTTCGATGACGCTAGGGTTATAAAGGAAGTTTGTATGTGGTTACCGAATGTTGCTCGGAGTCCCAGATGAGATCTCGGACATCACGAGGAGTTCCGGAATGGTCCGGAGGTAAAGATTTATATATGGGAAGTCTTGTTTTGGTCACCGGAAAAGTTTCGGGTTTTATCGGTAACGTACCGGGACTACCAGGAGGGTCCTGGGGGTCCACCAAGTGGGGCCACCAGCCCCGGAGGCTTGCATGGGCCAAGAGTGGGAAGGGACCAGCCCCTGATTGGGCTGGTGCGCCTCCCACAAGGCCCAAGGCGCAGCTAGGAGGAGAAGGGGGAAACCCTAGGCGCAGATGGGCCTAAGGCCCACCCTAGGGCGCGCCCCCTTCTCCCCCTCTTGGCCGCCCCCCTCCATCCCATCTAGGGCTGCCGCCCCTCTAGGGGTGGGAACCCTAGAGGGGGTGCACCCTCCTCCCCTTCTCCTATAAATAGTGGGGGTTTTGGGCTGCCCAAGACAGACGATTTGATCTCTCCCTGGTGCAGCCCTACCTCTCTCCTCCTCGTCTCTTGCGGTGCTTGGCGAAGCCCTGCTGGAGTACCACGCTCCTCCACCACCACCACGCCGTTGTGCTGCTGCTGGATGGAGTCTTCCCCAACCTCTCCCTCTCTCCTTGCTGGATCAAGGCATGGGAGACGTCACCGGGCTGTACATGTGTTGAACACGGAGGTGTCATCCGTTCGGCACTAGGATCTCCGATGATTTGGATCACGACGAGTACGACTCCTTCAACCCCGTTCTCTTGAACGCTTCCGCATAGCGATCTACAAGGGTATGTAGATGCACTCTCCTTTCCCTCGTTGCTGGTTTCTTCATAGATAGATCTTGGTGGCACGTAGGAAAATTTTGAATTTTTGCTATGTTCCCCAACAGTGGCATCATGAGCTAGGTCTATGCGTAGTTTCTATGCATGAGTAGAACACAAAGTAGTTGTGGGCGCTGATTTTTTTCAATATGCTTACCGTTACTAGTCCAATCTTGATTCGGCGGCATTGTGGGATGAAGCGGCCTAGACCGACCTTACACGTACTCTTACGTGAGACTGGTTCCACCGACTGACATGCACTAGTTGCATAAGGTGGCTAGCGGGTGTCTGTCTCTCCCACTTTAGTCGGATCGGATTCGATGAAAAGGGTCCTTATGAAGGGTAAATAGCAATTGGCATATCACATTGTGGTCTTTGCGTAGGTAAGAAACATTCTTGCTAGAAACCCATAGCAGCCACGTAGAACATGCAAACAACAATTAGAGGACGTCTAACTTGTTTTTGCAGGGTATGTTATGTGATGTCATATGGCCAAGAAGAATGTGATGAATGATATGTGATGTATGAGATTGATCATGTTCTTGTAATAGGAATCACGACTTGCATGTCGATGAGTATGACAACCGGCAGGAGCCATAGGAGTTGTCTTTATTTATTTATGACCTGCGTGTCAACTTAAACGTCATATAATTACTTTACTTTATTGCTAAAGTGTTAGCCATAGTAGTAAAGTAATAGATGACGAGACACCTTCAAGAAGACATGATGATGGAGATCATGGTGTCATGCCGGTGACAAGAAGATCATGGAGCCCCAAGATGGAGATCAAAGGAGCTATATGATATTGGCCATATCATGTCACTATTATTTGATTGCATGTGATGTTTATCATGTTTATGCATCTTATTTGCTTAGAACAACGGTAGTAAATAAGATGATCCCTCATTAAAATTTCAAGAAAGTGTTCCCCCTAACTGTGCACCATTGCAACAGTTCGTTGTTCCGAAGCACCACGTGATGATCGGGTGTGATAGATTCTAACATTCACATACAACGGGTGTAAGACAGATTTACACACGCGAAACACTTAGGTTGACTTGACGAGCCTAGCATGTACAGACATGGCCTCGGAACACAAGAGACCGAAAGGTCGAGCATGAGTCGGATGGTAGATACGATCAACATGAAGATGTTCACCGATGATGACTAGTCCGTCTCACGTGATGATCGGACACGGCCTAGTTGACTCGGATCATGTAATCACTTAGATGACTAGAGGGATGTCTATCTGAGTGGGAGTTCATAAGATGAACTTAATTTTCCTGAACATAGTGAAAAGGTCTTCGCAAATTATGTTGTGGCTCGCACTTTAGTTCTACTGTTTAGATATATTTCTAGAGAAAATATAGTTGAAAGTTGACAGTAGCAATTATGCGGACAGTAGAAAGCTTATGTCCTTAATGCACCGCTCAGTGTGCTGAACCCCAAATGTCGTTTGTGGATGTTATGAACATCGGACATACACGTTTAGATAACTACATGATAGTTCAGTAAAACGGTTTAGAGTTGAGGCACCAAAGACGTTTTTCGAAACGTCGTGGAACATATGAGATGTTTCGAGGGCTGAAATTGGGATTTCAGGCTCGTGCCCACGTCAGGAAGTATGAGACCTCCGACAATTTTTCTTAGCCTGCAAACTAAGGGAGAAAAGCTCAATCGTTGAGCTTGTGCTCAGATTGTCTGAGTGCCACAATCACTCGAATCGAGTGGGAGTTGATCTTCCAGAGATAGTGATGTTTCTCCAAAGTCATTGCCACCAAGCTGCTAGAGCTTCGTGATGAACTATAACATATCAGGGATAGATATGATGATCCTTGAAATACTCGCGATGTTTGACACCGCGAAAGTAGACATCAAGAAGGAGCATCAATTGTTTATGGTTAGTTAAACCACTAGATTCAAGAAGGGCAAGGGCAAGAAGGGATACTTCATGAAATGGCAAATCAGCTGCTGCTCTAGTGAAGAAACCCAAGGTTGAACCCAAACCCGAGACTAAGTGCTTCTGTAATAAGGGGAACAGCCACTAGAGCAGAATTACCCTAGATACTTGGTAGATGAGAAGGCTGTCGCTAGAAGTATATTGGATATACATTATGTTAATGTGTACTTTACTAGTACTCCTAGTAGCACCAGGGTATTAGATACCGGTTCGGTTGCTAAGTGTTAGTAACTCGAAATAAAAGCTATGGAATAAAACGGAGACTAGCTAAAGGTGAGATGACGATATGTGTTGGAAGTATTTCCAAGGTTGATCAAATATCGTACGCTCCCTCTACCATCAAGATTGGTGTTTGCGTTGAGCATAGATATGATTGGATTATGTCTATCGCAATATGGTTATTCATTTAAGGAGAATAATGGTTACTCTGTTTATTTGAATAATACCTTCAATGGTCTTGCACCTAAAATGAATGGTTTATTGAATCTCGATCGTAGTGATACACATGTTCATGCCAAAAGATATAAGATAGTAATGATAGTACCACCTACTTGTGGCACTGCCACGTTAGTTATATCGGTATAAAACGCATGAAGAAGCTCCATGTTGATGGATCTTTGGACTCACTCGTTTTTTGAAAAGTTTGAGACATGCGAACCATGTTTATTGGTGTATATGCATGAAGAAACTCCATGCAAATGGACCGTTTGGACTCACTTGATTTTGAATCACTTGGGACATGCAAATCATACCACATGGGCAAGATGACTGAAAGCCTTGTTTTCAGTAAAATGGAACTAGAAAGCAACTTGTTGGAAGTAATACATTTTGATGTGTGCAGTCCAATGAGTGCTGGGGCGTGTAGTGGATATCGTTATGTTCTTACTTCACAGATGATTTGAGTAGATGTTGAGTACATTTACTTGATGAATCACGAGTCTGAATTATTGAAAGGTTCAAGTAATTTCAGGGTGAAGTTGAAAGATCGTTGTGACAAGAGGATAAAATATCTATGATATGATCATAGAGATGAATATCTGAATTACGAGTTTGGAACAGAATTAAGACATTGTGGAAATTGTTCCACAACTAATACAGCCTGGAACACCATAGTGTGATGGTGTCTCCGAACATCATAACTGCACCCTATTGGATATGATGCATACCATGATGTCTCTTGTCGAATTACCACGATAGTTTATGGGTTAGGAATTAGAGACAACCACATTCACTTTAAATAGGGCACCACATGATTCCGATGAGATGACACCGTATGAACAATGGTTTAGAGAAACCTAAGCTGTCATTTCTTAAAAGTTTGGGGCTGCGATGCTTATGTGAAAAAGTTTCAGACTGATAAGCTCAAACCCAAAGAGGAAAAATGCATCTTCATAGGACACCCAAAACAGTTGGGTATACCTCCTGTCTCAGATCCGAAAGCAATAAGGGATTGTTTCTAGAATCGGGTCCTTTCTTGAGGAAAAGTTTCTCTCGAAAGAATTGAGTGGGAGGATGGTGGAGACTTGATGAGGTTATTGAACCGTATCTTCAACTACTATGTGGCAGGGCACAGGAAGTTGTTCCTGTGGCACCTACACCAATTGAAGTGGAAGCTTATGATAGTGATCATGAAACTTCAGATCAAGTCACTAACAAACCTCGTGGGATGACAAGGATGTGTACTACTTCAGAGTGGTACGTAATCCTGTCTTGGAAGTCATGTTGCTAGACAACAATGAACCTACGAGCTATGGAGAAGCAATTGTGGGCCCGGATTCCGATAAATGGCTCGAGGCCATAAAATCCGAGAGAGGATCCATGTATGAAAACAAAGTGTAGACTTTGGCAGAACGGCTCGATGGTCGTAAGGCTGTTGAGTACAGATGGATTTTAAAAGGAAGACGGACAATGATGGTAAGTATCACCATTAAGAAAGCTCGACTTGTCATTAAGATTTTTTCCCACAAGTTCAAGGAGTTGACTATGATGAGACTTTCTCACTCGTAGTGATGCTAAGAGTCTGTTGGAATTATATTAGCGATTACTGCATTATTTAAGAAATCTTGCAGATAGGATGTCAAAACATTGTTTCCTCGACGATTTTCTTGAGGAAAGGTTGTATGTGATACAGCCGGAAGGTTTTGTCAATCCTGAAAGATGCTAATAAGTATGCAAAGCTCCAGCAATCCTTCTAAGGACTGGAGTAAGCATCTCGGAGTTGGAATGTACGCTTTGATGAGATGATCAAAGATTTTGGGTTTATACAAAGTTTATGAGAAACTTGTATTTCCAAAGAAGTGAGTGGGAGCACTATAGAATTTCTGATGAGTATATGTTGTTGACATATTATGGATCAAAAATCATGTAGAATTTCTGGAAAGCATATAGGGTTATTTGGAAAGTGTTTTTCAATGGAAAGCCTGGATTAAGCTACTTGAACATTGAGCATCAAGATCTATAAGGATAGATCAAAACGCTTAATGGTACTTTCAAATGAGCACATACCTTGACATGATCTTGAAGGTGTTCAAGATGGATCAGTCAAAGAAGGAGTACTTGCCTGAGTTGTAAGGTATGAAGTTAAGACTTAAAGCTCGACCACGGCAGAAGAAAGAGAAAGGACGAATGTCGTCCCCTATGCTTTTGTCATAGGCTCTATACGGTATGCCATGCTGAGTACCGCACCTGATGTGTACCTTGCCACATGTCTGGCAAGAGGGTACAAAAGTGATCCAGGAGTGGATCACTAGACAGTGGTCAAAATTGTCCTTGGAGTAATAAGGACATGTTTCTCAATTATGGAGGTGATAAAGAGTTCGGCATAAAGGGTTACATCGATGCAAGCTTTAACACCTATCCGAATGACTCTGAGTAGCAAACCGGATACGTATAGTGGAGCAACCATTTGGAATAGCTCCAAGTGGAGCGTGGAAGCAGCATTTATAATATGACCTAGAGATTTGCAAAGTACATATGGATCAGATTGTTGCTGACCCGTTGACTAAAACCTCTCTCACAAGCAAAACATGATCAAACCCCAGAACTCATTGAGCCTTAATCACATGATGATGTGAACTAGTTTAGTGACACTAGTAAACTCTTTGGATGTTGGTCACATGGCGATGTGACCTGTGAGTGTTAATCACATGGCGATGTGAACTAGATTATTGACTCTAGTGCAAGTGGGAGACTGTTGGAAATATGCCCTAGAGGCAATAATAAATTAGTTATTATTATATTTCCTTGTTCATGATAATCATTTATTATCCATGCTAGAATTGTATTGATAGGAAACTCAGATACATGTGTGGATACATAGACAACACCATGTCCCTAGTAAGCCTCTAGTTGACTAGCTCGTTGATCAATAGATGGTTACGGTTTCCTGACCATGGACATTGGATGTCGTTGATAACGGGATCACATCATGACGAGAATGATGTGATGGACAAGACCCAATCCTAAGCCTAGCACAAAGATCGTGTAGTTCGTATGCTAAAGCTTTTCTAATGTCAAGTATCATTTCCTTAGACCATGAGATTGTGAAACTCCCGGATAATGTTGGAGTGCTTTGGGTGTGCCAAACATCACAACGTAACTGGGTGGCTATAAAGGTACACTACAGGTTTCTCCGAAAGTGTCTATTGGGTTGGCACGAATCGATACTGGGATTTGTCACTCCGTGTGATCGGAGAGGTATCTCTGGGCCCACTCGGTAGGACATCATCATAATGTGCACAAAGTGACCAAGGAGTTGATCACGGGATGATGTGTTACGGAACGAGTAAAGAGACTTGCCAGTAACGAGATTGAACAAGGTATCGGGATACCAACGGTCGAATCTCAGGCAAGTACAATACCGCTAGACAAAGGGAATTTTATACGGGATTGATCGAATCCTCGACATCGTGGTTCATCCGATGAGATCATCGTGGAACATGTGGGAACCAACATGGGTATCTAGATCACGCTGTTGGTTATTGACCGGAGAATGTCTCGGTCATGTCTACATGGTTCCCAAACCCGCAGGGTCTACACACTTAAGGTTCGATGACGCTAGGATTATAAAGGAAGTTTGTATGTGGTTACCAAATGTTGTTCGGAGTCCCGGATGAGATCCCGGACATCACGAGGAGTTCCGGAATGGTCCGGAGGTAAAGATTTATATATGGGAAGTCCTGTTTTGGTCACAGGAAAAGTTTTGAGTTTTATCGGTAACGTACCGGGACCACCGGGAGGGTCCCGGGTGTCCACCAAGTGGGGCCACCAGCCCCGGAGGCTTGCATGGGCCAAGAGAGGGAAGGGACCAGCCCCTGAGTGGGCTGGTGCGCCTCCCACGAGGCCCAAGGCGCAGCTAGGAGGAGAGGGGGGAAACCCTAGGCGCAGATGGGCCTAAGGCCCACCCTAGGGCGCGCCCCCTTCTCCCCCTCTTGGCCGCCCCCCCTCCATCCCATCTAGGGATGCCACCCCCGTAGGGGTGGGAACCCTAGAGGGGGCGCACCCTCCTCCCCTTCTCCTATAAATAGTGGGGGTTTTGGGCTGCCCAAGACAGACGATTTGATCTCTCCCTAGCGCAGCCCTACCTCTCTCCTCCTCGTCTCTTGCAGTGCTTGGCGAAGCCCTGCTGGAGTACCACGCTCCTCCACCACCACCACGCCGTTGTGCTGCTCCTGGATGGAGTCTTCCTCAACCTGTCCCTCTCTCCTTGCTGGATCAAGGCATGGGAGACATCACCGGGCTATACGTGTGTTGAACACGGAGGTGCCGTCCGTTCGGCACTAGGATCTCCAGTGATTTGGATCACGACGAGTACGACTCCTTCAACCCCATTCTCTTGAACGCTTCCGCATAGCGATCTACAAGGGTATGTATATGCACTCTCCTTCCCCTCATTGCTGGTTTCTCCATAGATAGATCTTGGTGGCACGTAGGAAAATTTTGAATTTCTGCTATGTTCCCCAACACCTTCTTCTTCCCTGCCCATCCATTCTTGCGCACTCGAGCTCCAACACCCAAGTTCGCATTTTCTCCGTAAAACCACTCCAAACATGTCCGGAGAGGGAGGCAAGTGGATGGTCTCCTCCGTTACGGAGGAGAACATCACGAAGCTCCGGCAAGCCAGATACCTGGCCGCAGACATCGCGCACCGGCTCCCAGACGAGGGGCGGATTGTTCCTACCCCTGAATACCATGAAAGGGTTGTATTCCTTACCCATTTTGTCCGCGGGCTGGGATTTCCCTTCCACCCATTTGTTCGCGGGCTCATGTTCTACTACGGGCTGGACTTCCATGATCTGGCCCCCAATTTCATCCTCAACATCTCGGCGTTTATCGTCGTGTGCGAGGCCTTCCTCCGCATCAAGCCCCACTTCGATCTATGGCTGAAGACCTTCAATGTTAAACCGAAGGTGGTGGTCGGCCAGCAAGCGGAGTGCAGAGGCACCATGGTGGGAAAATGCCCAATGTCACCTGGCTCAAAGGCTCCTATGTGGAGACAGTGGAGGGGTGGCAATCGAGGTGGTTCTACATCACCGAGCCGCGTGACACCAACTGGGTAGCGGCGCCCGAATTTCGATCCAGCATCCCCACGCGGCTCACCTCCTGGTAAGAGAAGGGCCTTTCCTGGGGTTCATCGGTAGAGCTGACCAGGCTCCAGAACTGTGTTAAAAACATGATAAGCAAGAAAACCAAGCTTGTCAACGTAGTCCAGGTCATGCTCTTTCGCCGGATCCTCCCGTGTCAAAGACGGGCATTCAATATGTGGGAGTTCGACCCGGTCAAGCACCAGACGCTGCGAGAGCTCTTCGACACGACACACCAGGACATCTGGAGGATGTTGTTCAAGTCCGTCGAGGTACCTTCTCCCCTTATCGAGGATCGCGGAATCAGCGCAAAGCGCCCTGCCAATCCGGTAAGCTTCTTATATCTCATAAGACGTTTCTTTCCCCAGTATAATCATGTGGGGGATCTAAGCCTCCACGCCATTTAACAGGAGTGGGTCGAGACAGTGGAGCAGATCGATTGTCCGGCCCCACTGCCAGAGGATCCAGCAAGTGCTCTCTTAACGGAGATGCTGGTTCTGGCGCCCTATGAGGCGCGGAGAAGAAGGCCAAGAAGAAGGCCACAGGGACGAGGAAAGGTCTCTGGTGCAAGGTCGTATCAGAATCATCGTCCGATAACACTGAGGCGCCCTCCTCCCACGAAAACGAGGAGGAGGAAGAGGAAAGTTCTCCCCCCAGGCAGGGGAGACAATAAAAAAGGAAGTCCGCCCCGTCAGGGGAAGCCGAAGGGTCCAAGAAGGGAAGGACTCTCCTTCCGGACTGCTCCACGGCGGCCGCCTTTAGCGACGAGGAGTGGTTGCCTAGGGACAAGCCTCTGGCGAAGTCGTAAGTATCTGGATACCACAATAGCTCTTGGTATGTTTTATTTTATTACTTCTTATCATGCCGAACATGATCATGCAGCCCCTGCAAAGCTCGTATCGACGTATCTTCTTCGGATGAGTCTTTGGGCCCGTCGGAGATGAACAACGATTCACTCCCGACCGCCTCCTCCCCCCACCCTATGGACGACGTTGAGGTGCTGTCTCAAAGGGTACCGAACCAAGGGGAGAATGTTCTGGAAGCGCCCCAAGGAGACATTCCAGATGCGGGCCGCACGAGGGGCAAGACTCCCATGGGCTCTAATGCCGGGGGCAGCAAGTCTGTGCCGATGGCCTCTGTTCATCCAGGGTGATCGGACAATTTGCTGGAAGTGCTTCGTGGCGCTTCCATTGACGAAGAGCACTGCACTATCATGAGTGCGGTGGTCAAGAAGATTCAGTCCGCCAAAAGCAAACTGACTGAAGCCTGTGCCAGCCTCCTAACAGGCTTTGAGGTAAGTAATCAAATTGTGAGAAAATGTTATAGCATAGACAGGAGCCCCTGATACTCTGTTTGGTGTTCAGAAGAAAGGCCGAACAGAGGATCAAATAATAATCACAAGAGTCTAATTAGAATATGTCTATGTGAATAAGCAGGCTTCATTTCTGGCCGCTACAGCTCACACGTCGGAGGTTTCCGCACTGAAGCGGGACCTTGAGCGGTCCGAGGAAGAGCTTGGCCTTACCAAGAGGCAGCTCAAAGTGAACAAAGGTAAGTGATACCTCGTCTATTTATTGATAAAGAAAAAAGGAAACTAGTTGCTAGATCACAGGACCGTCATGAATTTTGCTAGGGGCCACGACCAAAGTGGCGACCCTAAAGAAGGCGTTGTCCGAGGCCAAAGGCAAAGCGACCAGGGAGCGCGCCGAGCGCGAGAAGCAAGAGGCCCGAATCGGCGAGGTTCATCAAGAGCTCCAGGAGTTTGTCAAGAAGTACGAGTCCTTGGAGAGTGACTCGAAGACGTAAGGGTCTGAGCTTGCAAAGGCCCTCGAGAACGCACAAAATGCCAAGGCCGAAGCCCAAAAGGGCCTCCAGGAAATTGAGGCGGTCAGGAAGATAGCGGCGGGTAAGGCATTCTTTATGCAAAGCAAGCATGTGAAGGAAACATTCCTTTTACTTACCCGAATTCGGAGCTCTCCAGGAGCGTTTGCAGATCTACCGGGCCGAGGAAGGGAGCTCGACGAAGAAGTTGTCCTGGTCTCAGTATACTGGGACCGAACATCCGATGCCCTTGAGCGACCAGTTGAAGCGACTGGTCGAGCTTCACAAGGCGGCCGAACTGGCCATGAAGGGCCTCATAGTCCGGATGTGGCCTAGCGAGCCCCTGCCCGGTAGCTATTTCGGCCTGGTAAGGTGGCTTGTAAACTCCTGCCCCCGACTTGAAGTCATAAAGCGGTCCGCCTGCATTGAGGGTGCGCACAGGGCTTTTGCCTAGGCGAAAGTGCTCTGGGCGAAGATGGACGCCGAAAAGCTGGTGAAGGAGGGGCCACCGGAGGGCAAGGAGCATCGCCACCCCGAAAAGTATTATGACAGTGTCCTGAAGGGTGCTCGCCTTGTGAAGATGAATGTGCTAAGGATATGATATTTGAATGAATGCACTCTTTGATCCTGTGATATGAAACAAGTTCATGTGTGCTATGTACCGCTTGTTAATTTAAAATATTACCTTCTGTGCGGCCGTTATAAAATTTGAGAGTTGGCCAGTCGTCGACTTCTGCCCCCATGTAACTACTACTAAGGTGTTCGGGATAAACCTGAGCACTCTTTATCCCAGTTTTGGGTCCTTTGAAGGAGGTGTTCAGCACAACGAACCAGGCAATCGGACTATAAGGCTTTATCACCCTCACTTAGCCATAGAAGTCTACAATTTTAAATTTTGGCGAAGCCCCTAGTATTCGGAAGGCCGAACTTGGGGCGCTATGTACGCCTAAATCGGACAAGGCCGACTCCTCGCGTGAAGAGGTAAAAATCTTTAAGGATTTGAGACCTCTCGAACAGCGACCAGCTCTTGCAGCATCATGACAGTCAGTTTTCGGCTTTCTCTACTGAGGTGCTCGTCCGAAAGAACCGGGACACAATCGCAGTAGTTCTCCCAGTGCTACCTTAGCCGATATAGTGGAATGTAAGGTACCAAAACATGGGAGCTGGGCAAACCCAACTATTGACCCAAGACATGATTCAGAGCTGATGCATATAATGCTATAAGTTTGGGGTGCCGCACTATCGAAAGTGTTCGGACTTTTCATGCCGTGTTATGGGGTAAACTGAAGCCCCTGGCGCATTGGTTGTATCAGAATGTATGGGTGCAACTTGTCGTAAGTAAGCAGATAGGAAAAAAAAGATAAAGGAATGCAATAATGACTTGATGCTGTATATTGTTATTTAAATGATACGTCAAAGCTTATGCATACATGTAGTGCAATAAGTAAAAAATAGGACTATTTGACATGTCCTATCCAAGGTCGAGCTGCGTGTGGGTATGTAAAACAGGTATATCGATCGTTATCAGAGACCACCTGAGGATTTCCCTGTACGTCAAAGCTTCTTGCTTCCTTGGTGTTTCTTTCCCGTGACGGGTCCGATAATCAGGTGATCGGAGAGGGCCTTTAGAGAATAGGGGCCTGAAAGGAAGAATATGTTAAACGTATACGGGTCCTGAAGCGGTTGAGCCGCATTGTGGGCCATTCCATAGTCGTGCCTCCACCTATGCCCATGGTATCTTGAGTGCGTAATTATGTACGCGCAGTGCAAATTTCCCCGCTTGACTGGGACTAGGACGGATGCCGAATTGCTGGGCGAGCTCTAAACGTGCCCGGCGATCCTCTTGCAGGGTACTCCGGACTCGCTTGAAGGTGTCCGGGGTCTTTTTCGCTGAATTGGCGGTTTGCCGCATAAGGCTACTTTGCGCTTCTGCTGCGAGGGCCGCAGTGTGCTCCGTCGTGCGGAGCGAGCGTTTTGTTTTTCCATTAACTATTATAACCCCGCGAGGTCCTGGCATTTTGAGCTTGAGGTATGCATAATGCGGTACCGCATTGAATCTGGCAAATGCGGTTCGTCCAAGAAGTGCATGATAGCCACTGCGGAAGGGGACGATATCGAAGATTAACTCCTCGCTCTGGAAGTTGTCCGGAGATCCGAAGACTACTTCCAATTTGATTGAGCCCGTGCAACAGGCCTCTACACCTGGGATGACACCTTTAAAGGTGGTTTTGGTGGGTTTGATCCTCGAGGGGTCTATGCCCATTTTACGCACTGTATCCTAATAGAGCAAGTTCAAGCTGCTGCCACCGTCCATAAGGACTCAAGTGAGATGAAATCCGTCAATGATGGGGTCAAGGACCAATGCGGCAGAACCTCCATGACGGATACTGGTGGGGTTGTCCCTGTGATTGAAGGTGATCGGACAAGAAGACCATGGGTTGAACTTTGGGGCGACTGGCTCCATCGCATAGACGTCCCACAGTGCACGCTTCCGTTCCTGCTTGGGAATATGGGTTGCGTATATCATGTTTACCGTTTTCACTTGGGGAGAGAATTTCTTCTGTCCTCCTGTGTTCGGCGGCCGGGGCTCCTCCTTGTCGTCGCTATGCAGCCCCTTTTCCTTGTTTTTGGCATTTAACTTGCCGGCCTGTTTGAACACCCAGCATTCTCTGTTGGTGTGGTTGGCTGGTTTATCGGGGGTGCCGTGAATTTGACACGAACGATCGAGTATGCGGTCCAAGCTGGATGGGCCCGGATTGCTTCTTTTGAATGGCTTTCTCCGCTGATCAGATTTAGAGCCACTTAATCTGACATTGACTGCCGTGTCTTCGGCGTTGTCGCTATTGTTGCGGCGCTTGTGTCTGTTGCGATGTGGCCTGCCGTTGCTATCGTTGGCATCTGAATTGCCAGTGTTTCTTGAAGTGTTGTTGCTGCGAGCCAGCCAGCTATCCTCGCTCGCACAAAAGCGGGTCATGAGTGTCGTGAGGGCTGCCATGGACTTCGGCTTTTCTTGGCCGATGTGTCAGGCGAGCCACTCGTCGCAGATGTTATGCTTAAATGACGCTAAGGCCTCGGCATCCGGACAGTCGATGATTTGGTTCTTTCTAGTTAGGAACCGAGTCTAGAATTTCCTGGCTAATTCCCCTGGCTATTGGGTTATGTGACTCAAGTCATCGGCATCCGGTGGTCGCACGTAAGTGCCCTAGAAGTTATCAAGGAATACGTATTCCAAGTTCTCCCAACTGCCAATGGAGTTTAACGGCAGGCTATTGAGCCAATGCCGAGTAGGTCCTTTGAGTTTTAATGGGAGGTACTTGATGGCATGTAGATCATCACCGCGGGCCATGTGGATGTGGAGGAGGAAGTCTTCGATCAATACCGCGGGGTCTGTTGTGCCATCATATGATTCAATATTCACGGGTTTAAAACCTTCTGGAAATTCGTGATCCATTACTTCATCCGTGAAGCATAGGGGGTGTGCGGCGCCTTTGTGCCAGGCTACATCACGAGGTAGTTCATGGCCGGATTTGCTTTTAGTATATCCGGCGTGACGGTCGTCGTCACTCGTTGGGGCGCGCCCCCGTGATCCGTAGATCGATCTTGTATGTCCTGCTTTGTTTTCCAATACGTCTCACAGGTCCTGCGTGTTGCCCCGGGCCTTGGTGTTTTTGTTTGACTGGCGACAGGGTGCGGGCTAGACTTTGGGCTGATACGCCACTTTGTCTCGGCAACGAGGTGGCCGTTTGGCCGCATC
This sequence comes from Triticum dicoccoides, assembly GCF_002162155.2. Classification (NCBI taxonomy): domain Eukaryota; kingdom Viridiplantae; phylum Streptophyta; class Magnoliopsida; order Poales; family Poaceae; genus Triticum; species Triticum dicoccoides. The sequence continues at coordinate 428,875,144 of NC_041392.1, read as the reverse complement.
ATACGCTGGTAGTGTAGGCTTTAATGCTTCCTCCTCGATTTGGGGTAGCAACCTGCGCTTTCGGTAACTTTTGGTTGGGCGCTCGAGTTCGTATTCCTCGGCTGCCAGCACTTCGGTCCATCTATCCGCTAGCAGATCTTGATCAACTTGAAGCTGATGTTGCTTTTTCTTCAGGCTTTTTGTTGAGGCTATAAGCCGGCGCTTGAAGCGCTCCTGCTCGACGGGATCCTCAGGCATGATAAATTCTTCATCGCCGAGGCTCACCTCGTCATCAGAGAGAGGCATGTAGTTGTCATCCTCTGATTCTCCGTCTGCCGCCTGTTCCTTAGGGCTAGCTTGCCCATCCTCCCGCTCGAAGCCTGGCTAGAGGGGATTGTCTTCGGCACTGTCCGCAGCGTTATTGTCTCTTGTGCCGGTATCGCTGCTTTTGCTATGGCGGGGCTTAGAGCGGCGCTGATGATGCTGATTCTTAGATTGCTTCTCGAGGGGATTATCCTCCATTGCCTTATTGCCATCGCTTTCTTTGGGGGTGTCCACCATGTATATATCATATGATGAGGCGGTGGTTCCTGTTCTTCTCCTGCATCGTCGTCCATACCGTCGATGTTTTGGAGCTGAAATCAAGCATTTCGGTTAAGTCGTTGACAGTGGCTATTAAGTGGGTGGTGGGTGGGTGACGAATTTCTTCATCGTCCGCTTCCCACTCGAGTCGGACATAGTTTGGCCAAGGGTCTCCTGACAAGGAGAGAGACCTCAATGAATTTAGCACGTCGCCCAAGGGCGAGTGCTGAAAGATATCCGCAGAGGTATACTTCATGATCGGTGCCCAATCAGATTCGATAGGCACGGACGCAGGCGGTTTGGAGCCTATGGACGGGGACGAATCCAAGGGTTCGGCAACACAGATCTCATAGGAGGTGGAGTCAGTATTCGGCTCTATCGCCGCTGAGTGTGCGGCCTCCTCGCGGGGTCCATCCACCCATCCTCGGACGACACTATATGCTCCGCATTGAGGGTCGGAGTAGACACAAGTGTGTTCTCCCAAACACTGTCCGGCGGTAGAGCTAAGTCATGCTTGTCGTGATTGTGCGGCGCACCTGACATGGGCTCGAATCCGTCGAAGATCAAGTCTCCGCGGATATCGGCAGTATAGTTCAAGCTTCCATACCTGACCTGATGGCCAGGGGCGTAGCTCTCGATCTGCTCCAGATGGCGAGGCGAGTTGGCCCATAGTACGAATCCGCCGAATACGAAGATCTGTCCGGGGAGAAAAACCTCACCCTGGGTCACATCGTTGCCAATGATCGAAGGGGCCATCCAACCTTATGGTGAAGACACAGTGGAACTCTCAATGAAAGCACCAATGTCGGTGTCAAAACCAGCGGATCTCGGGTAGGGGGTCCCAAACTGTGCGTCTAAGGCGTGTGGTAACAGGAGGCAGGGGACACAATGTTTACCCAGGTTCGGGCCCTCTCGATGGAGGTAATACCTTACATCCTGCTTGATTGATCTTGATGATATGAGTGTTACAAGAGTTGATCTACCACGAGATCGTAGAGGCTAAACCCTAGAAGCTAGCCTATGAATATGATTGTTGTCGTCCTACGGACTAAACCCTCCAGTTTATATAGACACCAGAGGGGGCTAGGGTTACACAGAGTCGGTTACAAGGGAGGAGATCTACATATCCGAACTTCCAAGCTTGCCTTCCACGCAAAGGAGAGTCCTACCCGGACACGGGACGGAGTCTTCAATCTTGTATCTTCATAGTACAACAGTCCGGCCAAAGTATATAGTCCGGTTGTCTGAGGACCCCCTAATCCAGGACTCCCTCAGTCTCTTCCATTCTTGGTGTCTGGTTCCGTTGTGAGCATGGCTGCTCCCTTGCGCTTCATATCATTGGCCTTGGCCTTCTTCTCCTCTGGGTCCGCAGCAGGAAGCTCGAGGAGGGAGAGGCGCCCCTCCTCAGCTCTAGCACACTTGGTCGTGATGTTGAACAGCTCCAGGGTCGTGCACATCTCTTCATGGATGGCGGGCTCTTCTTCATCTTGACGCCACAGACGCCATCAGAGAACGCAGAGATGATGGTTTCGTAGGTCACCTTGGGGATCTTGATCCATGCGCTGTTGAAGCGCTGAATGTACTTCTGCAGGGTCTCTCCTAGTTGTTTCTTGATGCGGCACAGGTCGCTCGCGACAGGGGGTGGACGCGAGTGCCCTGGAAGTTGGCGATGAAGCTGGTGCGCATTTAATCCCAGGAGGAGATTGAACCCGAAGGCAGGTTCAGGAGCCAGGAGCGGGTGCCTTCCTTGAGAGCCATGGGAAACCAGTTCGCCATGACGTCTCGCCGTCGTTGGCCGCTTTGATGCTCAGCTCATAGAGTTGCAAGAATTCTTCGGGGTCGGGGGTGCCGTCGTAGCGAGGAGGCAGATCTGGCTTGAACTTTCCCGGCCAGGCAACGCTACGCAGATCGGGGGTGAAGGCGCGGCAGCCAGCTGTGGCCTTCGAGACCCGCCTTGGGGGTGGATCTTGGTCTTGATGGGGTCCGTTGCCCTGCTGCAACAGGTGGCACGCGGGCTTGCCGCAGCAGCCGGTCCTGGCGCGGTGGTGCGAGGAGCGGCAGAGCATTTTGTTGCAGCCGAGGGACTTCTTGACAGCTTCTCTCTTCACGCGCGGGCGCAGGACGCGGCGGGTCGCGTCGCGGAGCCACGCGTCTTGGCGCCAGGGCGCCGTATTGGGGCTGAGGTGGTGGAGGCGCTCCATGAGCTACATCGCCCGTAGCTGGCGGAGGGCGAGGTGGAGAGAGGGACGATGCAGGGGAGCCCCCTGCGGCGCGGACAAGCTCAGCGATACGGTCGAGCCAGTCCTCGTAGAAGTCGTCGACCGGACGGTAGCGCAGGAGCTCCTGCGCCATGAGGAGCGCAGCCCATGCATCCATGGGAGGGCGATGTGCATGGGAAGAAGAACCAGCCGGGGTCAGCGATGGAGTAGCGGTGCGGCCATCCCGCCGCATCGAGGGATGCAGCGAGGATGCTTGCTGCTCGTCCCCCGTCGGGCCGGTGGCGGCGTTGGCGGCAAGCGTCGGGGAACGACGAGGCGGCCCGCCGACGGGAGCCGTCTGAGCAACGTGGGCGGCGAGTGCAGCCCGGCGCTCAGCATGAGCGCGACGCACGTCTGCCATGGAGACGGCGAAGCAACGGAGTGCTGAGCGACCGAAAGAAGCTTCGGTGTACCCCTACATGGCGCGCCAAATGTCGGATCACAGGTTTCGGCAAACCCTTGAGGTTCGAACAATGGGGTGCGTGTGAAGGTTTTCTCCCTATCGATCCACGCCCTAGCTCTCTAAGATCTCGTAGATGAACTCAATGAACTCACAACACAGAAAGACACAAGATTTATACTGGTTCGGGCCACCGTTGTGGTGTAATACCCTGCTCCAGTGTGGTCGTGGATTACCTCTTGGGCTGATGAAGAACTATTACAAGGGGAAGAACAGCCTCCTAAGGTTGAGGTGTTCTTGTGCTTGGTGGACTCGCGATGAGGTCGATCCTCACTTGTATCTAGTCCCCTTGTGCTCCCTCTTTCCTCTCTTTCTCTCTTCTCTCTCTCTCTCTCTCTCTCTCCTCTCTCTCTCCTCTCTCTCTCCTCGCTCTCTCCTCGCCCCTTTTCTGTGGTGGCTAGTTCTACTTATATAGGCCCTGGTCCTCTCCCCAAATAATGAGCGGGAAGGGAGCCAACAACGGCCAATTCGAAAGGGGACAGCTAGTACAAGTTATACTGACAAAAGGTGGTCTTCGCCTGCCAAAGGCTCTGGTGGTGACGCTGTCTTGGGCTCCATGGTGACCTCCATCCTGCCGTCCTTTGGGCCTTGGTCTGGTTGCACCAATATGGAAACCTTTGCCTGATGCCTCGGTACTCCGCGCCTGTGCTTGCCCCCTTGGCACCAAAGAGGAAACATGGACACTGCACGCGCTGGCGCCCGCCTGGCCTCGATCATCATGGCTCATGTCACGAGGACCTCGCGAGGTTTGCCCTGCCTTGATCTCTCCGCCCCTTGCGAGCCTGCCTAGCGAGGCCGCTCCTAAGGAGGTCTTGCGTCGTCCGCCTCGCGAGGCTTGGCCCCTCGCGAGGGTCTTGAATGCCTTGTCGATGAAGATGGGTCGTACAAACCTGCCAGCCCAGCCATGCAGTGGGCCGCATGCAAGTCTGGGACCCCCGTTCCCAGGACGTCGACACCCGCGAGGTGAACATGGCTCTCCCCAAGCTCGAGGCCACGCGCCCGCTCAGGTGGTCCAAGTGCGCCATTAGCTTCAGCTCGTCCGACCAGCTCAAGTGCGCGGCAACCGCTGGCGCCCTCCCGATGCTCTGCTCGCCCATCATCAGCAATGTCCAAGTCACCAAGAACCTCATCGGCAGCGGCGTAGGTTTCAATGTCCTGTCCATCAAGACGTTCGATTGCCTCCAAGTGCCATACGATCAGCTACAGCATACCAAGCCCTTCTTAGGAGTGACCGACGGCTCCTCCACCCCGATAGGGTAGGTCTGCCTCCCCGTCACATTCGGCCAGCGCGACAATTACTACACTGAGCTCGTCGACTTCGACATCGCCCACATCCGTCTGCCACACAACGCCATCCTTTGTGTCGGTGTTCTGGGAACGGGGGTCCCAAGACTTGCCTGCCTGCGGCCTGCGGCGTGGCTCAAAGGGGGGCCCAGCACGGCCCATCTTCACCAACACAGACCCAAGACCCTCGTGAGGGGCCAAGCCTCGCGGGGCGGACGACGTGGAGCTTCCTCAAGCACGGCCTCATCAAGCTGGCTTGCGAGGAGGCGGAGAGATCAAGGTGGGGTACCTCACGAGGAGCCTGTGACGCAAGCCATGATGACCAAAGGCGCCAGGCGGGTGCCAGCCCGCGCAGCGTCCTCCTTTCCTCTTTGGTGCAAAGGGAGCAAGCGCAGCCACGGAGTACCGAGGCATCAGGCAAAGGTTGCCATTTCGGTGAAACAAGACCAAGACCAGGAGGAATGCAAGAAGGAGGTCATTGTGGAGCCCAAGACGGCGTCACCACCAGAGCTTTGTGCAGGCGAAGACTACTTTTGTCAGGATAGCTGGTACTAGCTGTCCCCCTTCAAATTAGCCCGCCATTGTTGGCTCCCTTCCCGCTCGATATTTGGGAAGAGGACCAGGGCCTCTATAAATAGGACCAGCCACCCACAGAACAAGGGGGCGGGGAGAATCAGAGGGAAAGAGAGAAAAAACGATGAAAGGAAGGAGGGAGCGAATCAAGAATTAGGGCATCGAGAATCAGAGAGAGAGAGAGAGAGAGAGAGAGAGAGAGAGAGAGAGAGAGAGAGAAGGGTGACTGAACTCCTCCTAGCAGTTCATCGCCCCGGCCAAGAACAGACCCTCGCGAGGCTGTTCTTCCTTGTATTGTTCATCATCAGCCCAAGAGGCAATCCACCACACCACACACTGGAGTAGGGTATTACACCACAACGGTGGCCCAAACCAGTATAAACCCTGTGTCCCTCGTGTTGTTCTTTCCATAGCTTAGATCTTTGCGTGGCGGAGGGGTGTAGGTAGGTAGGAGGTGAAATCTCCATGCGCACCCCAGTGTTCGAACCTCAAGGGTCCATCGGAACCCGAAATCCGACATTTGGCGCACCAGGTAGGGGTGCACCGGAATTCATCTTCCACCACCCCGTTCTCCTCCGACCGTCGCGCCCATGTCTGACGCTCGTCGGGCCTGCACCGAGCGCCGGGCCGCTCTCGCTTCCCGCATCGCCCAAACGGCTCTTGTCGGCGGGCGTCCTCGTTGTTCCCCGTCACCTGCGTCAACGCCGCCACCGACCCGGCGGGGGACGAGCAGCAAGCATCGTCTCAACATCCGTCCGTGCGGCAAGACGGCCGCACCACAACTCCCTCGCTCACCCCAGCTGGTTCTTCATCCCGCGCGCTCCGCGCGCCCATGGAGGCTCGAGCTGCGCTCATCGCGGCAAACGAGCTCCTGCACTACCGTCCCGTCGACGACGTCTACGAAGAATGGCTCGACCGCGTCGCCGAGCTCGTCCGCGCCGCAGGAGGCTCTCCTGCGTCGTCCGTTCCGCTGCACCGCACCCCGCCCCACGCGGGCGACGAAGCTCCGACGGCGCCCCGGCCGCCTCCTCCTCAGGAAGGCTCCACGGCTCCAGGGCGCGTGGCCCCTGGGCAGAACCCGCTCCGTCAGGTGGCAGCGCGGCAAGAGCAGAGCTGCCAAGAAGTCCCTCGCCCGCAAGAAGCTGCCCGGGTGCTCCCTGCTCCAGCACGTCGCGACCATGCTCCTGCTCCCGCGCGTCAAGACCCCGCGCTGCTCCCAGCTGCAGCGCAAGGGGACATGCAAGACCAAGCTCTCCGCCACCCGAGGCCTCCTGTGGCCACAGCAGGCTGTCGCGCCTTCACCCCCGAGCTACGCAGCATCGCGTGGCCCGGCAAGTTCAAGCCAGACCTGCCTCCTCGTTACGACGGCACGACTGACCCTGCGGAGTTCCTCCAGCTCTACGAGCTGGGCATCGAAGCTGCCAACGGAGACGAGAAGGTCATGGCGAACTGGTTTCCCATGGCGCTCAAGGACGGGCCCCGCACCTGGCTCCTGAACCTGGCTCCAGGCACGATCTCCTCCTGGGACGAGATGCGCACCCGCTTCATCGCCAACTTCCAAGGTACTCGCGACCGGCCACCCACCATGAGCAACATGCACCGCATCAAGCAACAACCCGGGGAGACCCTGCAGAAGTACATCCAGCGGTTCAACAACGGACGCCTCAAGATTCCCAAGGTGACTGAGGAGGCCATCATCTCAGCCTTCTCTGATGGCGTGCGCGATGTCAAGATGAAGGAGGAGCTGGCGATGCATGAAGACCTGTGCACTTCCTTGGAGCTGCTCAACTTGGCAACCAAGTGCGCCAGGGCTGAGGAAGGGTGTCTCTCCCTCCTCGAGCTGCCTGCCGCAGACTCAGAAGAGAAGAAGCCCAAGGCAAAGGATGTGAAGCGCAAGGGGGTTGCCGTGCTCACGGTAGAACCAGACACCAAGCGGGGCAGAGATCAGCCCGAACCTTCCAAGGGCAGCCGGTACTGTGTGTACCACGACCTCCACGCCCACAACACCAACGAATGTCAAGAGCTCCGGGCCGTGCGGGAAGGAAGGATCGGCCATCGCCCCGACCGCGGTGACCGGGGCTACGGTCGAGGAGGAGGAAGGAACGCAGGACGCTGGGAAGACCGTGGCCCGCGCCAAGGGTGGCGCGACCAACCTCGCGAGGATCGCTGGCAAGACCCTCTTCGCGAGGGAGACTGGAGGGATCAGCCTCGCGAGGATCGCCCGCAAGGCAACGTAGGCCTCCCCCCACTGCCGCCACAGCCAAGGAGAAACGAGGACCGCCACCAAGACGAGGGGGCTGGGGGCTTCCAGGAGCCGTGCGCGATCGCCTGCATCCTGGGCGGGGCTCAAGCCCCAGCCTCTCAACGCATCTTCAAGTAGTTCACCCACGAAGTGAATGCAGTCCTCCCCAGGCTCGAAGCCACGGGCCCTCTCAGGTGGTCGGCATGCGCCATCACGTTCAGCTCAGCAGATCAGCTCAAGTGTGCGGCTACAGCCGGAGTCCTCCCAATGCTTTGTTCCCCAATCATCAGCAACGTGGTGGTTACCAGGACCCTCATCGATGGCGGGGCAGGGCTCGACGTCCTGTCCGTGGAAACATTCAACAATCTCCAAGTGCCCTACAGCCATCTTCAGCCAACCAAGCCATTCTCTGGAATCACCGACGGCCCCACGGTCACGATTGGGCAGGTCCGCCTCCCTGTCACCGTCGGGGCATGCGACAACTACCGCACCAAGCTCATCGACTTCGACGTCGCTCACATTCGCCTGCCGTACAACGCCATCCTTGGGTACCCAGCGCTGGCCAAGTTCATGGCCGTAACTCACCATGGCTACAACGTCCTCAAGATGCCAGGAAGTGGCGGAGTTATCACGGTGAACTGTGAAGAGAAGGATGCGGTGTGTTCCCTGGAACGAGCCTTTCAGGTCGCGTCACTGGAAGACCCGGATCGCGGAAGCAGGAGGCTTCCCGAGACCGCCCCCAAGAAGAAGAAGACAATGTCCGGCCCGGCCCCTTAGGAGGCAGGCCCCTCTGGGCCCGTGCCTGCCCAGGGGGAACCTCCTTCCATCGAATAGGAAAGCGCGCCCGGCGCCCTCCTCTGGCAGGGCTCGGGGGCTCTCCCCTGGAGGGCCACCGACCTAACTAGGGTCACGAGGGAGGTGCTTGGGCACCACATGGCGGCGTGTTTCAAAGCACGTTTCCCTCATGAAGGAGTAAGGCAAGGAGATCCAGACCCTCAGGAGTTCTTCAGCAAGGCCATTCAGGAGTTGCAGGAGTCAAGGGTCATGAAAGGCGGCCGCCATCTACCAGCAGTGGCTCCCCATCCATGCGAGGATGGTGGGCTGCACGTCTGCATCAACATACCAGGGCTCAACCGACTCGCCTCTCTGGAGCGCCTCTGGCCCTCGCGAGTGGGGCGCTGCGGAGGTCCACCCCACAGCTACGTTCGCATGCCTTACGACTTGCCGCACGCAGCTACCACGTACCTGCGCCTCATGAGGGCCATCATGGAGGCACAAGAGGCCAGGCGTTCCGCAGCCCTGGCGGAGATGGAGATGGTCCGCGGGGAGCCGCCAGCACCTCCGGAGCCTCTCGAGGCCCCCGGGCCTGGGGGCTCATGAGGATCGGCTTCCACAGCCCACCGAGTCTGCTACACCAACACCCCTTCGTCCTCAACGTCATCAGGTGACATCTTTCAAGTTTCACTTCCAGTTGGGAGCGCCCCCCAGGGCTGCATTATTCCTAGGCCGCGTGGGTCCGTCCCTGCGGCATGTATCCCTTTTATTTCATGTTGTTAGCATACCTTGTTGGGGGCGCCCCTCGGGCTGCATCATCCCCAAGTCGCTCGGGCCGGACCCAGCGGCGTGTATCTCATTTGCATTTATTTCCAGTTATGCGTTATACCCACCATGCTTGATTGTTTGATGCCGGTCCACGGCACCTCTTCTTCTCCATGCCGACCACTTGCACGTTAAAGGGGGGTACCTTAGCATCGCGACTCAGGGCTCTTACTAGCTCTCCAGCCCTCACCCTCTGGCCTTGTCCACGACATCGCGACCTGGCATACCAGTGACGACTGAGACCAGCTCGAGGGCCGGGACCTGAGGACGTAGAGTGCCGGCATCTAACCAAATTTGCAGGGACACATCACAAGATAAGGCCCAGTGCCAAGCGCAACCCGCCTAGAGGTAGGGCCCCGTGAGTCTCCCGCTGGCCCACGGGTGCCCAGATACACCTCGCCAGGCCCTACTGTGCCAGCCACGTGTTAGGGCGGGGCTGTACACGCCCCGGGGGCTCCTCCCGAAGGGGGCCCCCTCCCATGTACCAGTGGAAGCACCATGCTCCATGTTGGCTGACGACACTGCCGAGGAGCAGCTATGCCCGTACACATACGGAAGCGCTATGCTCCTCGCTGGTGATAAACAACTGAGGGTGGCCCTCGGGCCGCATCAACCTCAGGGAGCCCGGAGCTCAGTGTCTGGCCTCATCGTAATGCCTCCCCTCGGGAGTGTCGCGCGAGGGGGCTGGGCACGGGGGCTGCGCCTGGGTCACGCCCAGACGCACGCCGCCCAGCCAGGCCCCCCCTGGGCCTGGTTTGTCGCGCGTCTCTCCCTGAGCGGAGCCAAGGTACGAAGGCCGTTTGAGCGTTAAGGGGGACTCCTGAGCATCGCGACTCAGGAGCCTAACTGGTCGCATAGCCCATCACTCCTTAGTTCCGAAAGGCTAACACTGGGTGAGGTATGCGCGCGGTTGGGCTCTGCAGACGTAGAACGGTAGATCCACCCACATCACACCTCCCTACTTGTTGTTCGTACGCCAAGGGGGACTCCTAAGCATCGCGACTCAGGGGCCTAACTTGTCACGTAGCCCCTCACTCCTTGGCCCCGTCCTAGTTTCCGGTCGGGACTAACGCTGGGTGAGGTATGCGCGGGGCCGGGCTCTGCCGGCGTAGAACATAAGCAAGTAGGAAGGAAAAGCGCAAATTTCAAGGAATTCAAAAGCAAATATCACAGTCCACACTGTTATCTCAATGCCAAACACAAGTTTGAACGCCTCCCCGAGGCATGATACATGTGCAATAATCAAAGGCAGGACAGGAGCCACAACAGAGTCACTTGTCGGCGATGGAGCAGCGCGGAGTGGGTGCGCCTCATGGAGCAGTGGGGTCGGCAGCGCCTTGCTTCGGCTTGGTGCTGAAGGCCCGGAACTTCCCCAGCAGAGCCTCCGCACGACCCTTCAAGGCCTCGGCAGCGGCAGCGGCATGCTCGCCGCTTACTGGCTCCAGCAGGCTGTCGAGGTCGACGTCGGGATCGCGAAGGTAGATGTGGGTGAGCACCCGCGTCAGTGCTGCAGAAGACAGGACACGCGCCTCGGCCTTAGCCGTGGGGCCAAGGCCAGGGGCGACATCTTCAAGAGCGCGAACCAGGAAGGGAAGCAGCTTGGCGGGGCCGTCCTTGGCGCCGGCCAGCGGGCTCTCCAGGACGCTGTCGTAAAGCATCCTCAGTGAGGAGCGAGCCTTCGCCTCCATCTCCGTGAAGGCCACGCGGTCCTCGGCAAGAACCAGGGCCTTGTCGTCCAGCTCGGCCTTCCTCGCCCCAACTCCTGCTCCAGCGTGCCTAGGCGGTCGTGGTGCTTCCTGAGCTTGACCTCCCTCTCCTTGACGGCCGCCTCGCGAGCCTTCACGCCTTCTTCCTGCTCTTGGCAAAGGCGGACCTCTTTCGCGAGTTGGTCCCGCAGGCCTTGCAGCTCATCCTCCAGCGCCTTGCAGCGACCATGAACGTCGACCACCTCCCCCAGGGCTGCGTCACGAGCAGCCTTCGCCTCAAGGACGGCCTGCTTCTCCTCATCGCAAGCCGTCGAGGCCTGGACCAGCGCCGCCCGAATCGAAGCGTCAGAGCGAACCCATCCTGAAGCCATCTCCAAGCGCCCGGCCACCAAGCGAGGGTCAGCGCCAAAAAGATCCTGCCGCAGTCGGTCCAGCTCAGCAACAGCATGATCCAGAACGGCAGAAGGAGTCGGAGAGACAGCAGCCGGTGGAGTAGGAGGAGAAGGCGGTAGTGCGGCCACAGCATCCTGAGGCGGAGTCTGGCGCGCCCCAACGGCTGTAGTGGCGGCGGCAGGCAAGGACACCTCGGGAGTCACTTGGGCCGTGGGGGCTGAGCTCGCCCCAGCCAGCTCAGCCAGGCCTCGCGAGGACGACCGGGCAGGAGAAGCCTGTGCGTCGCGGTCACCCTCCTTCGCGAGCAGAGGCGCTGCCACAGATGGAACCTCAGGAGCTCCCTTCGGCTTCTTTGCTGCGGGCGCGAGCCTATCCAAAAGATGCAGACGTCAAGCCTCAGAAGCACAACAAGAAATAAAGACAAGAATCAAATGCTTACGGGTCGTCGCCAGTGAGCTCGAGCGGCCTCCGGCCAAATTTGAAGCCTGAAAGCCGGCTGGAAGGGTCAACCTCGGGAAGCTTGGAAGCGGGAGGTGCGTCTACGGTCCGCCTCGGGGCCGGGGCAGACCCGCGGGAGATCAGCCCGGTCCTGTCCTTCTTCGGGATCGGGGGCAAGCTCCCGCCGTCCTGCTCGTCGTCATCCTCGTCGTCATTGCTCGGAGAGAGGCGGAGAACGCGGGACCTGTGCCGGGGGAGTGGAGCCCTCAACTCTCCGTCAGTCGCCTCGGAGTCAGGCCCTCTTTCCCGCTCCCCTCCTTCCTCCTCTTCGCTGGAGTCATCAGAGGGCACATCCACCGGTTCCTCGGGAGTTTCCATGGGCACGGGCCCATCCCCGTTGAAGACGGGCATGGACTCCACTACCTGCTCCCAGTCGTCGCAGAGGAACAAGGGCGTAGGAGCGCCCACCAACCTCGCCACATCGCCCCCGACCAGAGATTGTAGGACCGCAACCAGATCTCCGTCGGCCAAGGCCGCGGGGCTCGGACGGGGCCTCCACATCGGAAGTGAGTACTGCCGAAGCAGAGCCAGCTGGTGCTCCAGGAATTCCCTCAGCAGCGACGCGCAAGTCAGCTTCGCCGCCGCCATGTTGGCCGGCCTCAGATCCGCGTCCATGTTCTCCAACATAGCTTCGCGCGGGGGTCCGCGAGCTCCGCTCGACCCCAATCGCTGGAGCTCGTGGGCTGCTTCGTGGGCAAGATCAGCCGAGGTTGGATGCGCCCAGCATCCACCAAGACCCACTTGCTCCTGAAGCCCTCAATCCTTTTCCCAGGGTTCGAAATGGCAATGGCGCCACCGTACGCGATGAAGGTCGCGCACACGGAAGCAGGACCGCGAGAGGTCCGGAGGTAGAAGTAGTGGCGCAGCAAGGCCACTGTGGGCTGCACCCCTATGTGAGCCTCGTCGTAATAGGAAAAGATTGCCAGGAGAAGGACGGAGTTGGGGTGGAGATGCAGAGCCTGTAGCTTGTAATGGTGGAGGACAGAGAAGAAGAACTCGGAGAAGGGAGGCACCAGGCCAGCAGCAATGGCACTTACGAAGAACGGATAGAAGGTACTCCCTTGACCCTTAGGGGTGGCAAAGCCGGCCTTGAACACCTTTGCCCCGTTGATGCCCCGTGCCATCGCCATCCGGCGCAACCGGGCAAGGCTCGCCTCCGACACGTTCGGCGAGTCCAGGGCAGACGAGTACCAAGCTACGGCCGGGGGCTGACGAGGCGCCATGGCTTCCTAGGTCACACGATCGGAGTAGATCTGGAAAGTTTGGAGGAAGGAAGGAGAGGTGCAAGAAAGGGGATCTGAGCAGCAACCGTGGAAAGCAAGAAGCAAAGCCTAGGCGGATGCCGCTCCTTTATCAACTCACGCGGTTGCTAAGGCGCCCACGTCCAATCAACCGCCACGCGGCGCCCGAGGCCGCAGGCTGTTAGGGCCCACAGCGCTTCGCCCTCGCCCTTCCGCCTCCCTGCACGGCCAAGTCCGGGCGCGCCTTGGGCCCGGGGGCTACTGTCGGCATTCTGGGAACGGGGGTCCCCAGACTTGTCTGCCTGCGGCCTGCGGCGTGGCTCAAAGAGGGGCCCAGCATGGCCTATCTTCACCAACACAGACTCAAGACCCTAGCGAGGGGCCAAGCCTCGCGGGACGGACGACGCGGAGCTTCCTCAGGCACGGCCTCATCAGGCTGGCTCGTGAGGAGGCAGAGAAATCAAGGCGGGGTACCTCACGAGGTGCCCGTGACGCAAGCCATGACGACCAAGGGTGCTAGGCGGGTGCCAGCCCGCGCAGTGTCCTCCTTTCCTCTTTGGTGCAAAGGGGGCAAGCGCAGCCGCGGAGTACCGAG
>NC_041392.1:428848646-428859795 GCF_002162155.2 Triticum dicoccoides | reverse complement strand
CTCGGTACTCCGCGGCTGCGCTTGCCCCCTTTGCACCAAAGAGGAAAGGAGGACACTGCGCGGGCTGGCACCCGCCTAGCACCCTTGGTCGTCATGGCTTGCGTCACGGGCACCTCGTGAGGTACCCCGCCTTGATTTCTCTGCCTCCTCACGAGCCAGCCTGATGAGGCCGTGCCTGAGGAAGCTCCGCGTCGTCCGTCCCGCGAGGCTTGGCCCCTCGCTAGGGTCTTGAGTCTGTGTTGGTGAAGATAGGCCATGCTGGGCCCCTCTTTGAGCCACGCCCCAGGCCGCAGGCAGACAAGTCTGGGGACCCCCGTTCCCAGAATGCCGACAGTAGCCCCCGGGCCCAAGGCGCGCCCGGACTTGGCCGTGCAGGGAGGCGGAAGGGCGAGGGCGAAGCGCCACGGGCCCTAACAGCCTGCGGGCTCGGGCGCCGCATGGCGGTTGATTGGACGTGGGCGTCTCCACTTCCCCATGGCGCCTCGGCAACTGCACGGATTGGACAAGTCCCTGCATGCAAAGCGGGTCATGATTGCCTGCGATCGTGGAGGTCGGCGGTTGGCCTTCGCCGGCTATAATTACAGAACGGTGCGCGCCCTTCTAGTCCATCCCTTCTTGCTTCTCCTTCTTCCCGATCCTTGCTCCGTCTTGCTACAATGGCTCCGATCCACCGGTTCTTGATGGCAGAGAAGGAAAAGGCTCCCCGAGAGGAACCAGACCCGCTCCCGCCGAAGAAATGGCTCGTCCTCCGTGGCCCGGACGAGGGGGCCCATTAGGTGGTGTCGAGGCCTTGGTGCGAGTGGGCACCACCGGGGTTCCCGCTTCCCTTGTACGCCCACATCGAGGGCCCTGAGGGAGCTGATGCTGATTGCCATGGGCGGCGCCACCGTCGGGGCCGACGGGTCACGAAGGTGTGGGTCGTCCCCCCTGGGGTCCACACCGAGGGCTCCTCCCGAGAGCTCGTGCTCCATGTCGCCATGCCTCCACAGTCATGGATTCGCCTTCCTCCCTTTTTCGCCTCCATCGTCCCACAGGGAGAGCCCCTGGAGCTTTGGCTGCAGCACCCTCGCGACCGAGGCAGAGGTCGCAGTCATTGCCCCGGGTGAGGTCTTCATGACTCGAGGCTGGAGCGAAATCGCTCGGGTTTGCAGGACAGGAGGCGTCTTCGCGATCCACTTGGAGTACGACGGTGCTTTGGTGATGTGCTTCAAGGTCTTCGATGCGAATGGGCGCCGGCTGGAGTGCTGCCCTGGGATAGGTGGCCGGGACCCTGCTGCGGCGAGGATTGGGCCCGCCGACCGCTCCCTTGGCGGATCCTCAGGCGGCGGAGGCGTCGGAGGTTCCATCTACGAGCGACGACAGCTACGAGCTCCCGAGCCGGCGCCGCTCCTGGAGCAGGGCGGGCTCGTCAGGCCGCCGCCGACTCTGATCTGGATGGGGTTGGCGCCGGTGCTTGACGACCCACTGTTGATGATGGCATCTCTTGTAGGGGCACACATAGTTAGTGTCCCTTTAGGATTTGTTCCCTGCGAGGAATCAGAGACATGTCCCGTGGGGGCTTGTAAGGTGCCTGTGATCCTGTTTTGTTAATATAACCCTTGTCGCAGAATTGTGCGAGTTGCTCATTCCGTCTTAGATCAGTTCTCCCTTTCGAACCTCACGAGGGCTTGGTGCTCTGCACCGACAGGTCCCAGTCCCAAGTCGCTGGTATGCCAGGTCGCGATGCCGTGGTCAAGGCCAGGAGGTGAGCGACCCGGAGTCCGGTAAGAGCCCCTGAGTCGCGATGCTCAAGAGGTCCCCTTTGGCGCTCAAGCAGCCATCGTTCGGTGAGAAAGGAGAGCGGCGTCGCTAACACGGGATTGCATTAGGTGCGGGGATGGTGCCACGGTAGCTGGCACTTCTGGGTGGTGACTTATCTCGAGAATCAGGGGTCGCTCTCTGGTGTGTCGCCGGGTCAGTGCATCGGCAGGCGCGAGGTTGCTCGACGAGGTCCTCGCGTGTCCCTCCCCTCTCGCCTTTGCTCCCCTTTCTGCTCTACGTCCTCGGGTCCCGGCCCTCGAGCGAGTCTCAGCCGTCGCTGGTATGCCAGGTCGCGATGCCGTGGACAAGGCCAGAGGTTGAGGGCTGGAGAGCCAGTAGGATCCCTGAGTCACGATGCTCAGGCACCCCCCCCCCCCTTTAAGGTGCAAGCGGTTCGCGCGGATGAGAGTGAAGGAGACACCGCAAGGGCCTCGCCTGACGCAGCTCCTTCAGGAGATCCTGTAGACCCATCATAGAAAAGACGAGGGGTTGCCATGATAATTGACAGTCAGCCGTTGGTTGCTTCCGAGGGGTACGAGGCACTGAAGGCTTGACGAGGTGGCGCCGTGCGGGGCTGCCGCGGCTAGAGCTTAGTCATTCAGGTTTGTCGGCGTTGCAGGGACGGACCCATGCGCAAGCGTCGTGCCGTTTGAGAGCAGTTCCGTCAGTTGGCGTCAGTTGAGCGGGCAGCTAGGTCGGCATGGAGAAGAAGAGGTGCCGTGGACCAGCATCAAATAATCAAGCATGGTGGGTATAACGCATAACCGGAAATAAATGCAAATGAGATACATGCCGCTGGGCCTGGCCCGAGCGACTTGGGGATGATGCAGCCCGAGGGGCGCCCCCAACAAGGTAAGCTAACAACATGAAATAAAAGGGATACATGCCACAGGGACAGACCCACACGGCCTAGGAATAATGCAGCCCTGGGGGGCGCTCCCAGCTGGAAGTGAAACTTGAAAGATGTCACCTTATGACGTTGATGATGAAGGGGTGTTGGTGTAGCAGACTCAGTGGGCTGTGGAAGCCGATCCTCACGAGCCCCCAGGCCCGGGGGCCTCGGGAGGCTCCGGAGGTGCTGGCGGCTCCCCGCGGACCATCTCCATCTCCGCCAGGGCTGCGGAACGCCTGGCCTCTTGTGCCTCCATGATGCCCCTCGTGAGGCGCTGGTACGTGGTAGCCGCGTGCGCCAAGCCGTAAGGCATGCGAACATAGCTGTGGAGTGGACCTCCGCAGTGCCCCACTTGCAAGGGCCAGAGGCGCTCCAGAGAGGCGACTCGGTTGAGCCCTGGTATGTCGATGCAGACACGCAGCCCACCATCCTCGCCTGGATGGGGAGCCACTGCTGGTAGACGGCGGCCGCCTTTCATGACCCTTGACTCCTGTAGCTCCTGAATGGCCTTGCTAATGAACTCCTGTGGGTCTGGCTCTCCTTGCCTTGCTCCTTCTTGAGGGAAACGTGCTTCGAAACACGCCTCCATGTGGTGCCCAAGCGCCTCCCTCGTGACCCTAGCCAGGTCGGTGGCCCTCCAGGGGAGAGCCCTCGAGCCCTGCCAGAGGAGGGCGCCGGGCACGCTTTCCTATGCGATGGAAGGAGGTCCTCCCTGGGCAGGCACGGGCCCAAAGGGGCCTGCCTTCTGAGGGGTCGGGCCGGACCGTGTCTTCTTCTTCTTGGGGGTGGTCTCGGGAGGCCTCCTGCTTCCGCGATCCAGGTCTTCCAGTGACGCGGCCTGAAAGGCTCGTTCCAGGGAACACACCGCGTCCTTCTCTTCACAGGGCAACGTGATGACTCCGCCACTTCCTGGCATCTTGAGGACGTTGTAGCTGTGGTGAGTTACGGCCATGAACTTGGCCAGCGCTGGGTACCCAAGGATGGTGTTGTACGACAGGCGAATGTGAGCGACGTCGAAGTCGATGAGCTCGGTGCGGTAGTTGTCGCGTGCCCCGAAGGTGACAGGGAGGCAGACCTGCCCAATCGGGACCGTGGAGCCGTCGGTGATTCCGGAGAACGGCTTGGTTGGCTGAAGCTAGCTGTAGGGCACTTGGAGATTTTTGAATGTTTCCACGGACAGGACGTTGAGCCCTGCCCCGCCATCGATGAGGGTCCTGGTGACCACCACGTTGCTAATGATTGGGGAACAAAGCATTGGGAGGACTCCGGCTGTAGCCGCACACTTGAGCTGATCTGCTGAGTTGAGCGTGATGGCGCACGCTGACCACCTGAGAGGGCACGTGGCTTCGAGCCTGGGGAGGACCGCATTCACTTCACGGGTGAACTGCTTGAAGATGCGTTGAGAGGCTGGGGCTTGAGCCCCGCCCAGGATGCAGGCGATCGCGCGCGGCTCCTGGAAGCCCCCAGCCCCCTCGTCTTGGTGGCGGTCCTCGTTTCTCCTTGGCTGCGGCAGCAGTGGGGGGAGGCCTGCGTTGCCTTGCGGGCGATCCTCGCGAGGCTGATCCCTCTAGTCTCCCTCGCGAGGCGGGTCTTGCCAGTGATCCTCGCGAGGTTGGTCACGCCACCCTTGGCGCGGGCCACGGTCTTCCCAGCGTCCTGCGTTCCTTCCTCCTCCTCGACCGTAGCCCCGGTCACCGTGGTTGGGGTGACGGCCGATCCTTCCTTCCCGCACGGCTCGGAGCTCTTGACATTCGTTGGTGTTGTGGGTGTGGAGGTCGTGGTACACACAGTACCGGCTGCCCTTGGAAGGTTCGGGCTGATCTCTGCCCCGCTTGGTGTCTAGTTCTGCCGCGAGCATGGCAGCCCCCTTGCGCTTCACATCCTTGGCCTTGGGCTTCTTCTCTTCTGGGTCTGCGGCAGGCAGCTTGAGGAGGGAGAGACGCCCTTCCTCAGGCCTGGCGCACTTGGTTGCCAAGTTGAACAGCTCCAAGGAAGTGCACAGGTCTTCATGCATCGCCAGCTCCTCCTTCATCTTGACATCGCGCACGCCGTCGGAGAAGGCTGAGATGATGGCCTCCTCAGTCACCTTGAGAATCTTGAGGCGTGCGTTGTTGAAGCGCTGGATGTACTTCTGCAGGGTCTCCCCGGGTTGTTGCTTGATGCGGTGCATGTTGCTCATGGTGGGTGGCCGGTCGCGAGTACCTTGGAAGTTGGCGATGAAGCGGGTGCGCATCTCATCCCAGGAGGAGATCGTGCCTGGAGCCAGGCTTAGGAGCCAGGTGCGGGCCCCGTCCTTGAGTGCCATGGGAAACCAGTTCGCCATGACCTTCTCGTCTCCGTTGGCAGCTTCGATGCCCAGCTCGTAGAGCTGGAGGAACTCCGCAGGGTTAGCCGTGCCGTCATAACGTGGAGGCAGGTCTGGCTTGAACTTGCCGGGCCACGCGACACTGCGCAGCTCGGTGGTGAAGGCACGGCAGCCTGCTGTGGCCACGGGAGGCCTTGGGTGACGGAGAGCTTGGTCTTGCATGTCCCTACGCGCTGCAACTGAGTCTTGACGTACGGGAGCAAGAGCATGGTCGCGACGTGCTGGAGCAGGGAGCGCCCTGGCAGCTTCTTGCGGGCAAGGGACTTCTTGGCAGCTCTGCTCTTGCCGCGCTGGCACCTGAAGGAGCGGGTTCCGCCCAGGGGCCACGCGCCTTGGAGCCATGGCGCCTTCCTGAGGAGGAGGCGGCCGGGGCGCCGCCGGATCTTCGTCGCCCGCGCGGGCGGGGTGCGGTGTAGCGGAACGGACGGCGCAGGAGAGCCCCCTGCGGCGCGGACAAGCTCGGCGACGTGGTCGAGCTATTCTTCGTAGACGTCGTAGACGGGACGGTAGCGCAGGAGCTCGTTTGCCGCGATGAGCACAGCTCGAGCCTCCATGGGCGCGCAGAGTGCGCGGGACGAAGAACCAGCTAGGGTGAGCGAGGGAGTTGCGGTGCGGCCGTCTTGCCGCACGAACGGTTGCTGAGATGATGCTTGCTGCTCGTCCCCCGCCGGGCCAGTGGCGGTGTTGACGACAGGTGATGGGGAACGGCGAGGACGCCCGCCGACAGGAGCCGTCTGGGAGACACGGGAAGCGAGAGCGGCCCAGGGCTCGGCGCGGGCCAGACGAGCGTCAGACATGGGCGCGATGGTCGGAGGAGAACGGGGTGGTGGAAGATGAATTCCGGCGCACCCCTACCTGGCGCGCCAAATGTCGGATTTCGGGTTCCGGTAGACCCTTGAGGTTCGAACACTGGGGTGCGCACGGAGATTTTGCCTCCTACCTACCTGCACCCCTCCGCCACACAAAGATCTAAGCTATGGAAAGAACAACACGAGGGACATAGGGTTTATACTGGTTCAGGCCACCATTGTGCTGTAATACCCTACTCCAGTGTGTGGTGTGGTGGATTGCCTCTTGGGCTGGTGATGAACAATACAAGGAAGAACAGCCTCGCAAGGGTCTATTCTTGGCCGGGGCGATGAACTGCTAGGAGGAGTTCGGTCACCCTTCTCTCTCTGTCTCTCTCTCTCTCTCTCTCTGATTCTCGATGCCCTAATTCTTGATTCTCTCCTCCTTCTTCCTTCCTTGTTTTTCTCTCTTCTTCTCTGATTCTCCCCGCCCCCCTTGTTCTGTGGGTGGCAGGTCCTATTTATAGAGGCCCTGGTCCTCTTCCCAAATATCGAGCGGGAAGGGAGCCAACAATGGCGGGTTAATTTGAAGGGGGGCAGCTAGTACCAGCTATCCTGACAAAAATAGTCTTCGCCTGCACAAAGCTCTGGTGGTGACGCCGTCTTGGGTCCACAATGACCTCCGTCTTGCAGTCCTCCTAGTCCTGGTCTTGTTGCACCGAAATGGCAACCTTTGCTTGATGCCTCGGTACTCCGCGGCTGCGCTTGCCCCCTTTGCACCAAAGAGGAAAGGAGGACACTGCGCGGGCTGGCACCCGCCTGGCACCCTTGGTCGTCATGGCTTGCGTCACGGGCACCTCGTGAGGTACCCCGCCTTGATCTCTCCGCCTCCTCGCGAGCCAGCTTGATTTGGCCGTGCCTGAGGAAGCTCCGCGTTGTCCACCACACGAGGCTTGGCCCCTTGCGAGGGTCTTGAGTCTGTGTTGGTGAAGATGGGCCGTGTTGGGCCCCCCTTTGAGCCACGCCACAGGCCGCAGGCAGGCAAGTCTGGGGACCCCCGTTCCCAGAACGCCGACACTTGTTGCCTTGTTCCCACATGAGCTAATCACGGACGAACAGGCCAGGGCGCGTGACCCGGTGCCTCTCCACCACGGGAGCCACACATCGGTCGTCTTTCTTCAGGATTCTTCACATGAGAAGACTAGGCACGACGTCTGTGCTCGGGTCCGTCCCTGTAGCGTCGATAAACCCAACGAATGAGCTCTATCTGGCAGGCCAGCCCCGTTCACGTAACCTCCTGGGGTCGTTAGTGTTTGGCCTTCTCATGTGATCGCCTCAGGAGATTCGTCCGGCGAAGGTTGCCTAACAATCTCGCAGGGCCACCCCAGCCATCAAGAATCAAGACCAGGCGCAACCCGCCTTGAGGTAGGGCCTCGTGAGTCCCGTGCTGGCTCACGAGTGCCCAGACACACCTCGTCTAGCCCTTCCATGCAAGCCACGTGTCAGGGAGGGGTTGTACATGCCCCGGGGGCTCCACTCAAAGGGAGCCCTCACCCACGCACCAGTAGAAGCACCATGCTCCGTGCTGGTAGTCGACACGGTCGAGGAGCGGCTATGCCCGTGCAAGTGCGGAAGCGGTACGCTCCACGCTGGTATTAAACAACTGAGGGAGGCCCCATGGCCGTACCAACCTCAGGGAGCCTCCAGACTCAGTGTCCAGCCTCGTCGCAACACCTCCCCTCGAGAGGATCGCACGAGGGGGCTGGGCACGGTGGCTACGCCGGGTCACGCCGAGCGTACGCGACCCTGCCAGGTCCCTCGGACCTTGTCATCACACGTCCCTCCTGAGCATAGCTGTCAGGACCCCGATCCTAAGTCACACCGATCTAGCATGTAACACTTCATATCACTTTGCGGCCTCACGCACGGTATTCCCACGGGTGCCACCTTACCTGGCCCGGGACCGTTTGCGCCTTTTGGCTCACGTATATGATAATGTTGCTAGCATCCATATGACAGAGAACCCGGGCCGACATGGCTAGTCATGAACCCAAAGCGGCACGAACCTATGGGGACAGGCATACATGAATCACATCGAGCAAGTCGGTCAGCAGCGTGTGAATCCGGGCTGTAGCACTGGACTAACAGGACTCCGGGAACCCGAGCTGTAGCAGGCTAGGCAGGACTCCGGATGTCACCGCGTGACATTTCCTCGAAGGGACAGACACATGAACGAAGTGAAAAACATGCCGGCCAGTTAAGTGTCCTGAGCAGTAGTGTTGGGCTAGCAGGACTCCGGTGAACCGGGCTGTAGCGGACTACTATGGCTCATGGAAGCACTAGACTACATTTCCCCATAAGAGAGGCTGCCAAGGATAAACAACTAGATTGTCGGATCCCACACATACCAAGCATTTCAATCATACACACAATATGCTCGATATGTGTAAATACAACATGGCATCACAACATAACTATATGACTCAAGTATTTATTCATTAGGCTCCGAGGAACGAGAAATTACAAACATGAGTCTCATGACCCAACAATCATAGCATACAAATCAAAGCACATGCGGAAGCTTAACATGTCTGAGTACAGACATCTACAAATGAAAAAGGCTAAGAAGCCTGACTAACTACCAGATCCTGCCGAGGGCACAAGATTGTAGCTGAGGTATCAAGCTAAACGTCGAAGTCCACGCAAAACTACTAGCGAGACTGAAGTCTCTCTGCAAAACATAAATTAAGCAAACATGAGTACAAAAGTACTCAGCAAGACTTACATCAGAACTAGCTACATATGCATCGGTATCAACAAAGAGGGGTGGTGGAGTTTAACTGCAGCAAGCCAGCTTTGACTCGGTGGCTATCTTAAACTACGACTGCAAGTAACTCTTTTGAGGTGGCGCACACGAGTCCACATATTCACCATTCAATACACCACTATGGATCCGCTCCCGTCTCCCTACGAGAAGGCCATCCATAGCACTCACACTTATCTTGCGAGTTTTAGAGTATCCACTTTCACTTGTCTATGAACTGTTATAGGCAACCCAGAAGTCCATTACCGCGGACACGGCTATTCGAATAGATCATTTATAACCCTGCAGGGGTGTACTTCGTCACACATGTTTCCACCACTTAGCGTCTGCACACGACATGTGCTCGGCATACTTCAAGCGAAAGCCGACATGGGTGTAGACCATGACCTGACTAACCACACAAGTCTCTAGTCCAGGTTTATCGCCTATTCGGGTTCCATCCGCAAGGAAATCCAGCCGGGGTGTCCTCAACGGCCCCAAACTATGTGTACAGGGTCCCGAGACGCCAAACGGGCGCCCGGCATACCCGGCCACAGTGTATCTACCACATCATAGCCCACCCCTAGGGTCAGCGCTACGCACGGC
Organism: Triticum dicoccoides; assembly: GCF_002162155.2. Classification (NCBI taxonomy): domain Eukaryota; kingdom Viridiplantae; phylum Streptophyta; class Magnoliopsida; order Poales; family Poaceae; genus Triticum; species Triticum dicoccoides. Next base: position 428,850,541 of record NC_041392.1, on the reverse strand, counting down.
CGCCAACACATAACCTATAAACACCAGAAACTAGTTGGAACTCCTGTACAGAGGACGAGAGGGGTCAATAAGTCGAGTGGGGTCATATTTCAGGGCCCAATGTGTGGTAGTAGCTGTTTCATGGATCACAAACACAGAACTCAGTTTCTGAGGACGGTTTCAGTGAGACAACCCACCATGTACTCCTACATGGCCTCTCACCGCTACCTTTACCAAATCGTGTTCACACACTTAGCTCACACACCATAGGACATGTTTACACACCTCTGATTCATCCCCGATGAACCAGACCTGACACGAGTCTATGCAATAGCAGGCATGACAAACAAGCATGAATGAGTAGGCACATCAGGGCTCAAACAACTCCTACTCATGCTAGTGGGTTTCATCTATTTACTGTGGCAATGACAGGTCATGCAAAGGATAAGGGGTTCAACTACCGCAACAAGTAAAAGATGAATCATTGTTGTCCTAATGCAGTAAAAGAGAGCAGGAGCGAGAGAGTGGGATTGTATCAGAATGAGCAAGGGGGTTTTGCTTGCCTGGCACTTCTGAAGATAGTATAGTTCTTCATCGGTGTCATCGGTCACATCATCAGAATGTCATCTACTGAAGGGGGACAAACACCGGCAATAGAGAAGAACACAATCAATGCATATGCGACAATATGATGCATGATCATGACATGGCAATATGCTGTGATTTGAGCTAATGCATCTAGTTATGATTTAAATGAAGTTGGTTTGAATACATGATTCAAATTCCAACTCCATATATGATTATTTAAATGCCCTTTATTTGTTTTGTCCCAAACAGAGGACAAACATTGTTCAAACATGCATGAAAATGGTACAGATGCATTCCTTGAATTTTTCTGATAATTTTTCCTATATAAATCTTTTCATTTGGAGTTACGGTTGAATTTCTATGATTTTTAGAAGTTTGGGGGTAATTTCTGAAAATAATAAATCATTTAAGATTTATTTAAATCCTAGAAAGGAATTATTGCGTCAGCATGACCTCACAGTGATGTCAGCAGGTCAACGGCTCGGTCCAGGTCAAACCTAACGTGTGGGGTCCACACGTCAGTGACACAGTTAACTAACATGGTTAATTAAAATTAAACTAAACCTAATATAGTTTAGTTAAGGCCTCGGCCCATATGTCAGTGACTCTAGGGGGTTAGTTAGGCGCTAATGATGGTGCCACGTCACCAGCCACCGGAGTTGGACGCCGGCGACCAAACCCGACGGCGGAGGATCGCCGGAGTTGCCCGGGACGGCACTACAGGGGTCGGCTCGACGCGCTGGAGACACCTGAGGGATGCCCATCCTCGCGCGCATCCAGGGGATCACGCGGGAGGCTGCGAGGTGGCCGGAGACGATGGCCACGGCAACCATGGCGGTGGACGGAGCTACGGGAACGGCGGGTTCGGTGCTACGGAGCGTTTCGAGACGAACTGGTGGGGTCTGCGGCTTCCTGAGGAAGCGCTGAGCACGCCTACGTGCTCTGGTGCGACGTGCGGGTGTTGCAACCGCGGCGGCGACATGGCCGGCGGCAGGGAGCGCTCGGCTCCGGTGGTTGATGCGGCTAGGGGCGAAAACGACGGTGGGGAGAGAGGGGTTGGCAACAGGGGCTCAAGGAGATGCTGAAGAGGGGGTCAGGGAGCTCTGGGAGGTCCTGGCGGCGCCGAATCGACCGGAGATGGGCTCGGGTGCCCGAGGTTGAAGACGAAGGCGAAGACGGCGTTCAGCGGCGTTTGGAGTCGCGTGAGTCAACAGGGGGGCGTAGGTGACGGTGGCGGAGCCCCTGGGCATGTCGGAGAGGTGAGGGGGAGGCTCAGGGCACGGCAGCAATGAGCGGCGGCGACGGCTGCGCTCGGGTGGGTGCGTGCG
>NC_041392.1:428834241-428848272 GCF_002162155.2 Triticum dicoccoides | reverse complement strand
CGTGGCGTCTCCAGGGGGGTCGTCGCACAGGCAGGCAGCCTGGAGGTGGCCGGCGTGTCGCCACGCGCGGCGGGCACGCGCCCGCGTCCTTCTGGCGCAAGGAGGACGACGACTGGCAGCTGGGCTCTGGTGGGCTGGCTGCTGCTGGGCGTCTCAGGTAAGGCGAGGTAGGTTTGTGTTCTATTTTATTTTTCTGTTCTCTTTTCTATTTTTTTGTAATTGTTTTTGACGTAAATAAAATGCTAAGGCATTTTCAAAAACCCTGAAAATAATTGTGGGCACTTTTGAAAATATTTCCAATAGCCCTCAACCACTTTCAGAATTATTTGGGCATTTTAATTATTTATAGCAATTAAATGCCCAAATTCAAATACTTTATGAATTCATTCAAAAATCCAAAGTGACCTAGGAAAATGTGCACCATTTTTGGCAGAGGTTCTAGACCAATTCAAAAATGATGAACTTTTCCAAAGGAATTTTGGGATCATTGAAAATGATATTTTTTTTATTTGAACCTAGTTGGATTCATCGGTGCTAGGGTTTCAACAGTCCCCAATTCAAATTCATAAGAATTTAAACATGATGCAACACATGACTAGCTATCTCAGAGCATACTAGAACTAGGGATGTGACAGGAGCCTCAGCGAAGGAAAAGTTATGAAGGCCGTTTGGACGTCAAGGGGGACTCCTGAGCATCACGACTCAGGAGCCTAATTAGCCACGTAGCCCCTCACCCCTTGGCCCCGTCTTGGTGATCCGGACGGCCCAACAGTGGCTAAGGTACGCACGCGGCTGGGCCCTGCCGACGTAGAATGCTCAGGCCTACTTTCGCATCTCCTCCCCGTAGGTCGTTTGCACGTCAAGGGGGCCTCCTGAGCATCATGACTTAGGAGCCTAACTGGCCACATAGCCTCTCACCCCTTGGCTCCGTCCTGGTGATCCATACGGCCCAACGGCGACTGAGGTACGTGCGGGGTTGGGCCCCGCCGACGTAGAACATTAAGCAAACGGGAAGGAAATCATGGAACATTAGCAAAATATTACAAGACATATTGTTCTTCAAACACCAAACAGAAGTTTTGATGCCTCCACGAGGCACGTTGCATATCGAGGAAAAGTAAAAACGGGAAGGAGCACCATCGTTCATCGGCAAGCCACCTTGAGGGAGTCCTGGATTAGGGGGTCTCCGGACAGCCGGACTATATCCTTTGGCAGGACTGTTTGACTATGAAGATACAAGATTGAAGACTTCGTCCCGTGTCCGGATAGGACTCTACTTGGCGTGGAAGGCAAGCTAGGCAGTACGGATATGGATATCTCCTCCTTTGTAACCGACCTTGTGTAACCCTAACCCTCTCCGGTGTCTATATAAACCGAAGGGTTTAGTCCGTAGGACAACATACAATCATACCATAGGCTAGCTTCTAGGGTTTAGCCTCTTCGATCTCGTGGTAGATCAACTCTTATAATACCCATATCATCAAGAATAAATCGAGCAGGATGTAGGGTTTTACCTCCATCAGGAGGGCCCAAACCTGGGTAAAACATTGTGTCCCCTGCCTCCTGTTACCATCCGCCTTAGACGCACAGTTCGGGACCCCCTACCCGAGATCCGCCGGTTTTGACACCGACATTGGTGCTTTCATTGAGAGTTCCTCTGTGTCGTCGCCGTTAGGCTTGATGGCTCCTTCTATCATTGATAGCGATGCAGTCCAGGGTGAGACTTTTCTCCCCGGACAGATCTTTGTGTTCGGCGGCTTCGCACTGCGGGCCAACTCGCTTGGCCATCTGGAGCAGATCAAAAGCTACGCCCCTGGCCATCAGGTAAGATTTGGAAGCTTAAATTACACGGCAGATATCCGCGGAGACTTGATCTTCGACGGATTCGAGCCTCTGCCTTGTGCGCCACGTGGTCACGATGAGTACGATTTAGTTCTACCATCGGACCGTATTCAGGAAATCACACCGGCAGCCGCTCCGAGCCTCAATTCGGAGCCAGTTGCGCCATCCATGGACGGGTGGATAGACCCCATCACGGAGGTCGTATCATCAGCGGCGATCGAGCCGAATATTGACCTTACCCTTCGCGAGAGCCGTGTTGCCAAACTGTCAGATCCTTCCCCGGCCACGGACTCTGAACCGCCTGCGCCCGTGCCTATCAAATCCGACTGGGCGCCAATCATGGAGTTCTCCTCCGCGGATATCTTTCAGCACTCGCCCTTCGGCGACATACTGAATTCATTAAAGTCTCTCTCCTTGTCAGGAGAGTCCTTGCCGAACTATGTCCGGCAGGATTGGGATGCGGATGACAAAGAAATTCGCCGCCCACCCACCACCCACTTAGTAGCCACTGTCGATGACTTAACCGACATGCTCGACTTCGACTCCGAAGACATCGACGGTATGGACGACGATGCAGGAGACGAATAGGAACCACTGCCCATAGGGCACTGGACGCCCACTTCATCACATGACGTATACATGGTGGACACACCAAAAGAAAACGACGACGAGGAACGGAAGGATGCAACGAAGGGTTATCCCCTCGAGAAGCAGTCAAAGCAGCGGTGTAAGCGCCGCTCCAAATCCCGCCTCAGCAGAAACAACGATCATATAGACCCAATGTTAGGGCACGGTGAACCATCGCCGGACCATGGCAACACGGAGAATCAAACCGAACAACCCGACTCTGTCAAAGATAATAGTCCGGACGACATCACACCGGACAGACACCCGGAGCAACAGAATGCCTGTCAAAGGCTTGTTGCCATCATGAGGAGTCTAAAAAAGCAGAAGCAAAGGCTCAAGGCTGCGCAAGACACACTCAGAATCAGATGGAGTAAAGTACTCAACACAACAGCGAAGTACAGCGGCAATCACCCCACCAAGAGCTACCCAAAGCGGAAGTTGCTACCTGAATTTGATGAGGAGGCCTTAGATCCCCCGCAACCAAAAATTAAAACGGCCATCCGGCCGGATAGACGACCTCACGGCCAACATAGAGCGGCAAACAACGCCGCACATAAGACAATACGCGATCCACGTGAGGGCTCGCATCAAAAGGACGGCGCAACCAGATCCATCTATGGACCACGCAAGCGCGCCCCAGGATATGATGCAACACAAAAAACATCTGAACAACGCGGTACACCCAGATACAGGGGTGCCGCACACCCCCTATGTTTCACTGACGAGGTGCTGGACCATGAATTTCTAGAGGGATTCAAACCTGTAAACATAGAGGCATACGACGGAACAACAGCCCTGGGGTCTGGATTGAGGACTATATCCTCCATATCCATATGGCTCGAGGAGATGATCTCCACGCCATTAAGTATTTACCCCTCAAACTCAAAGGGCCAGCTCGGCACTGGCTTAAAAGCCTCCCCAAAAGCTCCATTGGAAGCTGGAAGAGCTCGAAGACGCTTTTCGGGCAAACTTTCAAGGGACTTATGTCCGACCTCCGGATGCGGACGATTTAATTCATATAACTCAACAGCCCGGAGAGTCAGCCCGAAAGCTCTGGAACATGTTTCTTACTAAAAAGAACCAAATAGTCGACTGTCCAGACGCCGAAGCCTTGGCAGCTTTTAAACACAGCGTCCGAGACGAATGGCTTGCCAGACACCTCGGCCAAGAAAAGCCGAGAACAATGGCAGCATTAACAAGCTTCATGACCCGCTTTTGCACGGGCGAGGATAGCTGGCTAGCCCGATGCAGCACCAGCAACCCAAGTACATCTGAAGTTAGAGATGGAAACGGGAAATCACGATGCAACAAAAATAATAAGCGCCGGAATAAAGAAGACAGCCCGAAGAGCACGGCGGTAAACCCCGGATTCAGAAGCTCTCGGCCAGGTCAGCAAAAGCCGCCCTCTAAAGGCGCCAGAGATGAACTATCCAGCCTAAACAAAATTCTGGACCAAATATGTCAGATCCATAGCACCCCCGATAAACCTGCAAATCATACCCACAGAGAATGTTGGGTCTTCAAGCAGTCCGACAAGATCAACGCCGAACATAAGGGGCGGGATACACCAAGCGAAGACGAGGATGAGCCTCGCAAGCAATGCACTGGGGAACAGAAGAAATTTCCACCAGAAGTCAAAATAGTAAACGTGTTACACGTGATAAAGGGGAGAAACAAAGCGGGACTCCCAGATAAATACACCTAAGGGCCTATCACCGCGGAGTTCTGCCACTGGCCGTCTCAACCGATCACCTTCGACCATCAGGATTACTCGGCAAGTATCCGGCGCGCAGGATGGGCTGCCTTGGTATTAGATCCAATAATTGACAGATACCACTACACACAAGTCCTGATGGATGGTGGCAGCAGTCTAAACCTGATATATCAAGACACAATCCGCAAAATGGGGATAGACCCAACGAAAATTTTCCACAGCAATACTACCTTTAAAGGAGTAACGACAGGCCCAGGGGCTCATTGCACGGGCTCCCTGCTACTAGAGGTTATATTATGCTTCCCCGATAACTTCCGTAGCGAAAATTTAACCTTCCACATTGCTCCATTCCAAAGTGGCTATCAAGCACTACTTGGACGCGAAGCTTTCGCTCGTTTTAATGCAATACCGCATTACGCTTCCCTCATGCTTAAGATGCCCGGTCCACGCGGCATCATTACAATAAATGGAATTATTGAGTGATCCCTGCGCGCCGAAGATAGTGCGGCCGCCTTGGCAGCCGCACACTAAAACGGCCTCACCAACTAAAGCATTCGATAGGTCGTCAAGACCACGAACACGGTTAGACGAGTCCGGTGCAGCTATATGTAATTCATACAGGTTTGATGGCCATACCCCTATTACAAATACAAGGGGCTCAACGAGCGCAGACAAGTGGCAAATTTTACTCATCTTAAATTGAACATGGTTTCTTTAAACCTACCTTTTTGCACGACAACTTTTCACCTAAATTCCTCTCTTTTACAGATGACCATCGTGCTACACCCATCCAGGATACGGCACAACGGAGACACAGGCGCAGACATGCAGCAGGGATCCGTTCCAAGGATTCTTTTTAGATTAAGACCCTGCGTCAACCTTTTTTATTGTCTCTTGTTGATACACATCCCTCGGATTCCCAGTACAATTGAGAAGGATGCTGACGTCTTGGCATGTGGCCACGTCAGAGTAATGCATGTACCTGAACACCAGGGGCTTCTTACAAAGGGCAATGTTCAAGCCCACAATAAAGACTGAATACCTTAGGGAGTGTTCGGCGTCGCGAGTTTGGCCTTATATGCATCAGCTCCGAATCATGTCTTTGGTCAAATGTTGGGTTTGCCCGGCTCCTGTGTTTTGCTGCCTTACGTTCCGCTCTACTGGCTAAGGCGGCACCAGGAGAACTACTACGATTGTGCCCTGGTTCATCCGGATAGCACCTCAGTAGAGAAAGCTGAAAACTGACTGTCATGATATAGCGTGAGACTGGTCAACCACTCGATGACCTATCGGAATCTTAGAATTCCTCCGCCTTAACGAAGGGTCGTTTCCCGGCCAGGCATGTACGTACCCCGAATTCGGGTGAGTGCGGAGCCACCAGGGGCTATATAGTAGCCCCACTGTCAAACTCCTCTGGCTAAGTGAAAGTGTTAAAGCATTATAGTCCAGTTGCCTAGTTCGCTGCGCTATCACCTCCTTAATAGGACCAAGACGTTGGATTAAGTGTGAACACGCGTCTTCTGCGAACGACCCCGCATTATACGCGTGGGGGCTGAAGCCGACGACTGCAATATTTTAGGATATACATATATATACGTAAACGGCTGCATAGGAGGCATCATATTACTTTCGGGCAAAAGTATAAATACAGCCTTGATAAATTTAATAAAAACATTGTTTTTACAATGCGAATACATGTCACTAAAACATAATATTCTTCGAGCACTAGGCCTCTATCAAACGAGCACCCTTAAGAACTTGTTCAAAATAGTGCTCGGTAGCCACTCGGCCTATTGCCGAACCCTGCGCCGCAAGAGTGGTAGCATCCATCTCCGCCCAGTATGCTTTGATATGGGCAAGGGCCATCCGCGAGCCCTCTATGCACACCGACCTCTTCATTGCACTGATGCGCGGTACCGCACTGCTGCACCAGGCTAAAATAGTTGTTCGGCTTTGGCCTTTCCGGCCACAGCTGATCCACGACAGACCTCATGGCGAGTCCGGACAACCTATTGAGTTCGGCCCATTCGGCTAGCTGATCAGTCAATGGAAGCGGACGCTCTGGAACGTTAAACTGCGACCAGAACAGCTTGTCCACTTCACGATCTATTTAATCTCGGAAGTATTCGGCCGCATCGACAGCGCTCGCCGCCAAGTCCATATATGCATCTGCCGAACTCCACAGCCGATCCAGAGGGGCATACCGTGGATCTTCGAACTTCCTTCGCAGCATAAAGGGCTTCCCAGCCGCAATATCCCCAGCTTCACGCAGTTCCTCCTTCTTCGCTCTCATGGCAGAGCGGGTGTCCTTGGTCGCCATTGTGGCCTTCTCAAGGTCCGTCGCCCTCACCCGGTTTTCTTCTTCGAGGAACTGGCATCGGCCGGCAGTGTCTTTTAACTTTACAGTCATCTTGGCCATTTTATCTTTGCTCTCGCAATGTGCAGCCTTTTCGGCTCTCAACTCTTCGGCTGCCTTTAAAGCGGCCGCATTACTAATCCTTGTTTGTTCTTTGGCTCGGCAAGCTCTGCCCGAAGGGTCTCCATGGTGGCAGCTCCATCTGCAGTCACAACATATTAAAGATACTGGCATGACGCTGCCCTTACTATGTGACATTCACCAGAAAACATTACTTACCCTGTGCCTCGTCAAGCTGCTCGTTAACAAGCTCGATGTCGGCATCTGCCACATCCAGTTGCCGCTTTAGTTCGACAAACTCATTAGTCCGGCTAGCCACCGGAGCTTCCACCACCTGCACATAAAGCGGTATGGTTATTACCTGGGACTATGATCCTCGATTTGCCGCCGTCTTCGGCGACAACCAGAGTCTTAGGGGCTACAATCTGCACAGGGCACACCTAAAAATGTGTGGTACTATCACAAATGTACATCATTTTACGTACCTCAAAGCCCGTTAGTAGACTCATAAAGGCGTCATGGAACCCGCTTTCGGCGGACGAAATCCTTTCCATCACCATACCCATCAACGTACGGTGTTCTTTCAAGATGGTCGCTCACTTTAGCAGATCCCTCAGTGCGTCCGTCCGCGTACCAGACGGCGCCGGACTCCTTTGTTTGCTCTCTTCAAGAGTTGGATGCTGGGGACTCCGGGTGATTATAGGATTATTTTCTGGCCTCACCAGATCCGGAGAGGCCCTCCTTGACGACACTTCAAGGTCGCCCGCTTCTTGAGCGGGGGAGTCCGGGGGAGGCGTTTCGCTCTCCATCATCTCCCGAAGAAGATCCCTCGAAGACGAGCTCTTTTGAGAAGGGCTAAGATCCGAACTGCAAGATAAACGCTTTGGTCATTTTCCTTGGAAGTAAGGTAGAATATCTTTACTATTAAGTATTTTTTGATCACTTACGGCTCGTTAGAGGGCTGATCCCCGCGCGGACTTTGTGCGGCAAAAGCACCCTCCAAGGCAGGACCCTCTGGTGGAGACTTCTTCTCCCGTTTGGAAGCCTTGGTTTCCAGATCTTCAGAGGCAGTCCTCTTCCTTCACTGAAGCGAGAGAGGGTCAGATTCTTCCCCTTGGTTATCCTCCTTCACGGAGGCGCTCATTCCCTAGGTTGGAATTGGTAGCAATGGGGGCCCGCTTTCACCCTCATTATTCCCCCCTTTATCTTCCTTTGAGGGCTCCGGGCAAGGTGCTAGCTCAAGCATCTTTTCCAGTACTGGATTGTCCAAACCCTCAAGAAGGGGGGCCAAACACCGAATCATTTTCGCCTTTGTTAGCCAGTCCTGGTCAAAGAGCGATTTCTCAAAATGACGTCATGATAAATGAAAGACGGTGTGCTAGGCTAGAGGATTACTTGGTCGGCGGTGCGGTTGCTGCTCAGGCCCACGTCCTCGGTAGTATCCGGACACTCTATTTGGAGTCCGAAGAATGATTTATACATCTCCTCATGCGTCAGGCCGAGGAAATTCTGAATAGTGCACGGTCCTTCTAGGTTGAACTCCCACATGCGGAGGGGCCGGCGTTTGCAAGGCTGGACTCAACGAACCAGCATGACTTGCACCACCGTAACCAGACTGAAATCTCCTTCGAAGAGATCTTGAATGCAGCTTTGTAGTATAGGCACGTCCTTGGCTGGACCCCAGCTCAGCCCTCTGCTAATCCATGACATCAGTTGTGGTGGAGGGCCCAAGCGGAAAGCAGGGGAAGCCACCCACTTGGCACTTCTGGGAGCTATGATGTAAAACCACTCCCATTGCCATTATCCGGACACCTCTGGAAAGGAACCGTTTGGCCATGGAGCTCCAGCGATCTTGCTTATTAATGCGCCTCCGCACGCTAGATGCTGCCCTTCGACCATCTTCGGCTTCACGTCAAAGGTCTTGAGCCACAGGCCGAAGTGAGGGGTAATGCGGAGGAAGGCCTCACATACGACAATAAATACCGAGATGTGGAGAAAGGAGTCCGGGGCTAGATCGTGGAAATCTAGCCCGTAATAGAACATCAAACCCCTAACAAAGGGATCCAGAGTGAGCCCTAGACCTCGGAGGAAGTGGGAGATGAACACAACGTTCTCGTTGGGTTCGGGAGTAGGGACGACCTGCCCTCGGGCAGGCAGCCGATGCGAAACCTCGGCGGTCAGGTATCTGGCCTCCCTCAACTTCTTGATATCCTCTTCCATAACGGAGGAGGGCATCCACTGGCCTTGAAGGCTAGATCCGGACATAATTGAAGGTCTGAAGCACCTTACCTGGGCTTTGGGTGTTAGAACTCGAGGCGGGGGAAGGATTCGATTGAGCACGGGAGGGGAAAAAGTAAAAGCCTTGTCCCTTTATAAAGAGTGTGAATATCAAGCATCCTCCTAGTGGCCATTTGGGACTTGCCTAAAATCTAGGAGTCCTAGGCACGGTTGGGTTACCCACGACCGTATTGATGAGAATTCCGTAATTAGGGGAACACGATCTCTGCTTTGACAAGATGTGTCAAGAAACTGCCTCGCGTTATGTGTGGAGCTGGTTGAAGAAAAACGGTTCGAATAATCGCCGAGCCATGGCCTGATGTCATGTTGCCAAAGCATGTCAGCAGATTAAGATTTGTGGAAATATTATTCTCTCTACGGTGGTATGTGGAATTTATTTTGCAGGGTCGGACACTATCCTGGTATTCAAACTCTTCTGTGATGTGTTCGGAGGAGGAACCCACCTTGCAATGCCGAAGACAACACTGCGCGCTGGACTCATCGTCATTGAAGCCTGGTTCAGGGGCTACTGAGGGAGTCCTGGATTAGGGGGTCTCCGGATAGCCGGACTATATCCTTTGGCTGGACTGTTGGACTATGAAGATACAAGATTGAAGACTTCATCCCGTGTCCGGATAGGACTCTACTTGGCGTGGAAGACAAGCTAGGCAATAAGGATATGGATATCTCCTCCTTTGTAACCGACCTTGTGTAAACCTGACCCTCTCCGGTGTCTATATAAACCGGAGGGTTTAGTCCGTAGGACAACAAACAATCATACTATAGGCTAGCTTCTAGGGTTTAGCCTCTCCGATCTCGTGGTAGATCAACTCTTGTAATACCCATGTCATCAAGAATAAATCGAGTAGGACGTAGGGTTTTACCTCCATCAAGAGGGCCCGAACCTGGGTAAAACATTGTGTCCCCTGCCTCCTGTTACCATCCGCCTTAGACGCACAGTTCGGGACCCCCTACCTGAGATCTGCCAGTTTTGACACCGACACACCTCTTCAGCCTTGGGCACCATCGTCGGGAAGCGCCCTCCCGTCGGCAGCGTCGCCGTCGCCCGCATCGTCAGCGTTGGTCGTGGGACCGGCGGCACCATTGGCCGGAGGTGTGGGGTCAATGGCAAGGAACCTCTTCAACAAGGCCTCCACTTGGCCCTTCACGGCTTCGGCAGCAGCCGCGCAGCGTTGTTCATCCACAGGCTCGAGCAGGACACCAAGGTTGGCATTAGGATCGCGAAGGTGAAGGTGGCTGAGGACCCGCATCAGGGTCGATGAGGAGAGCGCCCGCGCTTCCCCCTCCACCATGGGACCGATTCCGTTGACGATGCCCTGGAGCACCGTGACAAGCTGAGGAAGTAGCTGGGTGAGACTTTCGTCATCAGTCACTAGCGGTTTCTCTAGGCCCTTCTCGTAGAGCTCCTGTAGTGCCTCACGGGACCTCTCCTCAAGAGATTTGAAGGTCGTGCGATCCTCAGAAAGAACCTTCACCTTGGTTTCCAGTAGGACTTTCTCCACATCCACCTTCTTCTCCAGCTTCTCCAAGCGGTCACGTTCCACGGCCTGTACCTGCGCCAGCCGCTCCAGCTCAGCATCGTGGCCGGCGACCATTTCTTCTCAAGCCTTCAGCTTCTCCTCCCGTGTCTCGCGCTAGCAAGACGCGGCAACACGCTCCTTGCACAGGTTCTCCATCTCGCCCTCCACGACCCGGCAGTGCTCCTTGGCAGCCTTGGTGTCCTTCAATGCCGCCTCACAGGCAGCCGCGGCCAGATCAGCGGCCCGCTTACCCTCCTTGGAAGCTACCACGGCCTGAACCCAGGCCGCCCTCATGGATGCATCGGATCGTAGCCACCCCGCGATCAACTCTAGGCGCCCTGACGCGAGGCAACGGTCGGTGCCCCGAAGATCACCCCGAAGCTGGGTCAGCGTGGAAAGAGCCTCCTCTAGAGCGTCAGGCAAAGTGGAAGGATCACAGCCCTGCGGCGTGATGGGATGAGGAGAAGACAACGCCGTCGCCAGGGCTTGCGAGTTGGTGGCGGTAGAAAGAGCTGGGGGCTCTTGGGCCCTTGGGACCTCGGCAACCGAGCCGGAAGCTGGCGCCTCTGGAGCCAACTTGGCTGTGGAGGTCGCCTTCTCCCAAGATCGGTCCCCCAGGCCTCGTGAGGATGACCGGGCCGGCGAGTAGTGAGCGTCGTCAATACCCTCCCATGCCAGGGGAGGTGCGGTCATGGCAAGCTGTTGGGTCCCAGGGGGCGTGGCCGCTCCCTCTCTCTTCTTGTTCACCGCCAGCGTTGGCCTAGTGGTGCAAAGGAAAAGCATTAAGAAGCAGCCACAGGAGCAGGAACAGAATTAGGACAAAGCACTTACTAGTCCACGGCTGCGTAGTCTCTCGACCTCTACTGAAGCACAAAGCCCAAAGACTTTGCAGCCTGGGGCGCCAGCGTGCGAGCCCCAGGAGCAGAGGAGGCCGCGGCAGCACCAGCCGGCGTCAAGGCAGGAGCATCGCCTCAGGAGATCAGCGTCGACCTGCTCTTTGTCGAAACCTCTGTCGACAGCTTCTTCGGGGGGTGACCTTGGACCTCGTGGTGATCCCACCAAGGGGCAGGGCCTCCCTCACTACATGGTCATTGGCGTCAGCGTCGTCAGGGAAAGAGCTGAGGAGATCTGTCGTGCACCGAGGGGAAGTCTCCCCTCCCCCTCCCGGGTTGCCTCTGAGTCCCCCTCCTCCTCCTCGTTGGAGTTACCGGAGGACAGCTCCACTAGGGCCTTGGCCGACGCCGACGGCACGGGCCCATACTCGTTGAAGACGGGCATGGCGGTAGCAATGTCTGCCCCGTCAGCACGGCAGTACAGCGGGAGATGCGGGTCCGGCGGGAACCCCTGGTCCTCCTCGACCAGGAGGTGCAGGGCCGCATCCAGTTCCACGTTGGACAAAGAGTTAGGACGCAGGCGGAGATCTCCCCCCTTGTCCTCGAGCTTCCACAAGGGACGCGAATGCGCCTGGAGCGGGGCCAGGCGCTGCGCCAGGAACTCCTTGAGTATCATGGCACCTGTCAGCTTCTGCGCCTTCGGGTCATCAGGCTTCAAGTCGGCAACCATCTTCTCCTGCACCTGCTTCGCAAGGGGGTCGGCGAGTTTCGCACTGAGCCAGCCCTCGTGAGAAGAAGGCATCATTGTCAGCAGCGACAGCCAGGGGTAGGATCACTTAGCGTCCATGAGGACCCATTTGTTCCTGAAGCCCTCATCCTTCTTCCCCGCCTTCGAGATCGCGTTGGTCCCGTTGGCCGCGACTAAATTGGCGCACCCGGAGCAGTGGCCATCCTTGACCCGAAGGTAGAAGAAGTGGCACAGTAGCGCCATAGACGGCATCACCCCCACGAATGCCTCGCAGTAGAGGGCAAAAATCGATAGGAGGAGAACAGAGTTGGGATGGAGGTGGAGAGTGTGGAGGTTGTAGTGGCTGAGCACAACATAGAAGAAATTGGAAAAGGGAGGGACCAGTCCCACGAACACACTATTCAAGAAGAAAGGATGAAAGGTGCTACCCGGAGCCTCAGGTTTGGCGGAGCCGGCCCAGAGCACCGCCTCCCTTCCTTCGTCATCATCGCCCACCGTGATCCGGCGCGCGGCGGCAAGCTGTTCCTCAGAAACAATGGGCGCACTCAAGGCCGACTCGTACCAGGCCAGTGAGCACGAGGCCTTAGTCTTGTCGGGCGCCATCGGATGCGAGCACGGAGAGGATTTCTGGCAGATTGGGGGTCTCTTGGGGCGAGAAGGAGAAAGGGGATCTGGAGCAAGGCGAAGAAGGGCAATGAAGACTATGCGGCGCGCGCCAGCCTTTTGTCAGTCAAGGACAGTTGTCGAGGCAGCGTGGGGAAGCAGAGACGCCCACGTCCTATCAATCGCCACACGTCAATCAGGGCCGCGGGCGGTTGGGGCCCATGGCACTCCGCACTTGCCCTTTGGCTTCGCCTTGAAGCCAAGTCCGAGCGCGCCTTGGGCCCGGGGGCTATTGTCGACGTCCTGGGAACTGGTGTGCCTAGACTTGCCTGCCTGCGCCCCACTGCGTGGTTCTACCGGCGGCCCGGTACGGTCCATCTTCATCAGCAACCACTCAAGACCCTCGTGAGGGGCCTAGCCCTGCAAGGCAGACGACACACGACCTCCTCAGGGGTAGCCTTACTAGGCTGGCTCCCGAGGAGCGGAGATATCAAGGCGAGGGGGCACCTCGCGAGGTTCACGTGATGCGAGCCATGACGACCGAAGCCAGGCGGGCGCCAATGGGCACAGAGCGCCAGTTTCCTCTTTGGTGCTAAAGAAGCAGGCGCAGGCAAGGAGTCTCGAGGCATCAATCAAAGGTTTCAATATCAGTGCAACAAGACCAAGACCAGCAGGATGGAGGCCACCACGGAGCCCACAGCTGCATCACCACCAGAGCCTTTGGTAGGCGAAGATAACCTTTTGTCAGGATAACTGGTACTAGTTGTCTCCCTTTAAAATTGGTCGTTGTGGGATCCCTTCCCGCCTAACATTTGGGAAGAGGACCAGGGCCTCTATAAGTAGGACTAGCCACCACCATAGCAAGGGACGGATCATTAGGACCATCCTCAGACACACCAGCTCATAGAGCTCAAGAACACCTCTCCTCAGGAGGTTGTTCATCCACTGTACTAATTCATCCTCAGCCCACGAGGCAATCCACCACACCACACTGGAGTAGGGTATTACACCACAACGGTGGCCCGAACCAGTATAAACCCTCATGTCTCTTGCTCCTTGGGTTCGGCGAGCTAGGCCTTGAGATCATTGTGAGAGCGAGCTAGGAAGAGAGAGATCTTTGTGCGCACCCCAGAGTTTGAACCTCAAGGGTTTGCCGGAACCCCTAATCCGACATTTGGCGCGCCAGGTTGGGGTGCGCTGAAGCCTTTCTCCATCGATCCATGCTCCACTGCTCCATCATATCCATGGCTGATGCTCGCCGAGCCCTGCTGAGCATCGGGCTGCCCTCACCGCCCAGATCGCTCAGACGGCGCCAGTTGCGGACCTCCCCACCGTTCTCCCTCACCCGCTGCCAACGCCGCCACCGGCCCGACAGGCAACGAGCAGCAAGCTTCATCGCTGCACCTCACCAACACACACACACACACACA
>NC_041392.1:428765792-428833644 GCF_002162155.2 Triticum dicoccoides | reverse complement strand
CTCATGTATAAGGGTAGGAGATAAAATTAAAAGATAGGCCCTTCCCAGAGGGAATCAGAGGTTGTCATGTGCTTTTATGGTTGGATGCACAAAATCTTAATGCAAAAGAACGTCACTTTATATTGCCGCTTGTGATAAAGACCTTTATTATGAAGTCCGTAGCTTTTATTTCTTCCATATCACAAGTTTGTATAAAGCTTATTTTCTCCACATTAATAGATCATACATATTTAGAGAGAAATTTTTATTGCTTGCACCGATGACAACTTACTTGAAGGATCTTACTCAATCCATAGGTTGGTATGGTGCACTCTCATGGCAAAACTGGGTTTAAGGATGTTTGGAAGCACAAGTAGTATCTCTACTTGGTGCAAAGAATTTGGTTTGCATGAGAGGGAAAGGCAAGCTCAACATGTTGGATGATCCATGAAAATATAACTTCTATTGGGATATAAGAAAACATAATATATCTATACACCTATATAGTGTGCGAATAACTTTGAAAGTTGGTCGTTGGATGAAGCCAATCCGACGGTACAGAGATGGCAAATCCGAGCACTACTGGCCATTTGATATAATCTACATTCCACCAGATTCTGCCACATGTACAATCTAGAAGACTCCATGGTTGAACTTAAGCATAATGCACAAACCTCAAAACACAAGCACTTCTCCTTTGTTCTCTAGAATCTTCCATATCTTCATTGCCCAAACTTTTTTTTCTAGATGAATTGTCACTTTTTGATTTTACCTTTACAATGCACAATTCCATGGGTCTTAAAATAGATTCTTTTATAAAACTAATTGATTTTGGATGGGATGAACTATAGGAGTTAAACGAACATCTACATCATGCATATATATGACTCAAAGCTTACATGCTATAGTGTGGTATTTATTCATAATTTGGTTACCAAATCTCATGCGTGCAATGCACGTGTACCTTACTAGTATCTCAAGGACTCGATTACATAGAGGGAACATAAAGCAAAACTCAAAGCTAGATCATACTAAAACTTTATTCTACTAGGTCAAGATATAACCAAAAGGATCGAACTAAGAAAAGCAATAAAGAGAAAGGTGTGATGGTGATACGATACCGGGGCACTCCCCCAAGCTTGGGAGATGCCAAGGGGAGTGTCCATACCCATGTATTTAGATCTCTTTCATCGGAGGTGGTGATGAAGGAGTTGTTGATGAAGTAAGCTTGTCATCCATCTACCAAGGCATAGGTTCACCATCATAGAAAGATGAATGAGTCTCCGGGATCTTTGAATCTGCAGCCAAACTCATCCTCTTGAATCTATATTCATACTCATAGTTTTGGTTTTGCCGGTCATAGATCTGGGCTTGGAGATGCTTGATTTTCTCATGAAGCCTGAAGATGGCCTCCTCAATGCTTTTGGGATCCAGCTTGTTCTTTTTGGTGAACTCCACGATCATCATGTGATTTGCGTTGATTCCACGTTCCAACATCCCTTGGCAGTTGAAAACTTGTCTCTCCATTTCTTAGAGCCTCATCTCCATGCTTCGGGTCTTCTTTAGTCCCTCAACATCGCGGATTTGCAGCACCGCCTCACGTAACTCAATGGCTTGAGGGTGTCGCAGCACCTCCGCAAGGTAGGGGTTGATGACCTTCTCAAAAAACTTATCCTTGGGGGCGCTTTGAGACGCCATGGCGGTCTAGATCTGTCAGGAAAAACAGCTCGAAACAAAAACATGAGATTTTTGCATGGTACGGTGGTCAAAACCTTCGGGAGATTATATAATTAATTTTTACCAACCAAAAGAAGTATCGTGCAAGAAAACGGAGTTCAAATGGCACACGAGGTGGCCACAAGGACGGGGGGCACACCCAGGGGGTAGGGCGCACCCTCCACCCTTGTGGTGGCCACGTGTCTCTTTCAGACTTCTTTTAATTTTCCTAATTTTTTAAATATTCCGAAACAGATAAAAATTATCATTGGAAATGTTTTGGTGACAGTTTACTTACCGTACCACATACCTATTCCTTTTCAGAGTCTAAAACGTTCAGGAAAGTATCCCTTATGTACTCCTCCGGTGTTACGGTATCAATTACATTGGTCTCAACATTTATGGGAGTACCTGAGATATAATGCTTGATTCTTTGACCATTTACCACCTTTGGATCTGTGCCCTCGGCGTTGTTAATTTTTATGGCACCAGAACAATAGACCTCCTCAATAATGTAAGGACCTTCCCATTTAGAGAGAAGCTTTCCTGCAAAAAATCTTAAACGGGAGTTGTATAGTAAAACATGATCACCTATATTAAACTCACGCTTTTGTATCCTTTTGTCATGCCATCTTTTAAAATTTTCTTTACACAACTTGGCATTCTCATAGGCTTGGGTTCTCCTTTCATCAAGTGAACTAATGTCAAATAACCTCTTTTCACTCGCAAGTTTGAAATCATAATTGAGCTCTTTAATAGCCCAATATGCCTTATGTTCTAGTTCAAGGGGTAAGTGACATGCTTTACCATAAACCATTTTATACGGAGACATACCCATAGGATTCTTATTGGAAGTTCTATAAGCCCACAAAGCATCATCAAGTTTCTTAGACCAATTCTTTCTAGATCAATTAACAGTCTTTTGCAAAATTAATTTAATCCCTCTATTACTCAATTCTACTTCACCACTTGAGTGGGGATGATAAGGAGATGCAATTCTATGGTTAACATCATACTTATAAAGCATTTTAGGAAAGCACCATGAATAAAATGTGAACCACCACCAGTCATTAAATATCTAGGGACTCCAAACCTTGGAAAAATAATTTCTTTAAGCATCTTGATAGAAGTGTTATGATCAGGACTGCTAGTTGGAATAGCTTCTACCCACTTAT
Organism: Triticum dicoccoides; assembly: GCF_002162155.2. Classification (NCBI taxonomy): domain Eukaryota; kingdom Viridiplantae; phylum Streptophyta; class Magnoliopsida; order Poales; family Poaceae; genus Triticum; species Triticum dicoccoides. The sequence goes on along the minus strand of NC_041392.1, from coordinate 428,830,774 downwards.
TAACGTATTCAACAATAACTAAAATATGTGTATACCCATTAGAGGGAGGAAAAGGTCCCATATAATCAAAGCCCCAAACATGAAATGGCTCAATAAAAAGTGAATAGTTCATTGGCATTTCCTGATGTCTACTAATGTTACCAATTCTTTGACATTGATCACAAGACAAGACAAACTTACGGGCATCCTTGGAGAGAGTGGGCCAACAGAACCCGGATTGCAATACCTTGTGTGCAGTTCTATCTCCAGCGTGGTGTCCTCTGTAAGACTCGGAGTGGCAGTTGCGTAGGATCTGTTCCTATTCATGCTCAGGTACACAACTTCTAATAACACCATCTACTCCTTCTTTATAAAGGTGTGGGTCATCCCAAAAGTAATGTCTTAAATCATAGAAAAACCTTTTCTTTTGCTGGTATGTGAAACTAGGTGGTATAAATTTAGCAACAATATAATTAGCTTAATCAGCATACCATGGAGTATTATGGGAGGCATTTATGACATTTAATTGTTCATCGGGAAAGCTATCATCAATAGGCAGTGGGTGTCGGTGTCAAAACCGGCAGATCTCGGGAAGGGGGTCCCGAACTGTACGTCTAAGGATCAAAGGTAACAAGAGGCAAGGGACACGATGTTTACCCAGGTTTGGGCCCTCTTGATGGAGATAATACCCTACTTCCTGCTTGATTGACTTTGATGAGTATAGGGGTTACAAGAGTTGATCTACCACGAGATCGCAATGGCTAAACCCTATATGTCTAGCCTGTATGATTATGACTGCCTCTACGGACTAAAACCCTCTGGTTTATATAGACACTGGAGGGGGCTAGGGTTGTACAGAGTCGGTTTACAGAGAAAGGAATCTTCATATTCGAACGCCAAGCTTGCCATCCACGTCAAGGAGAGTCCCATCTGGACTCGGGGGGAAGCCTTCTATTTTGTATCTTCACGACCCACCAGTCTGGCCCATGTCACATAGCCCAGACGCCCAAGGACCCCATAATCCAGGACTCTCTCAGTAGCCCTTGAACCAGGCTTCAATGATGATGTGTTCGGCGTGCAGATTGTCTTCAGCATTGCAAGGCGGGTTCCTCCTCCGAACACTTCAAAGTAGCTTGACCAAAAGAACTATATCCGGCTCTGTACAATAGTTATCACCCTGGACCGTGAGGGAAAAAATACTTCAACAAAAACAGGTTATGTCTTCTGACAGCTTCTCGGCAAGACTTTATGTCTGGTCACTTCATTATTTCGAATCATTTTTTCGACCTCTCGTTTCGTGTTTCGAGACGCAACTTCCAATGACACATCTTGTCAAGGCAAGGATTGTGTCCCCTTATTGCAGGATTTTCACCAATGAGGGCTTGGGTAATCCAACTGCGCCAACCGCTCGACCCCTTGGGAATAGGCAAATTATAAGGTTTTTGCGGGGTCGCTTGACATTCGCTGCCTTTATAAAGGGATAAGGACCCATCTTTTAGGCCACGCCTTCTCCTTCCTCGGTAGCGCCCAAGTCTCAATATTTCTCCATTGCCACCACGTTGTCCGACCATGTCCAGATCCGGTTCTTAAGGCAAGTAGGTGGCCTCTTCCGTGATGGCGAAGGATATCCAGGAACTCCGGGAGGCGAGGTACTTAACCGTGGAAATCAAACACCGGCTTCCGACAATGGGGCCAATCATCCCTACTCCAGAGCCTGGTGAAAGGGTCGTGTTCGTCCCCCACTTCCTCCACGGGTTAGGGTTTCCCCTTCACCCCTTTGTTCGCGGCCTCATGTTCTACTACGGGCTAGATTTTCACGATCTAGCCCCGAACTCCTTCCTCCACATTTCGGCGTTCATCGTCATGTGCAAGGAATTTCTCCGCATCCCCCCACACTTCGGCCTGTGGCTCAAGACTTTCAACGTGAAGACGAAGGTGGTCGACGGGAGCATGCGGATTGCGGCGGGGCCATGGTGAGCAAGCTTCCTCACGCTATCTGGTCTAAATGGGCCTTTGTGGATACCATCAAGACATGGCAGTGGGAGTGGTTCTATATCACCGAACCCCGCGGTACCAAGTGGGCGGCCACTCCTGCATTTAGATCCGGACCCCCTCTACGACTCGCTTCATGGACCAACAAGGGTTCAGACTAGGGATCGATCGATGAGGTGCTGATGCTAAAAAAGAGCAGCAAAAGTATCATAGAGAAGAACACCCGCCTCACTGACGTGATTTAGGTGATGCTCATCCGCCGAACCCTTCCCTGCCAGCGACGGCCTCTCCATTTGTGGGAGTTTAATCCGGAAGGGCCGCGAACTCTACAACAATTCTTCGGCACGACGCACAAAGAGATCTGCAAATTGCTCTTTAAATCTCAAAAGTCATGGCCGGAGACGTCCGAAGACGTTGGTCTTGACTGCAACCATCCCCCCCGGTAAGGGCTAAGCTTCCACCTATAGCTTGGTTTGTTAATCCAGGGGATACAGTAAACATTCCATCGTTTAAACATGTCTGGACAAAGAAGGCGGAGCGGATCAGGTGTCTGTCCCCCCTTCCCGAAGGCTTAGCCGATTCCCTCCTAATGAGGATGCTGGTCCCGGTGCCATATCAGGTGCCAGCAAAGAAGGACAAGAAGAAGAACAAGGAGGCCGAAAGTGGTCTGCAACATGAAGGTGCCTCGGACACTATGTCCAGAGGGACCGAGGCTCCCTTCTCTCATGAGGGAGACAAAAATGAGGTGGAGGGGGAGGAAGAAGAAGATAACCCTCCTCTCAAAGGGGAAAAGAGGGCGGTTTCTGCAGACCCGGAGGCGAGGGCGTCTAAGAGGGGGAAGTTATCCCTTTTGGATGACTCAGATTCAGACACCGAAGTCATCCCCAAGCCCCGCCCCCGGGCCAAGCCCCTTGCCGAATCGTAAGTACCTAAGGATGCTTTACATACATCCACTCCTTTATGAATTGCGAGAATAATATTAAATCATGTGTTTCAGTCTAGCCCTGGATCTCCCTCAACAATCCTCCTCATCAGGGGATTTGCCGCCGGAGATGATGGAGGGCGAGACGCCTCCGCAAGTTTCCTCGCCCCCAAGGGCGGATGATATCGAGGTGTCATCCCAGAGGATTTCTTCGAATCGTCGAGAGGTGCAGGGGACCATCAGTATGGCACCGGAGGGTAATACCTCGGCCGTTGAGGACATGGAGGGCGCAACCCCCGTGAAGACCAGGGATGGGGGCCCTAGATTGCTCAGCCCCCAGCCGAATACCGCTCCGGAGACGGATCCGGAGTCGAGTGAGCGGCCCCCTTCAAGGGAGGGGGGAGCGCCTAATCTTAGGCGACCTCCATGGATCCAGAGGTGCCGAACATGCTGAGGGACAAACTGCAGAGTGCGTCCATCTTGTAGGAGCGCCGTACCTTGATGGATACGGTGGCTGAGAAGATTCAGTCCGCTAAAAGCGGGCTGAATGAAGCCTTTACGAGCCTACTAACAGGCTTCGAGGAATGCGATGTAATGTCTTTAGCCACTTTCCATATGGAAAATATGCCTGTATATAGATAGTAGCCCTTAAGACTTTGGTCGGCCCATGAGGAAGGGCGAACAGAGGATCTATATATATCTGCAGGAACTAACATACTTATTTGGCTGGAAAACAGGCTTCACTGTTAGCGGCAACCGCCCAGGCCGCGGAAGTTTCTGAACTGAAACGGCAACTGAAGCAGGCCAATGAGGAGATTGTCCTTATTAACAAGCGGCTCGACGAGGCATAAGTTATGCTGCGAACATCTCGTTTGTCCCTATATGAATGTGCAAATGCGAAGTTGAAACTTAGGCTCTGTTATGTGTGAAATTGCACATGGCGCTGCTGAGGTCGAGACCCTCAGGGGTAAACTTGCCCAGGCCATGGAGCAGGCAAGAGTGAGCAATGTGGCCGCTGATAAAGCAGCTGCAAATTTGAAGGCCGAACAGGCCACCCGGCACCAGGTCGAGGAGCGGGTATCTGTAGTGGAGCAAGAGCTCAAGGACATCGCTCGCAAGTGCAAGTCCCTCGAGGAGGAGAATAAATCCAAGGCAACTGGGCTCGCCAAGGCCCTTGAGGAGGCCAAAGAGGCGTGGTCCAAATCTAGGGCGGCTCACGAGGAGGTCTGGCAGGCCGGACATGTAGCGGCTGGTAAGCCCTTTATTTTACAAACTAAGTTTGGCGATCAGAGATATGCCTTGCTTAATCGATTGTGGAGTTCTCCAGATGCTTTTTCGGATCTTCCGAAGAGTGCCGCCAATGCCGCACAATTCTTCCAGGCTCAGGAGGGACATGCGACGGAGAAGCTGTTCTGGTCACAGTTCGCGGCACGGGAGCGCCCGGCGCTACTGAACGACCAAATGGCGGTGTGGGCCGAGCTGCATAAGATGTCCGAAGTGGCCATGAAGGACGTCATAGTTTGGCTATGGCCAGCCGAACCCATTCCGAGCAGCTATTTCGGCTTGGCGCGGCGACTTGTCGATGCAGTGCCCCGAATCGACGCAATCAAGCGGTCGGTGTGCATAGAAGGTGCACGGATGGCCTTTGCCTGCGTCAAGATACACTGGGCGAAGATGAAGGCTGTCAAAATAGCTGTCGAGGGCCCTCCCGGAGGCAAGAACCACCACACGCTGAAGCGCTATTTATATGATGTCCTAGAGGGTGTCCGCTTGATAGACGGTCAATGCTCAAAGGACATTATGTTTGAATAAATGTACCCGAATTGTCCGGACATTTTTGTTATATATGAAGGCTTTGTAGTATATTTGTGTCTTTGTCTGAAAGTTTTTCCCTCCTGTGCGGCCGTTTTTGTATTCCTGAGAGTTTTCCAGTCGTCGACTTCGGCCCCCATGTAGATACTACAAGGGTGTTCGGAATAGAACATGATCACACTTGACCCAACGTCTTGGTCCGTGAAGGAGGTGTCAGTGCGGCGAACCAGGCAATCGGACTATGTGGATTTACCACTCTCACTTAGCCATAGGAGTTTGACGATGGGGCTAAAAGATAGCCCCTAGTATGTATGTGGCTATCCGGATGCGGATGCGTTATGTATGTGACCGGAAAAGCGGCCCTTTGTGTAATACGGAAACAACCACTAAAGATTTTAATAAGTCGCCGAGTGGCTGACCGGCTCTCACCGCATCATGATAGTCAGTTTTCGGCTTTCTCTACTAAGGTGCTTGACCGGACGAACCAGAAACACAATCGCAGTAGTTATCCCTTTACTACCCTAGCCGAACAAACGGAATGTAAGGTAGCAGACATAGGAGCCGGGCAACCCAACTATTGACCAAAGACATAGGAGCCGATGCATATAATGCCAAGCTCGGGACGCCGAATGGTGCTATAAATCTATTAGGGCTTTTGTTTGGCAACACATGTGTGGCTATATAGAGCCCCTGGCAATTTGTGTCGAGGTGTGTGAGTGAGAAAACTGAGGAGACGACATACCGTCTATGAATAAAGGCGATACCGAATAAAAATTATTTTCACTGGAATCTGATTGATACGTCAAAACATGATCTTATAGAGGACACCATAATCACCAAGGCCATTTTACATGCCAGGGGTCTAAGAAGAAGCTCTATACAAGTTCTTGAATAAAGTTTTGGTCTACAAAATCCTTTGGACCTCCTGCCGCACATCTGCGCTACTTTCTCCTTGGAGAGAGAGGTTCCTTGAGAGGAATGGTCTTCGGCTATTTGAATGAAACCGAATCATCAAGAACATTCTCTAACCTAGACAAGTTGTCTGCAATGGGGTTCTCACCTCCCTTTCTATCAATGACATGCAAATCAAATTCTTGTAGCAATAGAACCCATCTAATAAGTCTAGGTTTAGCATATTTCTTTTCCATAATATATTTAATAGCAGCATGATCAGTGTGAACAGTTACTTGGGAATCAACAATATAAGGTCTGAACTTATCACATGCAAATACAACTGCTAGAAATTCTTCTTCACTGGTAGCCTAATTTCTCTGGGCACTATCTAGAGTTTTACTAGCATACTGAATACCATTTAATTCTTATCAACTCTTTGTCCTGGAACAACACCAACAACATAATCACTAGCATCACACATAATTTCAAAGGGTAAATTCCAATCAGGTGGCTGAACAATAGGTGCATTGATCAAGGCTTTCTTAAGTATTTCAAATGCTTCTACACAATCATTTTCGAAAACAAAAGGAACATCTTTTTGCAAGAGATTAGTGAGAGGCATAGAAATTTTAGAGAAGTCTTGACCAAGGAAACTTCTTATACCTTTGATATCTTTAGGACACGGCATCTTTTCAATACCATCTACTTTAGCTTTATCAACTTCAATACCTCTTTCAGAAACTTTATGCCCCAAGGCAATACCTTCATTAACCATAAAGTGGCACTTTTCCCAATTCAAGACAAGATTAGTTTCTTCACATCTCTGCAGAACTCGGTCAAGGTTGCTTAAGCAATCATCAAAAGAAGTTCCATAAATGGAGAAATCATCCATGAAAACCTCAACAATCTTTTCACAAAAGTCAGAGAATGTAGCAGTCATACATCTTTGAAAGGTAGCGGGTGCATTGCATAAACCAAAAGGCATACGTCTATAAGCAAAGGTGCCCAAAGGGCAAGTAAAAGTGGTTTTCTCTTGATCATCTTTTGACACAGGTATTTGAGAGAAACCGGAATAACCATCTAGAAAGCAAAAATGTGTATGCTTGGATAATCTTTCTAGCATTTGATCAATAAAAGGTAGAGAGTAATGATCTTTTCTATTAGCTTTATTTAATTTGCGAAAATCAATTACCATTCTATAACATGTAACAATTCTTTGAGGGACGAATTCATTCTTATCATTAGGAACAACAGTAATACCTCCCTTCTTAGGGACATAATGAACAGGACGTACCCATTGACTATCAGCAATAGGATAAATTATACCTGCCTCCAGAAGATTTAGTATTTCATTTCTTACCACTTCTTCATCTTAGGATTTACAAGTCGTTGATGATCAACAACCGGTTTAGCATCTTTCTCCAATTTAATTTTGTGCTGACATAGGGTGGGACTAATGCCCTTAAGATCATCAAGAGTATATCCAATAGCGGCACGATGCTTCTTTAGAGTTTTCAACAATTTCTTTTCTTCAGGCTCTGAAAGGTTAGCACTAATAACATGATATATCTTCTTTTCATCAAGATAAGCATATTTCAAAGTATCAGGTAGTGGTTTAAGTTCAAACACGGGATCTCCCTTAGGTGGAGGAGGATCCCCAAGGATTTCAACAGGACAATTGTGTTTCAAAATAGGTCCTTGATTAAAGAACACTTCATCTATTTCGATTCTGTCATTCATAAACATATCATTTTTAGGGTCTAGCAAATATTTTTCTAAAGGATCAGCAGGAGGCACGGCAATAGAAGCAAGACCAATAATTTCATCCTTACTAGGCAATTCTTTACCATGGGGTTGTCTATGAAATTTAGAGAAATTAAAATCATGAGACATGTCCCCTAAACCAATAGTAACAATATCTTTCTCGTAGTCTATCTTAGCATTAACAGTATTCAAGAAAGGTCTACCAAATATAATGGGACAAAAATTATCTTGTGGGGAACGAAGGACAAGAAAATCAGTAGGATATTTGATCTTCCCACACAAGACTTCAACATCTCTAACAGTCACAATTGGTGATATAGTTTCTCTATTAGCAAGCTTAATAGTAACATCAATATCTTCTATCACAGCAGGTGCAATATCATTCATATTTTCTTTATAAAAGGTGTAAGGAATTGCACTCACACTAGCACCCACATCACATAATCCATGATAACAATGATCTCCAATTTTAACAGAAACAACAGGCATGCCAACGACATGTCTATGTTTATCTTTAGTATCGGGTTTAGCAATCCTAGCAACTTCATCACAGAAATAAATAACATGCCCATCAATATTATCAACCAAATGATCTTTAACCATAGCAATACTAGGTTCAACTTTAATTTTCTCAGAGGGTTTGGGTGCTCTAATATTACTTTTGTTAATCACAGTTGAAGCTTTAGCATGATCCTTTATTCTAACAGGAAAAGGTGGTTTCTCAGTATAAGTAGTAGGAACAATAGGATCAACATTAGAAGTAATAGTTTCTTCTCCAACTTTAATAGGTTCAAATACTTTAACTTCAATGGGAGGATGATATTTAAACCACTTCTCCTTTGGGAGATCAACATGAGCAGCAAAAGATTCACAAAAAGAAGCTACTATCTCAGAGTCAAGTCCATATTTAGTGCTAAAATCACGAAAAGCATCGGTATCCATAAAGGATTTAACACAATCAAACTCAAGGTTTATACATAACTCTTTACCTTCATCGAGATCCCAATCTTCAGAGTTGCATTTAATTCTTTCCAATAAATCCTAGTCGAATTCAATATCCTTCTTCATATAGGACCAGTACGAGAAGTATCGAGCGTGGATTGATCATTATGAGAAAGCCGAGCATAATTTTTTTGAATAATAATTTATCTTGACAGATCATGATTGGGGCATGAATATAACATTGACTTAAGCCTCCCCAAGCTTGAGCGATACTTTCTCCTTCACGAGGCCAAACATTATAAATATAATTCTGATCATGATGATGTTGGGGAACATAGTAATTCAAAACAATTCCTACGATCATGCAAGATCTAACTAGGAGATGCATAGCAACGAGAGGGGAGAGTGTGTCCATGTACCCTCGTAGACCGAAAGCGGAAGCATTTAGTAACACAGTTGATGTAGTCATACGTCTTCACGATCCAACCGATCCAACCACTGAACGTACGGCACCTCCGTGTTCAGCACACATTCAGCATGATGACGTCCCTCGAGCTCTTGATCCAGTTGAGGACGAGGGAGAGTTCCGTCAGCACGACGGCGTGGCCACGGTGATGATGAAGTTACCGGCACAAGGCTTCACCTAAGCACTACGACGACATGACCGAGGTGTTGAATTGTGGAGGGGGCACTACACACGGCTAATAGATTGTCTATTGTGCATTGGGGTGCCCCCTGCCCATGTATATAAATGAGGGGGAGGAGGAGGCCGGCCAAGGGGGCGTGTGCCATAGGGGGAGTCCAACTAGGATTCTCAATCCTAGTTGGACTCCCCTTCCTTTTCCAAGAGGGGAAGAGAGGGAAGGATGAGGAGAGGGAGAAGGAAAGAGGGGGGCGCCGTCCCCTCCCTAGTCCAATTCGGACTTGCCAAGGGGGGGGCGGCCACCCCTTGTGGCCCTTCCCTCCATTCCACTAAATCCCATGAAGGCCCAATACTTCCCCAGGGGGTTCCGGTAACCTCTCGGTACTCCGAAAAATACCTGAATCATTTCGGAACCATTCCGGTGTCCGAATATAACCTTCCAGTATATCGATCTTTACCACTCAACCATTTTGAGACTCCTCATCATGTCAGTGATCTCATTCGGGACTCCGAACAAACTTTTGTCATCAAATCACATAACTCATAATACAAATCATCATCGAACGTTAAGTGTGCAGACCCTATGGGTTCGAGAACTATGTAGACATGACCGAGACACATCTCCGGTCAATAACCAATAGCGGAACCTAGATGCTCATATTGGCTCCCACATATTCTAGGAAGATCTTTATTGGTCAAACCGCATAACAACATACGTTATTCCCTTTATCATTGATATGTTGCCAGAGATTCGATTGGCGGTATCATCATACCTAGTTCAATCTCGTTACCGGCAAGTCTCTTTACTCGTTCCGTAATGCATCATCCTGTAACTAACTTATTAGTCACATTGCTTGCAAGGCTTATAGTGATCAGCATTACTGAGAGGGCCCAGAGATACCTCTCTGATACTCAGAGTGACAAATCCTAATCTTGATCTATGCCAACTCAACAAACACCATCGGAGACACCTGTAGAGCATATTTATAATCACCCAGTTACATTGTGACGTTTGATAGCACACAAAGTGTTCATCCGGTATTCGGGAGTTGCATAATCTCATAGTCAGAGGAATATGTATGAGTCATGAAGAAAGCAATAGCAATAAAACTAAATGATCATAATGCTAAGCTAACAGATGGGTCTTGTCCATCACATAATTCTCCTAATGATGTGATCCCGTTCATCAAATGACAACACATGTCTATGGTCAAAAACTTAACCATCTTTGATTAACGAGCTAGTCAAGTAGAGGCATACTAGGGACACTTTGTTTTGTCTATGTATCCACACATGTATGAAGTTTCCGGTTAATACAATTCTAGCAAGAATAATAAACATTTATCATGATATAAGGAAATATAAATAACAACTTTATTATTGCCTCTAGGGCATATTTCCTTCAGTCTCCCACTTGCACTAGAGTCAATAATCCAGTTCACATCATCATGTGATTTAACACCAATAGTTCACATCTTTATGTGATTAGTTCACATCCCCATGTGACTAATACCCAAAAGGTTTTACTAGAATCAATAATCTAGTTCACATCGCTATGTGATTAACACCCAAAGAGTACTAAGGTGTGATCATGTTTTGCTTGTGAGAGAAGCTTATCAATGGGTCTGTCACATTCATAGCAGTATGTATTTTGCAAATTTTCTAGGTCTACAATGCTCTGCATGGAGCTACTCTAGCTAATTTCTCCCACTTTCAATATGTATCCAGATTAAGACTCAGAGTCATCCGGATCGGTGTAAAAGCTTGCATAGACGTAACTCTTTACAACGAACTCTTTATCACCTCCATAACTGGGAAATATCTCCTTAGTCTTCTAAGTATAATTTTGACCGATGTCCAGTGATCCACTCCTGGATCAATATGGTACCCCCTTTCCAAACTCATGGCAAGGTACACAATATGTTTGGTACACAGCATAACATACTTTATAGAACCTATGGCTGAGTCATAGGGAATGACTTTCATTCTCTTTCTATTTTCTGTCGTGGTCGTGTTTTGAGTCTTACACAACATTACACCTTGCAATACAGGCAAGAACTCCTTCTTTGATTGTTCCATTTTGAACTACTTCAAAATCTTGTCAAGGTATGTACTCATTGAAAAATCTTATCAAGCGTCTTGATCTATCTCTATAGATCTTGATGCCCAATATGTAAGCAGCTTCACCGAGGTCTTTCTTTGAAAAACTCCTTTCAAACACTCCTTTATGCTTTCCAAAAAATTCTGCATCATTTTCGATCAACAATATGTCATTCACATATACTTATCAGCAAGGTTGTAGTGGTCCCACTCACTTTATTGTAAATACAGGCTTCACCGCAAGTATGTATAAAACTATATGCTTTGATCAACTCATCAAAGCGTATATTCCAACTCCGAGATGCTTGCACCAGTCCATAGATGGATCGCTGGAGCTTGCACATTTTGTTAGCACCTTTAGGATTGAAAAAACCTTCTGGTTGTATCATATACAGCTCTTCTTCAATAAATCCATGAAGGAATGTAGTTTTGACATCCATTTGTTAGATTTCATAAAATGTGGCAATTGCTAAAATGATTCAGACAGACTTTAAGCATCGATACGAGTGAGAAAATATCATCGTAGTCAACACCTTGAACTTGTCAAAAACCCTTTTTTGACAAGTTGAGCTTTGTAGATAGTAACACTACTATCAGTGTATGTCTTCCTTCTGAAGATCCATTTATTCTTAATGGCTTGCCGATCATCGGGCAAGTCCACCAAAGTCCACACTTTGTTCTCATACATGGATTCTATCTTAGATTTCATGGCCTCAAGACATCTGTCGGAATCTGGGCTCATCGTCGCTTCATCGTAGTTTGTAGGTTCATCATGGTCTAGTAACATGACTTCCAGAACAGGATTCTCGTACCACTCTGGAGCGGATTGTACTCTGGTTGACCTACGAGGTTCGGTAGTAAGTTGATTTGAAGTTTCATGATCATCATCATTAGCTTCCTCACTGATTGGTGTAGGAATCACTGGAACTTATTTTTGTGATGAACTACTTTCCAATTCCGGAGAAGGTACAATTACCTCATCAAGTTCTACTTTCCTCCCACTCACTTCTTTCGAGAGAAACTCCTTCTCTAGAAAGGATCCATTCTTAGCAACGAATATTTTGCCTTCGGATCTGTGATAGAAGATGTACCCAACAGTCTCCTTTGGGTATCCTATGAAGACACATTTCTCCGATTTGGGTTCGAGCTTATCAGGTTGAAGCTTTTCACATAAGCATCGCAGCCCCAAACTTTAAGAAACGATAGCTTAGGTTTCTTGCCAAACTACAGTTCATATGGTGTCGTCTCAACGGATTTAGATGGTGCCCTATTTAACGTGAATGCAACTATCTCTAATGCATAACCCCAAAACGGTAGTGGTAAATCGGTAAGAGACATCATAGATCGCACCATATCCAATATAGTACAGTTACGATGTTCGGACATACCATTACGCTGTGGTGTTCCAGGTGGCGTGAGTTGTGAAGCTATTCCACATTATTTTAAATGAAGGCCAAAACTCGTAACTCAAATATTCACCTCGACGATCAGATCGTAGAAACTTTATTTTCTTGTTACGATGATTTTTCACTTCACTCTGAAATTCTTTGGACTTTTCAAATGTTTCAGACTTATGTTTCATCAAGTCTGTGAAGGTCAGAAATTAACGATACCCGCCGCGAGCCTCAACACTCATCGGTCCGCATACATCAGTATGTATTATTTACAATAAGTCAGTTGCTCGCTCCATTGTTTCGGAAAACGGAGTCTAAGTCATCTTGCCCATGAGGCATGGTTCGCAAGCATCAAGTGATTCCAAAATACCATCTGCATGGAGTTTCTTCATGTGCTTTACACCAATATGATCAAAAAAGCAGTGCCACAAATATGTTGCACTATCATGATCAACTTTGCATATTTTGGCATCAATATTATGAATATGTGTATCACTACGATCGGGATTCAATAAACCATTTACATTGGGTGTATGTCCATAGAAGGTTTTATTCATGTAAACAGAACAACAATTATTCTCCGACTTTAAATGAATAACCATATCGCAATAAACATGATCCAATCATATTCATGCTCAACGCAAACACCAAATAACATTTATTTAGGTCCAACACAAATCCCAAAGATAGAGGGAGTGTGCGATGGTGATCTTATCAACCTTGGAATCACTTCCAACACACATTGTCACCTCGCCCTTAACTAGTCTCATGATAAATTTAAGTTCAATTAATCATATTACTTAAGAACTCCCACTTAGATAGACATCCCTCTAGTCATCTAAATGATCGCGTGATCCATATTAACTAAACCATGTACGATCATCACATGAGATGGAGTAGTTTTCAATGGTGAACATCTCTATGTTGATCATATCTATGATATGATTCACGTTCGACCTTTCGGTCTCAGTGTTCCGAGGCCATATCTGCATATGCTAGGCTCGTCAAGTTTAACCCGAGTATTCCGCATGTGCCAAACTGGCTTGCACCCGTTGTATGTGAACGTAGAGCTTATCACACCCAATCATTACGTGGTGTCTCGGCATGATGAACTGTAGCAATGGTGCATACTCTGGGAGAACACTTATACCTTGAAATTTAGTAAGGGATCATCTTATAATGCTACCGCCGGACTAAGCAAAATAAGATGCTTAAAGGATAAACATCACATGCAATCAAAATATGTGACATGATATGGCCATCATCATTTTGTGCCTTTGATCTCCATCTCCATAGCACCGTCATGATCTCCATCGTCGCTGGCATGACACCATGATCTCCATCATCTTGATCTCTATCAACGTGTCGTCACATGGTCATCTCGCCAACTATTGCTTTTGCAACTATTTCTATCGCATAGCGACAAAGTAAAGCAATTATACGGCGCTTGCATCTTATGCAATAAAGAGACAACCATAAGGTTCCTGCCAGTTGCCGATAACTTTGTTGTTGCAAGTTTTACGTGGCTTCTACGGGCTACTAGCAAGAACCATTCTTACGTACACATCAAAACCACAATGATTTTTTGTCAAGTGTGTTGTTTTAACCTTCAACAAGGACCGGCTGTAGTCAAAGTCGATTCAACTAAAGTTGGAGAAACTGACACCCGCCAGCCACCTGTGTGCTAAGCACGTCGGTAGAACCAGTCTCATGAACATGGTCATGTAATGTCGGTCCGGGCCGCTTCATCCAGCAATACCGCCAAATCAAAGTAAGACGTTGGTGGTAAGCAGTATGACTATTATCGCCCACAACTCGTTGTGTTCTACTCATGCATATAACATCTACGCATAGACCTGGCTCTGATGCCACAGTTGGGGAACGTAGTAATTCAAAAAAATCCTACGATCACGCAAGATCTAACTATGAGATGCATACCAACAAGAGGGGAGAGTGTGTCCACGTACCCTCGTAGACCGAAAATAGAAGCGTTTAGTTATGTGGTTGATGTAGTCGAACGTCTTCACAATCCAACCGATCCAAGCACCGAACGTACGGCACCTCCGTGTTTAGCACACGTTCAGCACAATGATGTCCCTCGAGCTCTTGATCCAGTTGAGGACGAGGGAGAGTTCCGTCAACATGATGGCGTGGCGATGGTGATGATGAAGTTACTGACGCGGGGCTTCACTAAGCACTACGACGATATGACCGAGGTGTTGAACTATGAAGGGGGCACCGCACATGGCTAAGAGATTGTCTATTGTGCTTTGGGGTGCCCCATGCCCATGTATATAAAGGAGGGGGGAGGAGGAGGCCGGCCAAGGGGGCGCGCACCATAGGGGGATTCCAACTAGGATTCCGAATCCTAGTTGGACTCCCCTTGCTTTTCCAAGAGCGGGAGAGAGGGAAGGAGGAGGAGAGGGAGAAGGAAAGATGGGGGTGCCGCCCCCTCCCTAGTCCAATTCGGACTGACCATGCGGGGGGTGGGGGCGGCCACCCCTTGCGGCCCTTCTCTCCTTTCCACTAAAGCCCATGAAGGCCCAATACTTCCCCGGGGGGTTTCGGTAACCTCCCGGTACTCTGAAAAATACCCGAATCACTCCGGAACCATTCTGGTGTCCGAAGATAACCTTCCAATATATCGATCTTTACCTCTCAACCATTTCGAGACTCCTCGTCATGTCTGTGATCTCATCTGGGACTACGAACAAACTTCGGTCATCAAAACACATAACTCATAATACAAATCGTCATCAAACGTTAAGCGTGCGGACGCTACGGGTTCGAGAACTATGTAGACATGACCGAGACACATCTCCGGACAAGAACCAATAGGGGAACCTGGATGCTCATATTGGCTCCTACATATTCTACGAAGATCTTTATCGGTCAAACCGCATAACAACATACATTATTTCCTTTGTAATCAGTATGTTACTTGCCCGAGATTACCGGCAAGTCTCTTTACTCGTTCTGTAATGCATCATCCTGTAACTAACTTATTAGTCACATTGCTTGCAAGGCTTATAGTGATGAGCATTACCGATGGAGCCCAGAGATACCTGTCCGATACTCGGAGTGACAAATCCTAATCTGGATCTATGCCAACTCAACAAACACCATCGAAGACACCTGTAGAGTATCTTTATAATCACCCAGTTACGTTCTGACGTTTGATAGCACACAAAGTGTTCCTCCGGTATTCGTGAGTTGCATAATCTCATAGTCAGAGGAATATGTATGAGTCATGAACAAAGCAATAGCAATAAAACTAAATGATCATAATGCTAAGCTAACGGATGGGTCTTGCCCATCACATAATTCTCCTAATGATGTGATCCTGTTCATCAAATGACAACACATGTCTATGGTCAAAAACTTAACCATCTTCAATTAACGAGCTAGTCAAGTAGAGGCATACTAGGGACACTTTGTTTTGTCTATGTATCCACACATGTATCAACTTTCCGGTTAATACAATTCTAGCAAGAATAATAAACATTTATCATGATATAAGGAAATATAAATAACAACTTTATTATTTCCTCTAGGGTATATTTCTTTCAGTTGAACCAGATGCATAGGATAAAACTTCTGATGAAATTCCAATTTCAATCAGTTGTAGTTCCATGATCCAATATCATCTAATAGCCTATACCATGTCAATGCCTTTCCCTTCATAGATAAAGGGAATACCTTCTTCTTGACGGCATCCTCGAGCATACCTTCAAGCTTAAACAATCCACTAACTTCATCCACATAGATTAGGTGCATATCGGGAGGTAATGTTCCATCTCCTGCATAAGGATTAGCTAGCAGTTTTTCTATCATACACGAAGGAATTTCATAATAAATATTTTCAGTCGGTGCTTTAGGTTGATGAGAAACAAATTGTGGTTCCGGTTGAGGTGAAAATACCCCGAACAAACCCCTCAAAGGATTATTTTCCATAGTAACAAGTGACAGTAAATTTCAGACACACTATATAAATGTTTCCTTACCAAATCCCACTTACCAAAGGCGCTTCACTCCCCGGCAATGGCCCGAGAAAAGAGTCTTGATGACACACAAGTATAAGGGATATATCATAGTTCTTTCAATAAGTAAGAGTGTCAAAGCCAACGAGGAGCAGAAGGAAATGTCAAGTGGTTTTCAGCAAGGTATTCTCTGCAAGCACTGGAATTGTCGGTAACAGATAGTTTTGTGATAAGATAGTTCATAACAGGTAAAAAGTAATAAAGTAACTAAGGTGCAGCAAGGTGGACCAATCCTTTTTGTAGCAAAGGATAAGCCTGGACGAACTCTTATATAAAGCAAAGCGCTCCCGACGACACATGGGAATTACTGTCAAGTTAGTTTTCATCATGCTCATATGATTCACATTCGTTACTTTGATAATTTGATATGTGGGTGGACCGGTGCTTGGGTGCTTCCCTTCCTTGGACAAGCCTCCCACTTATGATTAACCTGTCTCGCAGGCATCTTCAACTACAAAAGAAGTATTAAGGTAAACCTAACCATAGCATGAAACATATGGATCCAAATCAGCCCCTTACAAAGCAATGCATAAACTATGGTTTAAGCTTCTGTCACTCTAGCAACCCATCATCTACTTATTACTTCCTAGTGCCTTCCCCTAGGCCCAAATAATGGTGAAGTGTCATGTAGTAGATGTTCACATAACACCACTAGAGGAGAGACAACATACATCTCATCAAAATATCGAACGAATACCAAATTCACATGATTACTTATAACAAGACTTCTCCCTTGTCCTCAAGAACAAACGTAACTACTCACAAAGCATATTTATGATCAAGATCAGAGGAGTATTAATTATCATTAAGGATCTAAAAATATAATCTTCCACTGGATAAACCAACTAGCATCAACTACAATGAGTAACCAACACTACTAGTAACCCACAGGTACCAATCTGAGGTTTTGGGACCAAGATCAAATACAAGAGATGAACTAGGGTTTGAGTGGAGATGGTGCTGGTGAAGATGTTGATGGAGATTGACCCCCTCTCGATGAGAGGATCGATGGTGATGACGATGGCGATGATTTCCCCCTCCCGAGGGATGTTTCCCTGGCAGAACAGCTTCGCCGGAGCCCTAGATTGGTTGTGCTCAGGTTCCGCCTTGAGACGGCGGCGCTTCATCCCAAAAGCTTCTTCTTGATTTTTTCCAGGGTGAAACACACCATATAGCCAAAGATGGGCACCGGAGACCTGCCAGGGGGGCCACAAGGTCGGGGGGTGTGCCCAGGGGGTAGGGCGCGTCCTCCACCCTTGTGGCTGGCTGGTGGCCCCCTCTGGTACTTTCTTCACCCAATATTTTTATATATTCCAAAAAAAAGCTCCGTGAAGTTTCAGGACTTTTGGAGTTGTGCAGAATAGGTCTCTAATATTTGCTCCTTTTCCAGTCCAGAATTCCAGCTGCCGGCATTCTCCCTCTACATTAAACCTTGTAAAATAAGAGAAAATAGGCATAAGTATTGTGATATAATGTGTAGTAACAGCCCATAATGCAATAAATATCAATATAAAAGCATGATGCAAAATGGACGTATCCGTACGCTCTTGGATCCTATGCCGGGTGAGAGACACGACTCTCCCCGACCGACTCTTGCAAAGACATCTTGCTCCAAATCTGCTGCAGAATTAGCTAAACACAATAACAAAGGACTTCATCGTGGTACGTTGAGACCAAAATAAGTGTTCCACAAGAAAACGGAGTCCGGAGGGCACACGAGGTGGACACAAGGCACAGGGGCGGGCCCCCTGCCTTGCCGCCTCCTCATGCGCTCTTCGGACTACTTTTAATTTTCTAATTTTTTAAATATTCCAAAATTAAGAAAAATTGCCATTGGAAATGTTTTGGAGTCGGTTTACTTACCGTACCACATACCTATTCCTTTTCGGAGTCTGAAACATTCTGGAAAGTCTCCCTTATGTACTCCTCCAGTATTATGGTATTAATTATGTTGGTCTAACATTTATGGGAGTACCTGAGATATAATGTTTGATTCTTTGACCGTTTACCACCTTCCAATTAGTGCCTTCGACGTTGTTGATTTTGATGGCACCGGAACGATATACCTCCTCGATAATGTAAGGACCTTCCCATCTAGAGAGAATCTTTCCTGCAAAAAATCTGAAACAAGAGTTGTATAGAAGACATGGTCACCTATCTTAAATTCATGCTTTTGTATTCTTTTGTCATGCCATCTTTTAACCTTTTCTTTAAACAACTTGTCATTTTCATAGGCCTGGGTTCTCATTCATCAAGTGAGCTAATGTCAAATATCCTCTTTTCACCAACAAGTTTGAAATCATAGTTGAGCTCTTTGATTGCCCAATAAGCTTTATGTTCTAGCTCAAGGGGTAAGTGACATGCTTTTCCATAAACCATTTTATACGGAGACATACCCATAGGGTTCTTATAAGCAGTTCCATAAGCCCATAATGCATCATCAAGTTTCTGCTACTTCTTGAGCTTGCGTTGGTTTTCCATTGAAGAGGAAAGGGTGATAAAGCAAACTAGAGATAAGTATTTCCCTCAGTTTGAGAACCAAGGTATCAATCTAGTAGGAGAAAACACACAGATCACCTAATACCTACACAAACAATCAAACAACTTGTACCCAATGCGATAAAGGGGTTGTCAATCCCTTCACGGTTACTTGCAAAAATGAGATCTGATAGAGATAGATAGACGGTAAAGTAAATATTTTTGGTATTTTTGGTTTATAGATCAGAAAGTAAAAGGTTGCAAAATAGTAGATCGGAAACTAATATGATGGAAAATAGACCCGGAGGCCATAGGTTTTACTAGAGGCTTCTCTCAAGATAGCAAATAATACGATGGGTGAACAAATTACTGCCGAGCAATTGATAGAAAAGCGCAAAGTTATGGCAATATCTAAGGCAATGATCATGAATATAGGCATCACCTCCGTGTCAAGTAGACCGAAATGATTCTACATCTACTACTATTACTCCACACATCGACCGACTCCTGCCTGCATCTAGAGTATTGAGTTCATGAAGAATAGAGTAACACATTAAGTAAGATGACATGATGTAGAGGAATTAAATCAAGCAATATGATGAAAACCCCATCTTTTTATCCTCGGTGGCAACAATACAATACGTGCCTTGCTGCCCCTACTGTCACTGGGAAAGTACACCGCAAGATTGAACCCAAAGCTAAGCACTTGTGCCATTGCAAGAAAAACCAATCTAGTTGGCCAAACCAAACCGATAGTTCAAAGAGAATTACAAAGATATCAAATCATGCATAAAAGATCTCAGGGAAGATTCAAATAATATTCATAGATAAGCTAATCATAAATCCACAATTCATTGGATCTGGGCAAACACAATGCAAAAAAGTACTGCATCAAATAGATCTCCAAGAACATTGAGGAGAACATGATATTGAGAATCAGAGAGAGAGAGAGAGAACAAGTCATCTAGCTACTGATAAAGGCAAAGGTGTCCCGTCTTTCGATGAGATGGTGGTTATCGTTTTGGAGGAAGTCGACTTTGATGATCTGACTACGAACATGCGAGGACGTCGCGCCTTGGCAATCGCTAAACCAACTCCGAGAGGTTATTGACCATGCCGGACCACGATCAACCTGACCACGAAGGTCTGTTTCCTGCAGGCAATGAAGAACAAGTAAGAAACTAAGATTGCAATCTGGATACTACGAATATAAGAGGAAAACTTTATTGATCAAGGTGGGGTTCTGTGACGTCTTGGTCTGGTCGTTGAACACAAACGAAGTACGCAAAGTTGCAGCTATGGCGAACTTTTAATCTAAACAAACCCCAAAGTCTAAATGACGCCCTAAGGGTTGTATATATGGAGGAAGAGGGGGGAATTTCGTGGCCCTTGTAGGAGGGGTCCAAAAACAACCCTAACTCTTGTTTCCCACACATACGGACTCTAAAAAGAGCCTATACTTAAGTATTTCGAAAATACATGGCCCTGGCCCAATAATAAGGTGACGCAGCACCTAGAATAGCCTCTGGACGAAATTTATGAAG
This sequence comes from Triticum dicoccoides, assembly GCF_002162155.2. NCBI lineage: Eukaryota > Viridiplantae > Streptophyta > Magnoliopsida > Poales > Poaceae > Triticum > Triticum dicoccoides. The sequence continues at coordinate 428,810,270 of NC_041392.1, read as the reverse complement.
TGGCATCTTGTATATTTCGTCCAAGGCTTCATGCACTCCTTATGGTGGTTTCAAAGTCCTCAAATCATCACTTGTAACTCCGTTCTTGATCCCCTTGTGCATGCCATCATCTCCATGCTTGGTCTTGCTCCAGTGTTCATCCGTCTTGTCCATGCCAGGCCCTTCATTTGTAAGCAAAACAAATGTATCCAATTTAGGCAACATCATATTCTCATGAACATTAGAATCATTACCAAGAAACGAAAGTACCTGATAATTTAATTGGCGTGCGCAAGCTCTAGTAATTGGTCTAGTATGTATAGCAGCAGGGGTTGTGGCTGTAACAATGGTATTGATGTCCTCATCATCCTCCCCTTCTTGAAATGAAGTCGTCCTCGATGGAAGCTCATCTTCATCACCCAAATAAGCCTTCAAATCTGCAATGTTAAAAGTGGGACTAACCCCCAAATCTGCAGGCAGCTCAAGTTTATCTGCCTTATCATTTATTTTCTCTAACACTTTAAAAGGACCATCAGCATGTGGCGTTAGCTTTGATTTGCGCAAATTAGGAAATATATCCTTACGAATGTAACCAAACAAGATCTCCAGGTGCAAACACAACATGTTTTCTACATCTCCAGCAAGTTTATATTTAGCATTCATACGCTCAATGTTTTCCTTAGTTAACTCATGCATTTTTAAAATCAATTCAGCACGTTCTTTAGCATCAAAATTAACCATCTCCGAAGATGGAAGAGGCAACACATCAATAGGTGCATGAGGTAGGAAACCATACACAATTTCAAAATGACACATCTTAGTAGTAGAATGCAATGAACGATTATAAGAAAATTCAATATGAGGCAAGCATTCTTCCCACATTTTATTATTATTCTTCAAAACAGCCCTAAGCATAATAGACAATGTTCTATTGACTACTTCAGTTTGTCCATCAGTTTGGGGGTGACAAGTAGTACTAAAAAGCAGTTTAGTCCCCAACTTAGCCCATAAACATCTCCAAAAGTGGCTAAGATATTTAGTATCATGATCTGAAACAATAGTATTGGGCACACCATGAAAGCGAATAATTTCACGAAAGAACAAATCAGCAACATTAACATCATCATCGCTTTTATGACATGGTATAATGTGTGCCATTTTCGAAAATCTATCCACGACACCAAATATGCTATCCCTCCCCTTCTTTATTCGAGGTAAACCTAAAACAAAATCCATGGATATATCCACCCAAGGAACATTAGGTACTGGCAAAGGCATATATAAACCATGAGGATTGAGTCGTGACTTAGCTTTTTGACATGTAGTGCAGCGAGCAACAAAACGCTCAACATCTCGTCTCATCTTTGGCCAAAAGAAATGTGTAGCAAGTATATCCTCCGTCTTCTTGATGCCAAAGTGTCCCATTAATCCTCCTCCATGCGCCTCTTGCAACAACGAAAGACAAACGGAGCTAGCTGGAATGCATAGCTTGTTAGCACGGAACACAAATCCATCATTAACGACAAACTTGTTCCACGTTCTTCCTTCTTTACAATTCTGCATTACATCTTTAAAATCATCATCATGCACATATTGATATTTGATGGTCTCCAAACCAAATATTTTGAAGTCAAGTTGTGAAAGCATAGTATAGCGACAAGACAATGCATCAGCAATAACATTTTCTTTACCCTTCTTGTGTTTAATGACATAAGGGAAAGTTTCAATGAGTTAAACCCATTTAGCATGTCTACGATGTAGTTTAGCTTGACTTTTAATATGTTTCAAGGATTCATGATCAGAATGTATAACAAATTCTTTGGGCCATAAATAATGTTGCCATGTCTCTAAAGTCCGAACAAGAGCATATAATTCTTTATCATAAGTACAATAATTCAGACTAGGCCCACTCAATTTTTCAGAAAAATATGCAATAGGTTTACCATCTTGTAATAACACACCTCCTAATCCAATTCCACTAGCATCACATTCAAGCTCAAAAGTCTTATTAAAATCGGGAAGTTGGAGTAAAGGAGCATGTGTCAACTTATCTTTCAATACCGTGCGGTACCCCAAACAAAAGGCACATCCTTCTTTGTAAGCTCGTTGAGAGGTGCAACAATGGTGCTGAAATCTCTCACAAAACGCCTATAGAAACCAGTAAGGCCAAGGAAACTCCTCACTCTTGTGACCGTTTTGGGCTGCGGCCAACTCTCAATAGCTTCAATCTTGGCTTTATCAACTTCAATTCCCTGTGGAGTAACAACATAGCCAAGAAAAGATACTCGGTCGGTGCAAAAGGTGCACTTCCCAAGGTTACCAAACAAATGTGCATCACCTAGAGCAATAAAAATAGCACATGAATGTTCCAAATGTTCGTCCAAAGATTTGCTATAAATCAATATGTCATCAAAGTAAACTACCACAAATCGTCCAATGAAAGCACGTAAAACTTCATTCATTGATCTCATGAAAGTACTAGGTGCATTAGTTAACCCAAAAGACATGACTAACCACTCATATAATCCAAACTTAGTTTTAAATGCCATTTTCCATTCATCTCCCAATTTCATACGAATTTGATGGTATCCACTACGCAAATCAACTTTGGAGAATATTGTAGAGCCACTCAATTCATCAAGCATATCATCTAGCCTAGGAATAGGATGGCGATAACGAATAGTAATATTATTAATGCCTCTACAATCAACGCAGATACGCGACGTACCATCCTTTTTCGGCACTAAAATGATAGGAACAACACAAGGACTAAGGGATTCGCGTATATAACCTTTGTCGAGCAGCTCCTGTACTTGACGCATAATATCCTTTGTCTCCTCTGGATTGGTACGGTATGGTGCACGGTTGGGTAATGATGCACTGGGAATTAAGTCAAGTTGATGTTCAATCCCTCGAATAGGTGGTAATCCCGGTGGCACGTCTTGTGGAAAGATGTCGGCAAATTCCTGCAAAATGTTAGTGACAGCAGGAGCAAAGAGGAAGGCATGTCCTCGAATGAAAATAATGCCTCTTTGCACACAAAAGCATAGCAAACAGATATGCTAAAATCTAGATCATCAATATCAGATTTGGTGGCAAGTGAACATGCACTTTTCAATTTAATTTCAGAAGCAACACTAGATGGTTTATTATTAGGCTTCATTTGTTGCTCAAATTCTTTCGCCGCAATCTGATTTTCACTCTTATTTTGCTCTTGTTTTTCTTTATTAGCTCTATTAGTATCATCTTTCAAAATGGAATCATGAGTCATAGGAAGCAAAGTAATATTTTTGTACTTATGAACAAGAGTATACTGATTGTTTCTACCATGGTGTACATAAATTTTATCAAATTTCCATGGTCTACCAAGTAGTAAGGAACATGCTTGCATAGGTACCACATCACAATCAACATAATCAGCATGTGTAGAGATACTAAAATGCACACAAACAGTATGTGTTACCTTAACCTTGCCGTTGTTGTTGAACCATTGGATGTAGTAAGGATGTGGATGTGTGGTGAGAGATAGCTTCTCCACCATATCCATGCTAGCCAAGTTTTTGCAGCTCCCTCCATCTATGATGACGCGAACAGAACGTTCCTTCACAACTCCCTTTGTATGGAACAAATTATGCCTCTGATTTTGCTCAGCTTGTGTATCCTACACACTCAAAACACGTTGAGCAACTAAACATTCATACCTGTCAGCATCTTCAGCAGCCATGTATTGCATCTCATGATCAGAATCATCTCCAACGTGTTCTTCATGTGTAATAAGAGCCAAAGTCTCCTCATCATAGTCACCAGCAGACTCATACCCACCATCCTTAGTAGCAATCATCACACGGTGAGATTTGCATTCTCTCGCAAAATGTCCTCTTCCCTTACAACGACGACAAATAATATCACTTGTGTGCCCTGTTGATGCCATGGAAGAAGAAGAGCTCTGCGCAGGCCCGGCAGGTGTGCTCTTGGCAGATAGTGGTGGTTGTGCCAGCTTTCTTCTATCACGGCTAGAGGTGGCAGTTGATGGAGATGTTGATGTAGTAGAGGATGCACGCGGTGTCCATGAGGAAGGTCGACCTGCAGAATAGTTAGTTCATGCCAATGCCTGTCGATCCTGCACTTCACGTTCAGCTTTACAAGCAAGATGGAATAAACGAGTGACATTATTATACTCCTTACACTCTAGAATGGTCTGAATCTCTCTATTTAATCCACCCATAAAACGTGCAAGCATAGCTTCATTATCCACAACAATACCACATCTAATCATGCCAGTTTGTAATTCCTGGTAATATTCCTCTACATAATTTTTCCTTGTCTTAAACGCTGCAATTTTTGAAGTAATTCACGTTGATAATATGGTGGAACCCAATGCGTACGCATAGCAATTTTCAAAGCAGCCCAAGTAGTTGAAATATTATTTGGATATAATCTACGATGTTCAGACCACCACACACAAGAAAAACTAGTGAAAGCACAAAGTGCAGTAGCAACACATCTCTCCTCGGGATATTCTAAACATGTAAAACGTTATTTGGTTTCTAACTCCCAAGTAAGATATATATCAGGAATGTATCTACCCTCAAATGGTGGAATATTAAATTTCAGTTTAGGGAGATGGTCATGATCTCGTACCTGAGGGGGAGCCCTACCATTGTGATTATTTGCGTGTGGATGACTGGTGGTTGTGGTGCTGGTGGTTGCACGTAGTTCTGATTTTGATCAACCTCATCCTCGTAATCTCCCGCATAATCATCCTCCTCGTCATCAGCAGCAGGAGCCACAGAAGTATCAACAGCAACACCAACAGTTTGGCCATGCGCAAGAGGGACATGGCTCGCTTGGAGGAGGGCAGTTTCGCGATTTGGAGGTAGTCGTCATCGTTGTTGTTGTTGTTGTTGTTGTTGTTGTTGTTGTTGTTGTTGTTGTTGTTGTTGTTGTTGTTGTTGTTGTTGTTGTTGTTGTTGTTGTTGTTGTTGTTGTTGTTGTTGTTGTTGTTGTTGTTGTTGTTGTTGTTGTTGTTGTTGTTGTTGTTGTTGTTGTTTTAGAGGTGTGTTAGGTGCAGCTGGTGGTGGTGGTGGAAGACGTGCGAGCAATTCACTAAACTTGTTATTGAGCTTTGTTTCGAACATCTTCTCCATGCCATCTATCTTCTCCATGGCCTCTTCAAATCTGTTTAGCACATCTTGCACCTGTCCACTCATCATTTGCTGAAATTTATCATGCAACTCCTTATTCGCCATGTTCTCCCAGTCAATCTCGTCGGCTTGTGATCCTACCATGGTTAGCAGCAATAGAAACACACAATAATATGATCCTATAGACTACTAACAAGAGGTGGTGGTGGGTGTCACAAATACGTCAAGCAAATCTCAAATTCTTACCAGTTCTTACCTAGCAGCAGGCGGTGATCGGCAACCGTCGTAGTCAATACTCTCAAATCTTGGATAGAGCGATTACCAGGGAGAGTCAAACGCACGACGTAGATGTATGTGGAGCTGGGAAGGCTTATAATATGGTAGCAAAAAAGGTCAGCAATAGTCAATTCAGAGATGCAAAGTTGAAGAAACACTCAACGACGGTACTGTGGTGGTCCTAGGCTAGACCGTACTAGAGACGCGAGCCTATAACACTAACAAAAATGATGGTGTTGTACATAAACAAGGGAGGAGCACACTCTGAAAAAAAATCACTTTTTTGCACTTTTTCCCTCTTTTTTTTGTTTTTTTGCTCCGTAACAAATTTTTTCGAAAAAGTCTACAAATGGTCTAAAAACTGCCTAGCCAGAATTTTCCAGACTTCGTTTTTTTTTTAGTTTGGAACTATTTTTCTACTGCGGGTAGCACAAAAGTTCGGGAGCCCTACTCTGTCACGACTCGGAGTATGGCATGATCTGGAAATCCAAAACAGAGTAACAAAATACTGAACTCGGACTGGGACTGGTGGCGGAGATGAATCTGGTGGAACTCGGACTGGTGGTGGCGATGAATCTGGTGGAACTCGGACTGGTGGCGGATATATGTTGTAGGTGGACTCGTATTGGCGTGATAGCGACGGATAGGTGGTGGCGTATATGGACTCGGATTGGCGGTGAATATGTGGTGGTGGTATATGGCAACGGCGATGGAGTTGGGGCGATGGTGGTATATGGCAGCAGTGATGATGATGATGATGCCGTGGTGATATATGGCAGCGGCGACGTGAAAACCTGTGAACAGAACTCGAAACTCTAAAGGACTAGACGCTAAGACCATTAACTAGACATGACAATGCAACCACAAATTCAACAAAGCAAATACAGAAAAGATTATGCAAAGGCTCAGATTGGTTCGGATAGGATGAACTAAACCTAAATTTTTTTTTGGCTTTTTCGTGGACTATAGGTATGAAGAACACAGTCGATCGAAACTACAAAAAACTGTAAAATCTCACCGAGCAACCTGGAAATATGATACCACTTGATAAAGGCAAAGGTGTCCCATCTTTCAATGAGATGGTGTCTATCGTTTTGGAGGAAGTCGACTTTGACGATCCGACTACGAACGTCCGAGGATGTCGCGCCTTGCAATCGCTAAACCAACTCCGAGAGGTTATTGACCACGCCGGAGCACAATCAACCTAACCACGAAGGTCTGTTTCCTGCAGGCAACGAAGAACAATCAAGAAACTAAGATTGCAATCTGGATATTGCGAATATAAGAGGAAAGCTTTATTGATCAAGATAGGGTTCTATGACGTCTTGGTCTGGTCGTTGAACACAAACAAAGCACACGAAGTTGCAGCTATGGTGAACTTTTAATCTAAATAAAACCCAAAGTCTAAATGACGCCCTAAGGGCTGTATATATGGAGGAGGAGGGGGGATTTCGTGGCCCTTGGAGGAGGGGTCCGGAACCAATCCTAACTCTTGTTTCCCCACACATACGGACTCTAAAAACAGCCTATACTTAAGTATTTCAAAAATACATGGGCCTGGCCCAATAATAAGGTGACGCAGCACCTAGAATAGCCTCTGGACGAAATTTATGAAGTGGCATCTTGTATATTTCATCCAAGGCTTCATGCACTCCTTATGGTGGCTTCAAAGCCCTAAAATCATCACTTGTAACTCTGTTCTTGATCCCCTTGCGCATGCCATCATCTCCATGCTTGGTCTTGCTCCAGCGTTAGTCCCTCTTATCCATGCCAGGCCCTTCATTTGTAAATAAAACAAATTTATCCAATTTAGGCAGCATCATATTCTCATGAACAATAAAATCATTACCAAGAAATGAAAGTACCTGATAATTTACTTGGCGTGTGCGAGCTCTAGTAATTAGTCCAGTATGTATAGCAGTGTCATAGCCTGATTTTTGGCCCTTTCTTTTTCTTTTGATTTCCTGAAGTTTTTGCTTGAGCTTTCTTTTTCCGTGGCTATGTGGTCTGGAAATTGAAGAAGATGACCTCTTTTTTCTTTCCAGAGTGGCTTGTCATCCTCAAAACATTCCCAAGACCTTGTCATTTCCATCCTTGACCTAACCCAATATTCTTTTTATTGGGAATATTCCTTTTTCTATTAAAGGAATAACCCTTTAAGCCCTTGGTTGTGAAGCAACCTATATTTCCATCACTCCAAAAATTCCCAAATAATTATTATTAATTGTTTGGGTCATATCTTCCTCAAATATGGCAAAATATTTCATTTGCCATGTTTCCCATCATGCTCAATTAATTATTTTCCTATTCTGTCCTGAGTGGCAGATTGTGAAGCAAGTGCCATTTATCTTTGTCCAATTAACCCCAAACTTTTTGGACATCTTTTCCTGTCCATATAATTGGCCCATGCCAAAATTCAACTGAATTTTCCTAGTAAATATTCATGAGCAATTTCCAAAGTTCCTGCCTGAGGGAAATGAGTGTGAAGTAAGTACAAGCTAGGCATATGCAAATGAGTTGAATTTTTGCAAGATCCTTCATATGATCCAGTCATGACACTCCACCAAATATGAGCTCATGTAACTCATCTAGGTGAGCCCAGCTCCAAATCTTAGTTTCTGGTCAGATTTTCAGTTTGTGAAGCAACTATATTTTATATTGCTTCACTTAAGATGAAAATTTTCCAGGGCATTCTCCTATCCATTTAAACACTCTCCACAAAAATTTTGCTGAATCCATTACATAATTTGCCCTGTGCAATTTTTCCAAGTTTCTGTCCAGAGCAAAGCTATATGAAGCAAGTGCTATTTTGGTTCATCCAAATGGCCTGAAACTTTTTGAGAATCTTCATGTCTTCACATAATTGGGCCATGCCAAAATTCAGATCAATCCCAATTAATATGTGGGTATTACTTCATGTTTTGTATTTCTGCCCAGTCTGGTGGTTTCTACAGCAACCACTAGCTAAACACCTCTTCTTGAGCTTAAACTTTGCCATCTTAATCACCTTAGCGTGTGGCCATCGCCAGACAAATTATTTACCACGTTACCAAGCTGGTGTCACCACAGTAAGTTACAAACACCTTCCTATTGATTTACTTTGGAGCTAAGTGCAAATCTCTTCTTTGCCCCTGGACCCAATTATTTCCTCATTTAGACTCAGAGCATGATGGTCTATCTACTGGACATGGTCGGCCATGCCAAAGCACGATGTTTGTGCCAGTGTGCATGGTGATCACGCTTGCGTCATGGCTAAACGCGTGGTCTGGCTTGTTCCGTCCACTATGCTCGTCCACTCCCTCCTCATCCCGGCCTCAAACGTTGTCCAGGAGCTCGCCCATGCTCGACTGCATCGCCCTGCGTCGCTGCTTCGTCGTGGTTCGCCTTAAATGCGCCGCTAGATCCATGCCCGTGCGATGCCCAGCCACTGTCCACCATTAGAGCAATGCTCGAGCTCGCTAGCGATGCTCTTGAGCCCTCCTCCGCGCCTATATAAGGACCCCCGAACCCCTACGCATCTCATTCATCCCTCCCCCGCCTCATTTGCCCTCTGGAGTCGCCTCATCTCACCGTTGTTCATCGTCATCCTCCATGGCCGCCTCAGCCTCGGCTTGGTTCCGACCAACCTGAGCCTCCTATGCTCCTCCCACCACGTCCACCGACTCCCCCTCGTCCCGCTGAGCCGCCCCACCCACTCGCCCCTCACCGGAGATAGCCGCAACACCGAGACCACCACCACCACCACTGCCCATGTACTCCCCATGGCGCCGCCCCTCCCCTCCTCCCCGTGCCTCCTAGGCGGCCATGCTCCCTCTAGATGGAACCCCCTCGCCTCCCTGGTCCCGCCGGTGGTCTCCGCTCGGCCAGAGACGGCCAAAGCCGGCGGGCCCCTTGGCCGCTTCCTTCCCCTGTCCCTGCTCTGTTCCACGAGAAGGACAGAGGCCCCGGAGGAAGAAGACGAGCCTGGCCACCTCCCCTGCTCCCTAGTCCCCAGGCGCGAGTGTCTCACCCCCTCCATCCCACATGGCATGTGGAAACGCTTTTTGGTGAGTGCGTTTTCATTTGACGAAAGCGTATTCCTTTCCTTCTTTTGCTAAAACACGTTTGCCCATCTGGAAAACGTATTTCTCTCTACTGCAGCCAAGAATGCGCTTTCTCTTTTACGAAAGCGTATTATCTGAAATCCGTTTCTGTCTTATCCACTCAGGGACCCGTTGATGATGAAAATATTCATAGATTGGTCCTTGATCTTCTACACCTCATAACTCCGCAACCGTAACTCCGTTTGAGGTGATTCCAAAGCCTACTTCTTCATCTCGTTGAGCTCTTCCTGTTGGTAACATTTTCACTAGGTTGTCCCAGAGTGAAAATAACCACTTTGCCCTTGCCTGTAAACAGCCCCCTCCGAGAGAGAATTGTTTCCGGCGATTCTTTCCACGACTTCACCGCACTTTTTACCATAGCTTTCTTCATCCCCAGGCAAGTCCCAACCACCATTTGCATGATAGCCATGCAGTAGCATTGGTTTTCAACTTGAATCTTGAATAACTGTATGTTTGTTTTGTTACTGCTGTCATTATTTCGGTTATGCTTATGGATCGGTGACTACCGTCATGCTATGTTTTCTTGCACTCTGTTATCATGTTCAACTTGCTAGTATTACTTTCACATTGCCATGCTTGTTAGTAGTACATGTTGGGTTGGTCATGTTCGTCGGTGCATGACTAACGTCGGTTACCGAGTACCGTTGATATGCATTGTTCCATTGTTGTTAGTTGGTTAAGTGTTTACTCAGTAATGTTGTTGATGTGTTCTTGCATGCTATTTATTGTTGACGCTAGTGGTCATGTTATGCTATGAGTAGTGTTGTACTTGTAATATTCATGCTCGGTATTATGCTATGCTCAGTTGGATATGATTCATTGTTGATATGGTCGATAGTTATGTTGCACCCCCATGCTTATGTTGATATCATGCTCATGCATTGTAATTGCATCATGTTATTTTACCATGGCTCAGCATATTTCATGCAAGTTTAGCCGGATTAAATTGGACTTGAACAACTATTGGCTGAGTCATGGTGCCACCTATCGAGCTGACCAGTGCAACCACGCTTACCTTATGGGAAGGTCCTAATTGGGTCTATTGTCATGCCTCTCGTTGGTGCCTCCAATGAGGAAAGGTTATGTGCGCGTGCTACCCTGATCAGGTAGGCGGACATTAGCCTTGTCTGCCTGTTGTTGATTTTATGGTACCTTGTCCCCGTTTGGGACCGTTTATGTTTTGCCATGACGGTGGCCGTTGGTGTCTTTGGTAGGCACGGGGCCACCCATGACTTAGCCTAAAGTGGAGTTGGTTGGAGTGGACGGGAGAGTGTCATGGCAGTAGGACGGTTTTGTCGGGACGTCATTGGTCCACCGGAATGGGAGTGCGAGGCCATGGGTTCCGTGGTGTGGGTATAGTGTACTAACCTCTGCAGAGTGTATATTAAATCTATCAATAGCCGCGCCCGCGGATAAGGGCCTAGTTCATAGTTGGTCACGCTATGGATCAACAACAACAATAATAGTAATAATAATAATGTGCTTAATAACAACCATGGTTCGATGATGAGATAAGTTGGTTATGTGATCCGTGAATGATCACCGTTTGGTTACAAGGTAACCCGTTGAGCCAATAGTGGTTCCGTTTGTGATCCGTGAATGATCACCATGGTATCGAGGATACCGAGTTGTTGGATATTTGTGATGTTGTGAAAGAATCATGGGTAAAGATCGAGCTCCTTGTGCTCATTTAATGATTACTACGGTATTGTTTATACCAAGCTTGATTTGATCCTGAGATGATCGTGTGATGTCCGAGGTTGGTAAGTGATGCATGTGATGGTTACGAGGTAACCCCGAGCAAAATAAATGGTGCATATAGTGTCATCATGTTGCATGTTAGGCCCTGTTTGGTTCAGCTGTGGATTTCTAAAAGCAGCTGTAAAAAATCTATTATGGAAAAAGAACCGCGAAAAATATGATGTGAAAAAGATGTAGGTCATTTGACAAACCAGCTGATACAGGTTTTTTAGATTTTGGCCCGCAGCGGAATCAGATTTTAGAAAGCACGTGCTTGGGTGCTTCTGCTTTTGGTTCAGATTTTGGCAGCGGATTTCTGGAATCGGATTCTGCTGGGTTCGCCCTTTGGTTCAGATTTTGCTGCATGGCAGCGAAATCCGTCGATAAAAACTCAACCAAACAGGGCCTTAGTATCGTCAGATTTATAAGTTCATGCCATGCTCATATTGTTCCAGCCGTATATGTTCATGTGGTTCATGCCATGTTATTCTGATGATCTCATGGTAATTCTTGCTTAACCTGTAATTGCCATGTTGTTGTTTGTCTTGAATGCTTCTGGTTATTGTGAGCTTGCAAGTACATTCAATGTACTGACCTAGTGTGTCATGCCAGTTTGCAGGTCATGCCGGAATTGATTGCTTGTTTGTCGTGGATCCCTTGTTTGCGAGCTAGGATAAGCATTCCAGCCAGCGTCCCTGTGGAGTGGAGTTCATCACCGTCGTTGCTGTTCCGCTGCTAGAGTTATTCCACTGCATCGTGTTGTTCTGCAGCTTGCATGGAGCAACCATGGCAAGCGTAGTGTCGCCATGCCGATGTAATCTCCCTTGTACCCACATAGATTGTAATAAAGAGCTGATTTATTCTATGCTAAGCAGTGTTGTAGTCTAAAAGACTTCTCCTTGATCTCTGGGCTAGAATACGGGTCATTTCAGTTTCTTTGAGCCGGGGAGCCACATGCTTGGTATCAGCGCCAAGTTTGGCTGTATGACACCCTAGCTCGCGCGAATGTTAGAAAGCGGTAGTATGGATTCTAGTTGGTGTGTTGCACTTGTTTACTGCATTTGTTTGTTGCATAGCATGCACATAGATTATTATTTAGTCGCTAACAGTTAATCTTGTGAGTGTAGGTGGCATCGGTTTCGATCCACTAGCTGTACCCTCCTTCTTAGCATGTCTGCTCTTTGGTGTTTGGCGTCATCTCTATCCCAGCAAAGTGATGCCCTGGTGCCAAGTGTTCCAGACACCATTCACAGGAGTTATGCTCAGATATCGTGTCGATATCCTTCCATCACCGACCCCTATTATTTCGGTGATAGACTTGTCTCTATCCCGAATTGTGCCATCCATCTCATCCCTTCGGCAACCCTTACTGCTATTTGTTATCAGAAAAGGGCAATGCCAGCAAGCCTTGCTTTTCCTCCCATATATTGCCATGTCATTCCCTTCTGTCGGGGAAACTGATCCACGAACACCTATGGGGCCGGCGGACCAGGCCCCTTTCGGTTCGGCGGGGGGCGGAGATCGCACGAAGAGCAGGTCGAGGCGAAGCACACGAGCAGTTTACCCAGCTTCGGGGCTCTCCTGAGAGATAACACCCCTACTGCTGCTTGTTTGATTATCTTGTGTTCTTGCTCCAGAGAGAGAGAGCATAGTGTTTTTCTGGGTTACGAATGGGTCCAACCGAACCCCCTCTACGTTGCGCATGGGCCTCCTTTTATACACTAAAGGGGTCACCGACAGGTGGCAACGCAGAGAAGGGTACAAATGTAAAAAGCGAGGTGGTTGGTACAATTACTTGTATAGTGCACCCAACCTAACCCTGATGGCAGGGGACAAGGGCATTAAATGCCCATCTGGGTCGCCCAAACAGTGCAGAAAAGGACCGTTAGGGGCGCCACCGTTCACCATGATGGCGATCTTGTCAGCTTCGCATGACACTACGCACCGCTGGCTGCACAGCCTCCCGCCACGCGCGCCTGGAGAGGCCCCCAGGGCGACACGTTGGTGGATGCGCTGGAGCGTGGGCACAGAGTGGCCGCCTGCCGCGGCAAGCGCCTGGCCGCTGTTGTTATCTTGTCGGGTCCGGAAGCTTGTCGCTCACCGGGCCTCGAGGTACCTTGGTTGGTCTTCCCGGCAAGCTCCTCTTACCGGGGCCTTGTTGCCTTGCCGGAGCGCGTGGCGCGTCGCGGCAAGTTCCTTGGAGTGCCTTGGTTGGCCTTCCCGGCAAGCTCCTCTTGCCGGGGCCTTGTCTCCTGAGCTTAAATACTTTGTTCTTGAATGGCTCCAAGGGAACCACGGAGGATCTTGGCGTTCTCCCGGCAAGCCTTGCCGCGGGATGCTGCAACTGCCCGTGCACAAGTTCGGGGTACTAGGGTACCCCTATTCTAGTACACCGACAGGAGCCCCCGCGCCTGGGCCAGACACGGTGCCGAGCGCTGTTGGGCCAGGCCCAAAACAGGGCACGGGCACACGCGGACTGGGCCATGCCGAATCTCGCTCCGTATCCACCACGCTCTCCCCTAACGGCACGCGTTGAATGCAGCGTCGTGGGAGAGATCGTGGGTGGTTCTTTATTCAGAAGGGCGAAACGTCCGCCCCGTCCCTCTTTATAAGCAGAGAAAACAGGGGCAGTTCGTTCCCCCTTGCTGGTTGCTACTACTCCATCTTCACGAACCTCCGCCGCTCCCCCCCTTCTTCTCGAAGCCGAGAGAGCAGCGCTCCGCCCCCCATTGCCACCAGCATCACCAACGCCATCGACCTCCCCCACCACCTCCGCCATGGCTCCGAAAGCCGACAAGGGAAAGGGCGTGAAGTCGGCCGAGGCGCAGCGGCTCGCGGTGCTGCGGAAGGAGCGGGCAATCTTCTCCCCCCAACTCGGTGTGAAGGAGCTGAGGGAGTACTTCTACCTCTTTTGGGCGACGGAGACGCGTGCGCATCCACGCACGAGGGTACTCCCGGCCGCTGCTTCGGAGCTGGCTCCAAATGGGTACCCATTCTTCGCGCTATTCTTCTATTGCGGGCTCTGCCCGCCCTTCTCGGAGTTCTTCTGCGATATCATGAACACCTACGGCTTCCGCCTCCTTGATTTCACCCCCAACGTCGTTCTGACCATGGCAGTTTTCGCACATTTGTGCGAAAACTTTGTCGGAGTCCACCCCAATGTTGCCCTTTTCCGCCACTTCTTCATACCACGGGTAGAGAGAGGAGAGCTGCTTGCCGGAGGGATCGCCTGGATCTCGAGAGTCGGCAAGAAGGAGGCGTACTTGGAGGGTGAGCTCCGCAGCAAGTGGGATGAGTGGAGAGCGGAGTGGTGCTGGATCGTCGAGGAGAATCCGCAGCCCTTCACCGCTGTGCGCCAAGCTCCAATAGTGCGCGGCAATGACTGGAGCAACGTGGCCCCGGAAGACGAGAGGCTGAAGATCGCCATTACTAGGATCCTTCGCCTCAGGCTTGCCGGGCTCACTGTAGGCGCTGTAGGCGTAGATTTCCTCCGACGCCGCATCGCCCCCCTGCAGGAGAGGGGGAGGCCCGCCTAGAAATTCAAGAACTCGGCGGACATCATGAGGCTGCGGTCGGGCCTCAACTACAACTTCACCGTCTTGGAGCTGGATGCAATGCTCCTGGAGTTGTTCAAACGCGATCCCCAGCATCCATTCATGCTGCCGAGGGGCGTCGTTCCGTTGTGCAACAATTCTTCGCTTGACCGGATCCGCGCCATGATGCCGTTGTGCGATTCACACGGAATCGTTCCAACTTGGCAAGAGCCTGCGGATGACGTCGTGCAAGCATTCTTCGACAACTTGGAAGAAGTGCCGGTCCATGCTGACGAGCAGAAGAGCCTAACCCGTGACACCACCGACGAGGAGCTGCAGCACATCGCCACTAGGGCGGAAGAGGTTGTGGCCGCAGCTGCCGCGGGCGCGTTCGGGTTCACTGTAGAGGAGGCGGAGGCGGTAGAGGCGGCAAACCTCGCCGAGCGCGCGGAGTTCATTGGCGAGGAAGAGCCTACCGGCTCTGAAGCTGAGCCAAGCGAGGCCGGCGAGGAAGAGCCCGAGCCTTCAGAAAGCTTGCCGCAGGCGGAGCCCCCGGCCCCGCCAAGAAGACGTCTTCGCAGGGCCGCGGATGTAGCGGGCAGCAGCCGGGTCAACAGCCGCCGAGCCGTGCGACACACTCTACCGCGGCAAGCAATGTTGCCGCAGGAGCGCCTCACGCAGCAGCGGCAACTGGAGCGGGATCTTCCCGGGCCACCGCCACCGCCCCCGCCAAGCGGGCAAGGGACCCTACTCCTCCGCCTTGCCGCACCGGAGGGGAGCCGGACTTTGATCTTTCCGTGCTCATCTCCGACGAGGAGGAAGAAGAGTAAGCTTCTTTGGTGCTCTTGTAGTTCTTCAATTTTGCTGTTTTTATCTTGTATCTGACTTGCTTCAATCTGGACTCCTTTCTTTTCAGGATGCTGGCCCAGAGAGCGGCGAAGAGGGCCAAGGCCGGGGTGATTGTCATCGAAGATGACCCCACCGTGTCAGCAGGGGGTGGGTCCGAGACCACCTTGACGGACCCGGCAACCACTCCTCAAAGCAGCCCCCAGCGTAAGTTCATAGTTAGCTTTCTGCTGTCGGGCGCGCATGAGTGCTTTTTCCTTTGTTGATATCTTGCTTGTTGATTTGTGTAGGAGCAGAGCATCCACATCAGGAGCGCCCGGAAGCTGGTCCTGAAGTGCCATCTGCTTCGACTACGCCGCCAAGGGAGGGGTTCCCGGTAAGGGAGCGCTCTCAGGCAAGGGAGAACTCTCCGGCAAGGGGCAGCACCGTCGATCCTGCGGCGGCCGAGACTGCAACTGCAGATCTTGGCACAGGTAATTCACTTGTCCAAAAACTTTCCCTTGGGTTCTTCTTCTTCTGATTTTCTTCTCTTGGATTTTTGATTGATTTTTCTCCCTTCTTCGTTCTTCAGACCCATCTGCTGCTGAGCCAATGTAGACAGAGGGCGCCGGCGAGGAAGGGACCGGTGCTGATGAGGCCGCCGGCGAGGAGGCCGCCAAGGCTGCCGTCGCAGAAGCCGACGAGGGGTCGGGCGATCGCACTGACGACCCTGAGGCCGCAGGAGCGCCAGGCGCTACACCGACCGCCGATTCTTTTGCCGCTGCTGCGAGGCCGGGCTCCGAGGAGCCCCAGCCCGGCGCCTACTTGAAGGCCGGCGACGATATCTTCATCAAGCTACCCTGGGCGTCGAGCTCCAGGGTGCCGGTCGAGGGGGAAACTTTTGATGGGGAGGTGCTCGCCTCTGCTGGACTGTCGTTGGTCGACGCGCCCAGCAGCAGCAGTGGCGAGCCTGAGGAGGAGCAGCTGTTGCGGAAGCTGCTGTCACTCTACCGCGCACAGCAAGCCAAGCTGGCTTCCCGGGAAGTGCTTGTCGCAAAGGCGGGAGTTGACATGGAGAAGTGCGCGGAGGAGCTCCGGGGCCAAAATCAAGAAGCTCTCCGGTCCCTGGCACAGGAGCGGGAGCGACTCGACGAGGAGCACACGGCCTTCCTTCTTGAGAAGGCCGAAGCTGAGGAGGAACAAAGGCTGGCTGCCGAGAAGCAGTCCGCGCGAGAAGGAGAATTGGTGTAGCGGAAGGCCAACCTCGACAGCTACGAGGAGGAGCTCGCCGAGCGCGAGGAAGCACTTGGCGGGGCGCTCAAGGAAGCAAAGGACGCTGCCGCGATCGCAGAGGCCGCTAAGAAAGAGCTGGAGGATAAGGTGGCGCAGCTGGAGGCCAATATCGGGAAGAGCGGCGAGGAGCTTGCCACGCTCAAGCGTGAGCGTGAGAAGGATGCTGCCGCCCACGGTGAGCTGCAAGGTCTTCTCGCTGAGAGGGGCAAGGAGCTTAGCGCCGCCAAGGATTCCAATGCGGACCTGGAGTTAAAGCTGGCCACGCTGATGCAGATGCTGGAGGCCGCCAAGGAGCGGGAGAAAACCTTGTCGGAGAAGGTCAAAGCTGACAAGGCGCTGCTGGAGAGCATCACAGTTACCCAGAACTCGTTCAGAGACACTGTGGAGCACTGGACCGAGGGTCTGGTGAATATTGCCGCAGTCATCAACGAGGAGCTGGCGCAGCTGGGGATGGAGGACTTTGGGTATCCCTCCGACGAGAATCTCCAACCTAGCGCCAAGCTCAGCCTGTTCTTCAAGGGCGTGGCGACGGCACTCCAGCGGCTCCGGGAAAGGATCCCAAAGCAGCTGGCCGACGAGTCGCGCAAAATCTTCGTCGGGGTTCTCCAGAAGGTGCTGATGAAGGTGGCCTTCCGCAATCCAGGCCTCAGCTTCACCAACGTACTCAAGTCCTTGCCGCCAGACGCCGATCGGGACGCACTCAAGGCCCTTGTCGCACCCATTGTGGACAAGGTGAGTGAGATCAAGAGGGTTGAGGGCGACCGCGTAGACTAAGCCGCCCATTTCTTCTTTTCCCTTGTCGCTGCTAATCATGTTATGAAAACAGTCTGTTAGAGCTGCGACAAGTTATCTTGTAATATAACTTTATTTCTGTTATCAATTGCTATGTTATTTCCTCTACTAGATTCCTTCCTTTGTATGTTTTTACCCTATGCTTCTAGGGAACTTGTCGGCGCAAGCACCCGAGCCACGAGCGCTGGGTGCGGAACGTCAGCAGCCTGCTGGCGGCGCTGCGTCCGACAAGAAACCTTGTCGCGACTAGATGCAACACACTTAAGTTGTTGAGCAGACTCGAAACAAAGTAAGGGCGCAACTAGCCACGAGTTGGTTCCTCCGCGCACAGGTTTTCTATACAAAGCAGGGTCGTTCGAGGAAGATAACTCAAAAATTTAAAAACTGATTGCTCAAACTTTGGCAACTTAGCTTTTCTGTCGTTTGCTTCCCGGCAAGGCAAAACTTTGCTTGAATGACGCCTGGTCTATACCACAATCTTCTCCTTCCCCCCGGCAAACTTGTGTGCGAGGGAACCTTCTTTTCCTTTGTTGAAAAGAAGAAAGAAGAGAAAATAATAATATGGAGCCCTTCGGCTCGTTATTGCTTACCGGATGTAGGTGCGGCACAAAGTGTCAGATAACACATGCAAGAAAGAAACTAATGCATGAAATGGACAAGTTGTGCGGAGCACATGGGGTTCTATCTATGCACGGGATCTGCGCCCGGCTTTGTACAAAGGATTATATGCAACAGCGGCAAGACTTGTACAAAAGGTGGTTGCCGGAACGGGGTTCCGGCAACCGCGCCCTACGGGAAAAACTTACGAACATGTGCCATGTTCCAGGAGTTGCTCACCGGAATGCCATCTTCGGTCTCAAGGCGGACAGCGCCGGGCCTTGTGACTCGTCTCACCCGATAAGGGCCTTCCCACTTCGGCGTCAACTTGTTGGAATTCTTGGCGGACCGACCGCGCCGAAGAACAAGGTCGCCTTCCTCAAAGCTTCTGGCCTTAACTTTGCGGCTATGGTAGCGGCGCAAAGCTTGCTGGTATCGAGCAGCTCGTACAACAGCCTGAAGACGATCTTCCTCAAGGAGCAGCGCGTCGTCTTGTCGCAGCTGTTCTTGCTCAAGCTCATCATAAGCGAGCACTCGAGGCGATCTGTATACGAGTTTCGTGGGGAGAACTGCCTCTGCTCCATAGACTAGAGCGAAAGGCGTCTGGCCAGTGGCTCGATTTGGCGTCGTTCTGATCGACCAAAGAACCACCGGTAGCTCCTCGATCCAGTTTCTTCCGCACTTGTGCAGCCTGTCGAAAGTTCTGGTCTTGAGCCCGCGCAGCACTTCAGCATTTGCCCTCTCTGCTTGACCGTTGCTTCTTGGATGAGCAACAGAAGCGAAGCAGACCTTGGCGCCAAGGTCTTGGACGTACTGCATGAAGGTGCGGCTCGTGAATTGCGTGCCGTTGTCGGTGATGATCCTATTAGGGATCCCGAAACGGCAAACAATTGACCTGAAGAACTTGACTGCTGACTGTGCTGTCACCTTCCTCACTGGCTGCACTTCCGGCAACTTTCTGAACTTGTCGATTGCGACGTACAAGTACTCAAAGCCCCCGACAGCTCGGGGGAAAGGGCCGAGGATATCGAGCCCCCAGACCGAAAATGGCCAGGATAAAGGGATCGTCTAGAGAGCTTGAGCTGGCTGGTGTATCTGTTTGGAGTGGAACTGGCACGCTTCACACATGGTTACTTGTGCAGTTGCATCCTGGAGGGCTGTCGGCCAAAAGAAACCTTGCCGGAAAGCTTTGCCGGCAAGTGCTCTTGCACCAATGTGGTGGCCATATATGCCTCCATGTATCTCTGCCAACAGCTTTTGTCCATCTTCCCGGCAAATACACTTCAATTTCACACCGTCGAGTCTTCTTCTGTACAGTATGCTATCAACAAACTGGTACATACTTGACTGCCGGGCTACTTTTTCCGCTTCATCTTGCTCTTCGGGAAGTTCTCCTGTCTGAAGGAAATGGACAATCTGATGTGCCCATGCTAGAGCTTGTGGCTCGACAACAAGGACTAAAGGCACATCTGCTGCTGTGGGAACATCCGCTTCTACGGCAAGGACTTGCGGCCCTGCCGGAGCTTGATGTTCCCCGGCAAGTTTGCCGGAGCAAAACTTGTCGGGAGCGTCTGCTTCAACGGAACAAACCATAAGGCTTGCCGGAGCAGACTGCCCCTCAGCATCCTTGGTGTTGATCTTGGGGACTTTCTTGGCGGCGGCTTCGGGCAGCTCTGCCGGAAAGTAGTCACCAGAAACCAACTTCCTCTTCTTGCTTTGTCCAGTTGATGGTGTTACGGATGGTTGAGTCAACTTGAGCACAAAGATCCCTGGTTCCACAGGTAACTTTAGTGCGGCGCACTTTGACAGGCCATCAGCAATGACATTCTGAGCTCTTGGGATATGCTCTATCTGTAGGCCGTCAAAGTGCTCTTCTAGCTTCCTCACTTCATCAACATATCCTTCCATCAATGGACTCTGGTAGTTCTTGTTCACTTGGCGGACGACAAGCTGTGAGTCACCCCTGACAATGAGCTTCTTGATCCCAAGGTCTACTGCGATTCTGAGACCGGCAAGCAATCCTTCATACTCTGTAGTATTGTTGGTTGCTTGCTCCTTGGGAAAGTGCATCTGGACTACGTACTTGAGGTGCTCTCCGGTGGGCGCGACAAGCAGCACGCCCGCACCGGCGCCTTGCAGCGGGAAAGCACCATCAAAGTACATCAGCCACTCTCTGCTTGCCTCTTTGACGGGGATGCTCGTCTCTGGAATTTCTTCATCTGGGGTTGGCGTCCATTCTGCTATGAACTCTGCCAATGCTCTGCTTTGGATAGTTGAAGTGCTCTCAAACTTGAGGCCAAAGCTTGACAGTTCCAGCGCCCACTCGACAATCCTGCCTGTTGCTTCTGGATTCTGCAGTATCCTTTTCAGCGGAAAGTGAGTGACGACTATGATCTCATGTGCTTGGAAGTAATGGCGCAGCTTTCTCGAGGCCATGAGGAGGCCGAAAAGCAACTTCTGCACAGCAGAGTACCTTGATCTAGCCCCCTGTAGAAGGGAACTGACAAAGTAAACTGGACGCTGCACCATTCTCTTCGGCATCTTATCATGCTCCTGCGCAGATCCATCTTTGTCGGGACCAGAGCTTATTGGCGAAGCCCCCTGCTTGTCGTTGGATGCATCTGCCGTGGTTGCTGGCCCATCATCTGCCTCCCTCTCCGCCACTAACGCGGCACTAACCACTTGATTGGTTGCCGCTATATACAGCAGCAACTTCTCTTGCGGCTTAGGTGCGACAAGTGTTGGAGTGGAGGACAGGTATCTCTTCAAGTCCTGCAGCGCAGCCTCCGCCTCCGGAGTCCATTTCATTGGACCTGCCTTTTTCAAAATTTTGAAAAATGGCAGGGCGCGCTCAGCAAATCTAGAGATAAACCTGCTGAGAGCAGCCACGCAACCGGCAAGCCTTCGTACATCCTTGACGCGCTTTGGTGCTTCGATCTGCTCAATGGCCTTGATCTTGTCGGGATTGGCTTCAATTCCCCGCAGAGACACGAAGAACCCGAGAAGCTTGCCGGAAGGGACTCCAAACACGCACTTCTCGGGGTTAAGCTTGAGGTTGATCTTGCGCAGATTTGCAAATGTCTCGTCTAAATCTTGAATCAGGGTTGCCCTGTTCTTGCTTTTGACCACTATGTCATCCATGTAGGCTTCCACATTTCTGTGCATCTACGGCTCAATAGCGTGGTGGACTACCCTTGCGAATGTTGAACCAGTATTCTTCAAACCGAAAGGCATCCGTACGAAACAGTACGTGCCACACGGGGTGATAAATGCGATTTTCTCTTCATCCTCTTCTGCCATGAAGATCTGATGGTATCCTGAGTATGCATCAAGAAATGAAAGCAAATCACATCCGACTGTGGAGTCAACAATCTGGTCAATGCGCGGCAAGGGAAATGGGTCTTTGGGACAAGCTTTATTAACATCAGTGAAGTCAATACAAAGCCTCCATTTCCCGTTAGCCTTGCACACGACAACAGGATTGGCCAACCATGTGGGATGGAGCACTCCTCTGACAAGACCTGCTGCTTCCAACTTCTTGATTTCTTGTGCAATGAATTCTTGGCGCTCCACTGCCTGTTTCCTGACTTTCTGCTTGACGGGCCGCGCATGAGGACAGACGGCAAGGTGGTGCTCAATTACTTTCCTGGGAACACCGGGGATATCAGACGGTTGCCACGCAAACACATCGACATTCGCCCGTAGGAAAGCAACGAGCGCGCTTTCCTATTTAGGGTCAAGAGTGGCACTGATGGTGAAGGTACCGTCAGTGCCGTCCTCCTTGGCGGACACCTTCTTGGTCTCAGGTGGAGCTGCCATTGCCTTCTTACACTTGCCGGTGGAGCTCGATGGTGCGTCCTCGACGGTAGTGCAGCACTCCGAAGAGGTGCGCTTGCCAGAGTGGGCATCAGAGCTCTTGCCGGACTTGGTTTTCTTATTCCCTCCGGGAGCTTCAGCGGCAAGTGTCTTGCGTTCTTCTGCGGCTGCTGCTTCCCGGTAGATCTTGTCGGCACAGATAAGAGCATCCTTCTTGTCGCCAGGGACAGAGATGACACTTATCGGGCCTCGCATTTTCAGTACGTTGTACGCATAGTGAGAGGCTGCCATGAACTTGGCGAGTGCCGGATGGCCAAGGATTCCATTGTAAGGTAATGGAAAGTCAACAACATCAAACGTGACCCTCTCAGTCCTGAAGTTCAGCTCGCTGCCAAATGTTACCGGCAACGTGATCTTTCCCTTCGGCTTGCTCCTTCCCGGGTTGATTCCTTGAAATGTACCGGTCACTTCGAGCTCGCTGTCAGGGATCTGGAGTTTCTGGAGCACCGCGGAGGAGATCAGGTTCAAGCCGGCCCCGCCGTCAACTAGCATCTTAGTGACCTTGAGGTTGCGGATTGTTGGTGAAACCAACATCGGCAAGCACCCGACCGCAGTTATGCGATCAGGGTGGTCCTCAATATCAAAGATGATAGGCGTGCTGAACCATTTTAGAGGCTTGCGTGAATCGACGGGTGGTTCTGCTGCATTAACTTCCCGCACCCACTGCTTGAGCTGGTGGTGCGAGGTGTGCAGAGAAGCACCACCGTCAACGCACATGACCTCTGTGGCTTTCTGGAACTCCTGCTCATCAGTCTCCTCATCATCCATGTCTTCATCGTCGTCGTCATCTTCATCCTTGTCGCGGCCGCGGGGAGGTCTGTCTCCTTGCCGCTGCTTGGCCTTGCCACGGCGTCCTCCTCGACCGGGACGTTTCTTGTCAGATCCCCCAGCACCTTCCTGGGCCTTCTCCTTGTCGCGCCGCTCGTATTCAGCTTTCTGTCGCTCAACAAGCTGCTCGACTTTCTTACAGTTCTGGAGATCATGGCCCTTGGTGCGGTGGATCTTGCAATACTGCTTGTTGGTGCCGTCCTGCTTGTCGGTGACCGCCACCTCCGCGGCAACCTCCTTGCCGGAGTCACCAGCTTTGGCTTCCTTGGTGCCACCACCGTTGCCGGACTGCTCAACAACTAGCACCTCTTTGCCTTTCCTCTTCCTGTTGTTCCGCCGCCGGTTTTTCCTTGCCGGGGCAGCATCTTCACTGTCAGATCCTCCCGCTCCTACATTCTCTCCGGGGAGTCTCCTCCCTTCCTCAGCACGTGCACACTTGTCGGCCAGTGCATATAACTCACTAACGTCCCTGATCTTGCACATCGCCATTTCCTCCCGCATCCTGCGGTTTCACACGTTCTGATGGAACACGCTGATCACCGCGGCAGGGTGGACATCTGGGATGTTGTGCTGCACACTGCTGAATCTCTGAATGTACTTGCGCAGGGGCTCTCCTTCCTTCTGGGCGAGCAGACGAAGATCACTCTCCTGGCCATGAGGCTTGTGTCCGCCTGTGAAGGCGCCGACAAACTAATGGCACAGATCAGCCCAAGAGGATATGGAGTTGTCCGGCAAGTGCATGAGCCAGGATCTGACGTTGGGCTTGAGCACCAGCGGGAAGTAGTTGGCAAGGATCTTGTCATCCCGTCCCCCGGCAGCCTGCACTGCAATGGTGTAGATGCTGAGGAACTCCGACGGATGCGTCTTGCCGTCGTACTTCTCTGGTACGTCTGGCTTGAAGTTCTTCGTGCTGGGCCACTGGACTTGCCGCAGCTCACGAGTGAATGCAGGGCAACCTACCACGTACGGCAGATTGCCTGGTTCCCCTGGCGCATGCATGTCAACAGAGGGCCCAGCGCGCTTATCGGATTGACGTCGCGCTTCTCTTCGGCGCTCGATGCGAGTTCGAGCGTCTTCTTGTTGTTGATCATGAAGAACTTGGCGCTGATCGCGACGAGCTTGTGGATCCGACGATGCGGTGGAGTCACTGTCGAGGTTTATCCGGCGAGTCGGCGATCTTGGCTTTCGAGGTGGTGATTGCATGGTAGTTGCACCTCCACCCGTTTCGTCGCCTCCGGCTCGCGCCCGGCAACCCTGCCGCGGCAGTGACGCGCTCGGCCGCCGTGGAGTGTCGCCGTTGGCGTAGCCGATGAGACTCTGAATGGTGGCCCTCCATTCGTCGATCTTGTCCGACGTCGGAGGGTAATCTAGGAGCAGTTGAGCTCGCGCCAAAGCTTCTGCTGGAGTGGTGGGTGGCAGTGGCGGACGGCGCGAGGAGCGGGACATGCTCGGACTTCTAACTATGTTAGAAGGAGCAGTATCCCGTCCAGGCGACCGTGCCCTGCTTGTGCCAACACACTGGCGTGCATGCTGGTCTTGAGCGCCCCGAGATCCACCAGCTTGGTCTTGGCCTATCATGCGTATGGCACTGCAAGTGCCATGACGCTGTTGGTCTTGTGCCTCCTGAGAGTGGCGCGGAACATGTACAGTCGCTGAGGTTTGTGCAGCCTTCTCCTTGGACCTGGCAGCATCATAAGCTTCCTCGTCGACGTCCATTCTTCCACCGGCGTCCATTCCACCACCCATTTGCTCCAACGGTGGCGGAAGTGACGTGGACGGAGCGGCTGCTGCCGGAGTCTTCTTCTTCGGTGGCATGTTGATGAAGGGAATGAAGATCTAGCTCGTGTGAACGCCGGATCAGGTTCACACAATCTCGACGCCCCCTACCTGGCGCGCCAAACATGTCGGGGAAACTGATCCATGAACACCTATGGGGCCGGCGGACCGGGCCCCTTTCGGTTCGGCGAGGGGCGGAGATCGCACGAAGAGCAGATCGAGGCGAAGCACACGAGCAGTTTACCCAGCTTCGGGGCTCTCCTGAGAGATAACACCCCTACTGCTGCTTGTTTGATTATCTTGTGTTCTTGCTCCAGAGAGAGAGAGAGCGTAGTGTTTTTCTGGGTTACGAATGGGTCCAACCGAACCCCCTCTACGTTGCGCATGGGCCTCCTTTTATACGCTAAAGGGGTCACCGACAGGTGGCAACGCAGAGAAGGGTACAAATGTAAAAGGCGAGGTGGTTGGTACAATTACTTGTACAGTGCACCCTATCTAACCCTGACGGCAGGGGACAAGGGCATTAAATGCCCGTCTGGGTCGCCCAAACAGTGCAGAAAAGGACCGTTAGGGGCGCCACCGTTCGCCACGATGGCGATCTTGTCAGCTTCGCATGACACTGCGCACCGCTGGCTGCACAGCCTCCCGCCACGCGCGCCTGGAGAGGCCCCCAGGGCGACACGTTGGTGGATGCGCTGGAGCGTGGGCACAGAGTGGCCGCCTGCCGCAGCAAGCGCCTTGCCGCTGTTGTTATCTTGTCGGGTCCGGAAGCTTGTCGCTCACCGGGCCTCGAGGTACCTTGGTTGGTCTTCCCGACAAGCTCCTCTTGCCGGGGCCTTGTTGCCTTGCCGGAGCGCATGGCGCGTCGCGGCAAGTTCCTTGGAGTGCCTTGGTTGGCCTTCTCGGCAAGCTCCTCTTGCCGGGGCCTTGTCTCCTGAGCTTAAATACTTTGTTCTTGAATGGCTCCAAGGGAACCACGGAGGATCTTGGCGTTCTCCCGGCAAGCCTTGCCGCGGGGTGCTGCAACTGCCCATGCACAAGTTCGGGGTACTAGGGTACCCCTATTCTAGTACACCGACACCTTCTTTGGACATGTACGATTCCCTTTCATACGCTTGATGATGATGTGGTCGTGACCTGGTGTCCCGCTACTTAATCACCAAGTCTGTCCTCGCCTCTGTACCCACCTGGTTGCGACCGTTGTTTAGCCAGCGCTTGGTGTAGACTTGGTTATGCCAACTCCTTCCACACGCAGATTCACTTTCGTGCACACCACCACAGCATATTAGACCATAATACCGGAGTTTCTGCGAGGTTTGTGTGCTTAGGTGTGCATGCATACTATTGTTGTGAGTAGCAGTAATATGTAATGTTGCTTGATTATTTATATTATTTGTATGCATGTGTGCTTTTGTTTTTGTCGTTTCTTTTGCTTATTTCTTTGGGCCTTCAGTGTTACAAATTTTCCCCTTATTAAAGTTGCTCGTCAACCAACGTTGGACCCAAAGAGTCAGCAAGGAATGCATATATTTGGAAATTCAGCTAAACAAAATGGAATTCTCAGCCAACCACAGTGAAATGAGAAATATCTGATTGAGATGATGTTAATCAATTTTGCATCAATTTGCACTCCTCACAACGGTATGGATAATAAAGTCTCCCTCAATGTGCACCCTTCATAGCAGAAATGATCAAATTAGCAAGAAAATAAATTGTGTGCAAGATTGATGATATATTCTTAGTCATAGGTATAATTCAGATGCAAATATTGATTCTTCGTTGAGGATGACTCTGAAACCCGATATACCTAGAAGAAAGCAAGAATGTTCCATGTATTCAATATTCAGAGAGGGGGATAGTCTAGCAAAACCCCGTTTCGTACAAGTGATCAACAATAGAAATATTAAGACGATATATATATATGTGGCATTCAATCCGCCTATCACAAGGATAAGCTTCTGTTGTAAGCAACCCCGTCATCCCTTGCAAGTTACCAGAGAAGCTTCCAAGGCAAGATTTATCTATCTTCTCCAGTATTATACATAGATGACTTCCTGTGCAAGGTACTTTGTGTTCTGCAGTAAGCAACCGCAAAACGCTTCCAGTATAGGGTATCGAGTTCTCCCCTAGCAAGTCTTTAAGGGGGGAAGCTTCTGAAGCATGATATCCAATCTTCCTTAGAAAGATAGTCTCGATGGTTTCCAGCATAAGCCATCCAATCCTCCTCAGTACGACACTGGTGCAAGATAGTACAGTGTAAATTGACAATAGATGGCAGTGAATCCCAAGAATCAGAGCCGTAACAGTTTGGTCAGAAGCAAGAATCAGTCAGAACACCTGTCTGCCTCGGGAATCAGATTCTCAAATATATGCGAAGGAAGCCATAAATACACCTTAGTGTGACAAAGGACTATGAAGATTGACGACAATAGTGAGCCATGTACAAGTACCTGTGAACTTGGAATATGATCCTGATGAGCCCTTGTCTACTTTTCTCTGGTGCCAGCACCACGCCTGTGTTCTGAGCTATTTTTGGCCGACCAGGGTGTATGCCGACTTTATTTTTATCTATTCAACAACTGTCACGAGTTCTAGGCTACTTTCCGGCCGTCTCGTACAACTGATGAGTTTCTTTTTCTGACAATGGCCCTTTGCTCTGAGTTGTTTTTCAGCCGTGTTAGGGAACTGGCACTTTCTTCTTATCAACACGGTCTCATGCTCTGAGCTGATTTTCAGCCGTCTAGATCCATGGTTGAGTTATTTCAGTGATGTCCCAGATCTGAGTTGTAAAGACCGTTCTGGTGGCTAATGATTTGTTTGCCGATTTCTTGCAAGGGTTCGGATGATCATTTCCCTATGGTTAAGACTTGAGAGACAATGAATCTGCCATTTAAATGATGTTACCATATCAGGAGATGAGGATAAAAATACGCCTGCCGGAATATTGCACCCGACAGTATCTATGGCCAAACGAAGAAGCAATTTGACCAAGCTCTTTCAGCTAAGGATCCAGACAAAAAAGCAGTAATGAAGGAGCAAGACTAACAATTGTTGCATGACCCACATGGTGCAGATACCCTGGAAAGTATGAGTCACTATGGATCTCCATGAATATTCATCAAAGGGGTCTACTCAATTTTGGTAAAGACCCCATATCAAGGAAAGACCCGCTCAGTTAACAGTATATGCTGAGATTTGTCGGTATTAAATATCTGGGTCTATCAAGTCAGACCAAAGGTAAATTCAACGGCTTGATTCCAGCGACTATGGTAAAGCATCACACAGCCTTCTATCCTTATGGATATACCAACAGAATGAATGATCTGTATGAGGAATAACAGTCTCGAAGCATGTGCCCTCACTTATGTGAATCAGCAAAGGATATCCTGTCATGAACAAAATCCTTTTTGTCTAAAACCCCGACAGTCAAGGATGAGGATATTATCATATAAGATCATACCCTTATGTTGATCACATCAGGCGACAATCAAATATTTGGTATGAATCTGAAACTCAAAGCAGTGGAGTCAGTCAAGATGATTCAGAAACTCCGCGAGAAATCAGTATCAGTCATATGAACAGTTATGATCCACAACACTATTTTGAGCCTGGAGGAAATGCATCTATTTGACCAACCCAATGCAAGGAGTAAGAGCTTGGGCATTCATCAGGAAAAATCTGATCACCAATTCATGGAAGTTTGTCAGTACAGCCACAACAATCGTAAATCACTCTCCGATTTGTGAGATGGGCATATATTTCAGTCATGATAACAAATCACACTCAGCTAAGTCAGCAGATATGAAAAGAATTGGAGCCAGTATAGGCATGAAAATGTAAGGTCTGTCGGGATATGGATACAGTGAAGCAAACCACCGCAGAGCCAGCCAGTCAAGTCAGATGAAGAAGTCAGTGGGAATAATCAGTTAAGGAAAAAGGATACCTGAGTTGGAAACAGTTTCCTTAAGTCAGTATATGCATACTTGTTCCCTGAGCAACCAAATCTCGAGGACAAGATTTTTTAAGGGGGTAAGATTTGTCACAGCCTGATTTTTGGCCCTTTCTTTTTCTTTTGATTTCCTGAAGTTTTTGCTTGAGTTTTCTTTTTCCTTGGCTATGTGGTCTGCAAAATGAAGAAGATGACCTCTTCTTTCTTTCCAGAGTGGCTTGTCATCCTCAAAACATTCCCAAGACCTTGTCATTTCCATCCTTGACCTAACCCAATATTCTTTTTATTGGGAACATTCCTTTTTCCATTAAAGGAATAACCCTTTAAGCCCTAGGTTGTGAAGCAACCTATATTTCCATCACTCCCAAAATACCCAAATAATTCTCATAAATTGTTTGGGTCATATCTTCCTAAAATATGGCAAAATATTTCATTTGCCATGTTTTCCATCATGCTCATTTAATTATTTTCCTACTATGTCCTGAGTGGCAGATTGTGAAGCACGTGCCATTTATCTTTGCCCAATTGACCCCAAACTTTTTGGACATCTTTTCCTGTCCATATAATTGCCCCATGCCAAAATTCAACTGAATTTTCCTAGTAAATATTCCTGAGAAAGTTTTCAAAGTTCCTGCCTGAGGGAAATGATTGTGAAGGAAGTACAAGCTAGGCATATGCAAATGAGTTGAATTTTTGCAAGATCCTTCATATGGTCCAATCATGACACTCCACCAATATGAGCTCATGTAACTCATCTAGGTGAGCCCAGCTCCAAATCTTATTTCCTGGTCAGATTTTCAGTTTGTGAAGCAACTATATTTTATATTGCTTCACTTAAGCTAAAAATTTTCCAGGGCATTCTCGTATCCATTTAAACACTCTCCACAAAAATTGGCTCAATCCATTACATAATTTGCCCTGTGCAATTTTCCAAGTCTCTGTCAAGAGCAAAGCTGTATGAAGCAAGTTCTATTTTGGTTCATCCAAATGGCCTGAAACTTTTTGAGAATCTTCATATCTTCAGATAATTGGGCCATTCCAAAATTCATCTCAATCCCAATTAATATGTGGGTGCGACTTCATGTTTTGTATTTCTGTCCAGTCTGGTGGTTTCTACAACAACCATTAGCGAAACTCCTCTTCTTGAGCTTAAACTTTGCCATCTTAATCACCTTAGCATGTGATCATCACCAGACAAATTATTTACCACGTTACCAAGCTGGTGTCACCACAGTAAGTTACAGACACCTTCCTGTTGATTTACTTTGGAGCTAAGTGCAAATCTCTTCTTTGCCCCTGGACCCAATTATTTCTTCATTTAGACTCAGGGCACGATGGTCTATCTACTGGACATGGTCGGCCATGCCAAAGCGTGATGTTTGCACAAGTGCGCGTGGTGATCTCGCTTGCGTCATGGCTAAATGTGTGCTCTGGCTTGTTCCAGCCAGTGTGCTCGTCCACTCCCTCCTCGTCTCGACCTCAAACGTTGTCCAGGAGCTCGCCCGGCTCGACTGCATCGCCCTGAGTCGCTTCTTCGTCGTGGTTTGCCTTAAATGCGCCGCTAGATCCATGCCCGTGCGATGCCCAGCCACTGTCCACCATTAGAGCACTGCTCGAGCTCGCTAGCAATGCTCTAGAGCCCACCTCCGCGCCTATATAAGGACCCCGAACCCCTCGCATCTCAATCATCCCTCCCCCGCCTCATTTGCCCTCTGGAGTCGCCTCATCTCGCCGTTGTTCGCCGTCATCCTCCATGTCTGCCTCGGCTTCGGCTTGGTTCCGACCAAGCTGAGCCTCCTATGCTCCTCCCGCCACGTCCATCGAATCCCCCTCGTCCCGCTTAGCCGCCCCACCCACTTGCCCATCGCCGGAGATAGCCACAACACGGAGACCACCACCACCACCGCCGCCGCCGCCCCTGTACTCCCCATGGAGCCGCCCCTCCCCTCCTCCCCGCGCCTCCTAGGCGGCCATGCTCCCTCTAGATGGAACCCCCTTGCCGCCCTGGTCCTGCCTGAAAGATCATGGGTGTCGCCTAGAGGGGGGTGAATAGGCATTTTAAAATAATTACGGTTTAGGCTTGAACAAATGTGGAATAAATCTAGTGGTTAATTTGTCAAGCACAAAACCTAAAACAACTAGGCTCACCTATGTGCACCAACAACTTATGCTAAGCAAGATAAACAACTAAGTGATAGCAAGATATATGACAAGAAACAATATGGCTATCACAAAGTAAAGTGCATAAGTAAAGGGCTCGCGTAAGAGATAACCGAGGCACGCGGAGACGATGATGTATCCCGAAGTTCACACCCTTGCGGATGCTAATCTCCGTTTGGAGCGGTGTGGAGGCACAATGCTCCCTAAGAAGCCACTAGGGCCACCGTAATCTCCTCACGCCCTCGCATAATGCAAGATGTCGTGATTCCACTAAGGGACCCTGGAGGGCGGTCACCGAACCCGTACAAATGGCGACCCTTGGGGGCAGTCACCAAACCCGTACACTTTGGCAACCCTTGGGGACGGTCACCGGTACCCGTCAAATTGCTCGGGGCTATCTCCACAACCTAATTGGAGACCCCGACACTTGCCCAGAGCTTTACACCACAATGATTGAGCTCCAAACACCACCAACCGTCTAGGGCGCCCAAGAACCCAAGAGGCACAAGCTCAAGGATACCAAAAACCCAAGAGTAATAAGCTTCTCAACTTGTAACTTCCACGTATCACCGTGGATAACTCAAACCGATGAACAAATGCAATGGCAAGGGCACACAGAGTGCCCAAGTCCTTCTTTCTCAAATCCCACCAAAGCAACTAAGGCTAGGGAGGAAAGTGAGAGGAAGAACAAGAAAGAGAACACCAAGAACTCCAAGATCTAGATCCAAGGGGTTCCCCTCGCATAGAAGAGAAAGTGATTGGTGGAAGTGTGGATCTAGATCTCCTTTCTCTTTTCCCTCAAAAACTATCAAGAATCCATGGAGGGATTGAGAGTTAGCAGGCTCAAATAAGGTCAACAATGGGGGGCAAAAACAAGCTCAAGAGATGGGGAACCATTGGGGAAGAATACCTCCTTAAATAGGTCCCCATAAATCTGCCTGTTATGTGCAGAATAACATAGGAGCAGTACAACCGCTATGAGCACCGGTACAACCGGTAACAGGCAATAAGCGGTACAACCGGCCCACAACCGCCCAACAACTGCACCACAACAGAAACTAGTCTGGCGGTAGAGCGGTACATGGCCGGTACAACCTTCGGACCAATTCTGGACCGGTATAGCCGCTCCAAACACCGGTTGTACCGATCAACCGGTACAACCTCTATATGGGGCGGTACAACCTCTCTGTGTAAAACAGGTAATATCAAAACAGCCATAACTTTCGCATACGAGCTCCGAATTCGATGAAATCAAGTTTGTTGGAAAGATAAGGACAAGAGCAAACACAATATTGATAGAATTATTAAGAAATAGCAATTGATAAAATACCCAAAATAAAATGGTGAGAACCCTTTCTCAATTAAGACCGGTAAAAACTCCAACACCGAAACACAAAAGAAGATGCATATGAAATCGGTTTTCGATGAACTCGAGCTTGTCAAGAAGATGACCATGAGATCCAAATCTCACAAGGAGAAGAACCAAACAAGAACCAAGAGAGGTGATGCAAGGATGCAATGGTTTGAGCTCTCAACGAACGATACGATCAAGCTACTCACTAGAGAGCCCCCCTTGATAGTACGACAATCGATATTACAACCCGGTCTCTCAACTACCACTATGAGACCAGTAAAATAGAAAACCTATCAAGGGCAAACCTTTGCCTTGCACATAGTCCACTTGAGAAAGATGATGATGATGATATTGACTTCCTCAAGTTGGACCACCTTTCTTGATTGTGTTGGCTCGATGAAGACTAGGTGATTGCTCCCCCATACTCTACTATGGGTGAGCCACTCTTCGACACATCTTCACAATTCCATTGACACCACAATGGATGGCAAGATTCAAGCTTGATTGCTCCCCCATACTCCATTATGGGTGAGCCACTCTTTGTGTTGGTCCACTTGAACTTGCACACTGCAAACTTGATGACGATCACCACTTGATGTCATCCTCCATGGGTTGTATGAGATCTTCCTCTTGACGCAAGACCATGGAAATGTACCTAACCCCACAAAGAACTCTCTCCTAGACCATGGATTAGTACACAAATCGTAATGGAAAATGCTTACCATACCATGGGATCAATTGATCCCTCTTGGTACTTCTTCTACGCTTTGTAAGTTGATCAACTTGATTCACTCTTGACTTAGTCTTGATCAACCTTGAATCTTTCCAACTCTCTTCATTTGGATGATGTCTTGAAGGTAAACATGAATGATCACACAATCTTCTTCTTTAAGACATGCTTGCAATAAGCTCAACTCTCAAATGACCAATCTTTGGTTAATTCCTTGAAAAGCACTTTGGCCATCTCATAAACTCCTTGAAACCAACACATGGACTTCAAGACTATCCTATGGACAAATCCTTCAAATATAACTCAAGGCAACCTTTAGTCCATAGAGATTGTCATCAATTACCAAAACCACACATGTAGGCATCGCATGTCCTTTCAATCTCCCCCATTTTGGTAATTGATGATAGTCACTTTCAAGAGAGTTTATATAAGGAATTATGCATCACCATGCAATGCAACAACCAATAATGCATGTGTATGAGATGCAAATGCTTAGGAACAAAACCAAAGCAAGAAGAAATAACTCTCTAAAGTTATCCACAAAACTCTCTGAAACTTCTCCCCCATTGGCACCGATTACCAAAATGGGAGTAAAGCTTAGAAGGCCAATATAAAAAGGGTCCCTCCATAAATTGTGTATTTCTCAACAAGATTGTGGAATGCAATACACATATCCAACGGTAGATACTTGGAGGAAGACAGACTATATTGAGGCCCAAAGATTGCAAAAGTAAGATATGCCACAAAGGCATAGCAAAGAGAGAAACAAGCAATCATGCAATCAAAAGATACCAATTGAAGCCAGCAATCAAAGGATATCAATTGAACCAACTAGACCAAAGATCCTATGAGCCACAAGAAAAAGGATATTACAATATGAGCAAAGGAGTGTTCTAAAGAAACTAGAGAAGCTCCCCATGATTTGTGCACACATAAGATTTTTTATATTTGGATACACAATACACAAAATAGGATCATAGCTCCCCCAAAATCAATAGAAACTCACAACAAGTGCAAGTGATCATATAGGAAACAAAGCCTAGCACTTGCAACAAACAAATGGTTGGGCAACATGTAAAAGAGGCAACTTAAGCATAGGCTCAACCAAAATGACGTGTGTGAGTCATGACAAAGCACTTGAGACGATTAATATAAGGATGAGCATAAAGCATCAACATAGTCTTGGATAAATGAGATACACGGTGCATGACATGTCCTCCCCACACACACCCAACAAGCAAATGGGTTCACAAGCTCACTAAAATGTGAATTAACAACAAGGCTTGCCACAACCCATGGTGAAGATAGAAGATGAAAGCCTCATCAAGACGGGGGATACCAATTAAGATGGCAAAAGCCTCGTAAAGACAAGCATGAGGAAAATAATCTTCACCACACAAGAGTGCAACAAGATGTAAAGATATAAGATCCGCACTCAAGACAAATCCTTTCACGGAGCCACCTAGGAAATACAAAGGAAAGAAAGATGGACGTGAACGAATAAGGAAATCCACTAAAGATGTAACTTCTCTCAAGTGTATAAGATTCTCGGTAGATGATGTCTATCTACAAAGAAGGATGTACACCCGAAATAGTTACAACATGGAGGAACAAGATATCCAAAAGGAAGTCATAAATATACCAATAAGATATTTGCTTGAAAGCATAGCACAAGGCTAGATATGGTCTTATTGTATATAAATGAATTCCTACCACACAACCATCAAAGACATCACAACTAGCAACATGAGATCATCGTTGGGATGCTTTGAGAAAGGAAACAAGTATCACAAGATATGAAATGAATATCATGCCAAGATGCAACCTACACAAGGTTGAATGCAAGAAAAGAGTGCATGGATAAATACTTGTTACCGAGATATCATTGGAAGGGTGTAGAAGAAACCAAATGAAGGTAGTAGGTAGTTCATTGGTCATCCTAGCTTGACTCCAATAAGAACATGGTGACACCACCTTCCTTGTGAGTGAGCCGAGCATCCAATGCATCTCCAATTGTTCCTAGAACAACAACACAAACAAAATGGTACCCAAACTCATTGGGACCATAGAGTTAGAAACACCAATACATAGGAAAAACTCCACATAAATATGTGCAAATTGATATGAAATAAGATTTCATGCACATCTCATCCAATTTGAGACTTGGTGGAGTTTTCGCTATATAATGGGTCAAAGAAAGAAAGCATGCCAAAGAAAATACATGAAGTATATATGCATGTTCAAGACTTTCAAGGACCGAAACCAAATGAAAATAAATACCAAGTGAAAATAAAATACCAAATGGAGAAATCATCACTTGGAAGATATCATTAAAAGATACATCAAGGAATGAGATATCCATTAAACACGCAACAAAAGAGATGTCAAACCCCCAAAAGAGAGGCTGGGTCCAAACAAACCAAGCTCTCTACAAAGTTTCATGATGGCACAAAGTACCAAAAATAAATGGCTTGACTTCCACCAACACACTTGAGAAGGATCGCAAGATGAGTGTTCTATAGAAAATACGATAGCTCCCCCAAGAGTAGTGCAATATAGAGAATTTGCATTTGAATACAAAATGCAGAAGGTGGGATCACCGCTTTCACTATATCTAGAAAACACTAGACAAGATCAAGAAATTAACAAGATCCACAAGTGATATGGAATACAATGGTAGTTGGCACAAACCTTGGCAAGAGCTAAGGCAAATAAAAGCAAAAGCCAATGTAAAGATGATCAATAAATTCTACCACACATAAGTGAGTACCAATTGTCAAAAGACAAGAAGTATTTGGAAATAATTCCCGGTGGTAGATAACAGGGATATCCAACATCATCTTCACAACAAACACAAGCAAATTGCAACTTGTAGAGCTAACATGTCACCTAGGAACAAGATAATTAATACTGTCAACTCTAAGTGACAATATCTCAAATGTACACATTTTCTAGGCTTGTAATATGCACATAGCATATTACTCCCCCATAATGTGATACCAAGAAAACTTAACAAGAGGAAATAAGAGGATACAACAAGAGATAATCAATGGAATTTTTAGAATTTGAACTTCTCATGAGAGATATACCACCTAGCGACTAGATAATCTTGTAATATCAATACCAGATGGTATTCCTCATGTACACACATTTATAGGATTGTGAGGTGCACAAAGCACATCACTCCCCAAAAATGGGATTTTCCATTAATCTCTCACACGAGCCAACTAGGATACAAACAAGGAGCATAAAGGCTCAACGCACGACACACACGTACATGATGTGCAAACCAACACACACATACTTGATTGCTCAAGATAATCAACTTGGAAGCACAACATATACAAACACATGCAAGGAACAAACCCAAACATGCAAAGGGGCAAGTAACTTTCAATGTAAACAATTTAAGCACGAGTTACCGCAAGGGGGAACATTGGATATAAGATAGAAACTTGATAATCTGAATGACTTGGCTTGACATAATATGAATAATGAAAATCCCCTTAATCCTTCATAATGTAGCCAAGTCTCCAATGCCCTACGTAGACACCTATTGATCAATTTTGAGCTAGTTGGTACCCAACCAAATTGGGTCCTAAGAGGTTAGTCACAATAGGCTTGGCTACCCAAATGGTTCTGTGCTTGACACCACTTTGAGTACCAACAAACTTGGAAAACACATTGCCAACCTTATCCTTACCAAGAGAATAGATATCATCAATAATAATTGGGTTGGGTGAGTTACCACTAGTGCATGAAGAAGCGAGGTGACCTTTCTCACGACATAAGTAGCAACGTCTACTCTTCACTTTCTTCTCACTTGATTTCTCAACTTGAGAAGCATTAGCATGAGTATTCTTGGGAAGACGCCTTTCTTCAACTTGTGGTTGAGCATGAGATTGAACTTGTGGCCGCTTCCCTTGTTGCTTGTCACTAATGGCCTTCTTCTTCAATGGGCAAGATCTAACATGATGCCCTTCAATTTTGCACTTGAAGCAAACAATCTTGGCAGAATTCTTGACCTGTTCTTGGCCCTTCTTCTTGTTCATCTTGGACTTCTTCTTCTTATTGGAGTTGAACCCAAGTCCACCTTTGTCATTGGGGGATTTTTGCACAATCAAGATATTGTTGAGTGTGGATTTCCCTTCATGACACTTTTCCAAGTCTTTCTTCAAAAAAGTGACTTGGGACTTGAGCTCTTTGATTTCCTCTACATGGTTAGTATCAACACAAGCACTAGAGGAAGTATGAGCTTGAACGTTAGAGCAACAAGGCAAGCAAAGAAATTCATCACAAGATGTACCAATGTTATGCATGGATGAATCCCTAGGACTAGCACAAGGCAATATAGCATTTTGACTAAAAGTAGTGCCATTATTCACATGAGGCTCACTAGATGTTACCTTAGCAATCATGGCCTCATGTGCTATCTTTAGCACATTATGGGATACTAGAAGATCATCATGAGAGCTTGAGAGCTTTTCATGGCTTTCTTCCAATTTCCCATAATTTCTAGATAGCAACTCAAGCTGAGCCCGTAGCTCAACATTCTCCTTCAAAATGGATGCTTCACAAGTAATAGAGTTAGTAGCACAAGCATCATCATTAACAACAAGAGGAGAGGACAACTGGGCAAGCTCTTTTAAATAAGAAGCTTCAAGTTGAGCATGAGACTCGATGAGTTTGATGAGCTCACCCTTGATGACCCTTGAGCCATTTTCGAGGTGCTCAAAATCCTCAAGGAGTTTAGCATGAGCAACTTCAAGCTTAGCATTTTTAGTTTTGAAATCATTGGCCACCTCAAGTGCTCTATCATGAGATTCCTTTATTCTAGATAATTCTAGAGCAAAGGTCTCCTCAAGATATTCCTTGGTGGTTTGTTCAAGTTCAAGAGCTTCAAAGAGGCCCGTGATCTCATTAGCGTAATCACGCTCATGACCTTCCATTTTATCAATGGTGACCTCATGCTTCTCGAGATGAGATTCCAACTCCTCAATGTATTTCTTGCCCTCAATGGCAATAGACATGATTTCCATGAAGTTGGAATGAGCAATTTTATTCTTATGAAGAGCTTTAAAAATCATTTCTCCCTTAAGGAAGCAACATTATAATTCTCTTCATCATATTCCTCATCATCATCATTCTTATCATCATCAATATCATCACAAGATATATTGGGATTCAAAGTGGGAGATAACTTTGAAGCCTTATCCATAAGGCAAAATGCAATAGATGATGATGTAGGATCCCTTGAAGCACCATTCAAGACCACATCTTGTTCCATGGGGTGTTGTGTTTCCTCTACATTGTTAGCTCAACAATTCAAGGAAATAGATGCATTTTTATCATGGCAACAAGACATAGCAAGTATATCATCATGAGATTTAGTCAAGCAATTTCTACATGATATGCAAGGACTGTCAACACAAGCATGTGAGACATTTGGAGTGCTCGAAGTGCTAAAGTCCAAAGATGGAGCATTGCAACAAGATAGTGATGAAGAGTCGTCAATGATAAGCACACTATCATCATTGCAATGACCAACACTACTCACCATAGCATTACCTTGTGGCAATCCACATGTAGGCGAGGTAGAAGAAGTTGAGAAGGCAACACGGCCGGAGCTGGAGGGAGAACAATCATTCCCACAAATATTGGACACACCATATTTATCTTGAAGCTTTGTCCACAACTCATGAGCATCCCGGAATGGCATGAGTTGAAATATAACCACATTGCTCAAAGCATCGAAAAGCACATTAGAAGCTTGAGCATTGAGATAAGAGTTTTTCTCATCCTCTAAATATAACCTTTGGGGGTCCTTTGGAGGAGAAAAACCCATATCTACAATTCACTCTAAATTTGGGTCCATGACCCTAAAGAGATTAAGCATGCGAATTACTCAAACATCAAAATTTGTGCCATCGAAACCAAGAGTGTCAGAGAATCCTAATCCCCTGGTCGACATCTTTACTCTCTAGGCTGTAAAGCCTAATAAAGAGAGACGAGGCTCTGATACCAATTGAAATATCGTGGATGTCGCCTAGAGGGGGGTTAATAGGCGTTTTAAAATAATTACGGTTTAAGCTTGAACAAATGCGAATAAACCTAGTGTTTAATTTGTCAAGCATAAAACCTAAAATGGCTAGGCTCACCTATGTGCACCAACAACTTATGCTAAGCAAGATAAACAACTAAGTGATAGCAAGACATATGACAAGAAACTGTATGGCTATCACAAAGTAAAGTGCATAAGTAAAGGGCTCGGGTAAGAGATAACTGAGGCACGCGGAGATGATGATGTATCCCGATGTTCACACCCTTGCGGATGCTAATCTCCATTTGGAGCGGTGTGGAGGCACAATGCTCCCTAAGAAGCCACTAGGGCCACAGTAATCTCCTCACGCCCTCGCACAATGCAAGATGTCGTGATTCCACTAAGGGACCCTTGAGGGCGGTCACCAAACCCGTACAAATGGAGACCCTTGGGGGTGGTCACCGAACCCGTACACTTCGACAACCCTTGGGGACGGTCACCGGTACCCGTCAAATTGCTCGGGCTATCTTCATAACCTAATTGGAGACCCCTGACGCTTGCCCGGAGCTTTACACCACAATGATTGAGCTCCAAACACCACCAACCATCTAGGGCGCCCAAGCACCCAAGAGGAACAAGCTGAAGGATACAAAGCACCCAAGAGTAATAATCTTCATAACTTGTATCTTCCACGTATCACCGTAGAGAACTCAAACCGATGCACAAATGCAATGGCAAGGGCACAGATAGTGCCCAAGTCCTTCTCTCTCAAATCCGACCAAAGCAACTAATGCTAGGGAGGAAAGTGAGAGCAAGAACAAGAAGGAGAACACCAAGATCTAGATCCAAGGGGTTCCCCTCACATAGAGGAGAAAGTGATTGGTGGAAGTGTGGATCTAGATCTCCTCTCTCTTTTCCCTCAAAAACTAGCAAGAATCCATGGAGGGATTGAGAGTTAGCAAGCTCAAAGAAGGTAAACAATGGGGGCAAAAACGAGCTCAAGAGATGGGGAACCATTGGGGAAGAAGACCCCCTTAAATAGGTCCCCACGAATCTGCCTGTTATGTGCAGAATAACATAGGAGCGGTACAACCGATATGAGCACCGGTACAACCGGTAACAGGCAATAAGCGGTACAACGGCCCACAACCGCCCAACAACTGCACCACAACAGAAACTAGTCCGGTGGTAGAGCGATACATGGCCGGTACAACCTTCGGACCAATTCTAGAGCGGTACAACCGCTCCAAACACTGGTTGACCGGTCAACCGGTACAACCTCTCTATTGGGCGGTACAACCTCTCTGTGTAAAACAGGTAATATCAAAACAGCCACAACTTTCGCATATGAGCTCCGAATTCGATGAAATCAAGTTTGTTGGAAAGCTATGGACAAGAGCAAACACAATCATGATAGAAATATAAAGAAATAGCAATTGAGAAAATACCTAAAATAAAATGGTGAGAACTGTTTCTCAGTTAAGACCGGTAAAAACTCCAACACCAAAAACACAAAAGAAGATGCATATGAAATCGGTTTTCGATGAACTCGAGCTTGTCAAGAAGATGACCATGAGATCCAAATCTCACAAGGAAAATAACCAAACAAGAACCAAGAGATATGATGCAAGGATGCAATGGTTTGAGCTCTCGATGAACGATACAATCAAGCTACTCACTAGAGAGCCCCCCTTGGTAGTACGACAATCGATCCTACGACCCGGTCTCTCAACTACCACTATGAGACCGGTAAAACAGAAAACCTATCAAGGGCAAACCTTTGCCTTGCACATAGTCCGCTTGAGCTAGATGATGACGATCTTGACTTCCTCAAGTTGGACCACCTTTCTTGATTGTGTTGGCTCGATGAAGACTAGTTGATTGCTCCCCCATACTCCACTATGGGTGAGCCACTCTTTGGCACATCTTCACAATTCCATTGACACCACAATGGACGGCAAGCTTCAAGCTTGATTGCTCCCCCATACTCCATTATGGGTGAGCCACTCTTCGTGTTGCTCCACTTGAACTTGCACACTGCAAACTTGATGATGATCACCACTTGATGTCATCCTCCATGGGTTGTATGAGATCTTCCTCTTGATGCAAGACCATGGAAACATACCTAACCCCTCCAAGAACTCTCGCATAGACCATGGGTTAGTACATAAAGCGTAATGGACAATGCTACCATACCATGGGATCACTTGATCCCTCTCGGTACTTCTTCTACGCTTTGTGAGTTGATCAACTTGATTCACTCTTGACTTAGTCTTGATCAACCTTGAATCTTTCTGACTCTCTTCATTTGGATGATGTCTTGAAGGTAAACATGATTGATCACACAATCTTCTTCTTCAAGACATGCTTGCAATAAGCTCAACTCTCACATGACCAATCTTTGGTTAATTCCTTGAAAAGCACTTTGGCCATCTCATAAATTCCTTGAAACCAACACATGGACTTCAAGACAATCCTATGGACAAATCCTTCAAATATAACTCAAGGAAACCATTAGTCCATAGAGATTGTCATCAATTACAAAAACCGCACATGTGGGCACCGGATGTCCTTTCACCGTCGGTGGTCTCCGCTCGGCCAGAGACGGCCGGAGCCGGCCGGCCCCTTGGCCACTTCCTTCCCGTGCCCCTACTCTGTTACACTAGAGGAACAGAGGCACGGGAGGAAGAAGGCGAGTGCATGTCCCCCTCCCCCTGCTCCCTGGGTCCCACGCGCCAGTGTCTCACCCCCTTCATCCCACGTGGCAAGTGGAAACGCTTTCTAGTGAGTGTGTTTTCATTTGAGGAAAGCGTATTCCTTTCCTTCTTTTGCTAAAATGCCTTTTCTCTTCTGGAAAACGTATTTCTCTCTACTGCAGCCAAGAAAGCGCTTTCTCTTTTTTGAAAGCATATTATCTGAAATCCGTTTCTGTCTTATCCGCTCAGGGACCCGTTGGTGATGAAAATATTCACAGATTGGTCCTTGATCTTCTACACCTCATAACTCCGCAACCTTAACTCCGTTTGAGGTGATTCCAAAGCCTACTTCTTCGTATCGTCGAGCTCTTTCTCTTGGTAACATTTTCACTAGGTGGTACCACAGTGAAAATAACCACTTTGCCCTTGCCCGTAAACAGCCCCCTCCGAGAGAGAACTGTTTTCGGCGATTCCTTCCGCGGCTTCACCGCACTTTTTCATGGAGCTTTCTTCATCCCCAGGAAAGCTACAACCACCATTTGCATGATAGCCATGCAATAACATTGGTTTTCAACTTGAATCTTGAATAACTGTATGTTTGTTTTCTTACTGCTGTCGTTATTTCGGTTATGCTTATGGATCGGTGACTAAAGTCATGCTATGTTTTCTTGCACTCTGTTATCATGTTCTACTTGCTAGTATTACTTTCACATTGTCATGCTTTTTAGTAGTACATGTTGGGTTGGTCATATTTGTCGGTGCATGACTAACGTCAGTTACCGAGTACCATTGATATGCATTGTTCCTTTGCTGTTAGTTGGTTAAGTGTTTACTCAGTAATGTTATTGATGTGTTCTTGCATGGTATTTATAGTTGATGCTAGTGGTCATGTTATGCTATGAGTAGTGTTGTACTTGTAATATTCATGCTCGGTATTATGCTATGCTCAGTTGGATATGATTCATTGTTGATATGGTTGATAGTTATGTTGCACCCCCATGCTTAAGTTGATATCATGCTCATGCATTGTAATTGCATCATCTTATTTTATCATGGCTCAGCATATTGCATTCAAGTTTAACCGGGTTAAATTGAACTTGAACAACTGTTGGCTGAGTCATGGTGCCACCATATCGAGCTGACTAGTGCAACCACCCTTACCTTATGGGAAGGTCCTAACTGGCTCTATTGTCATGCCTCTCGTCGGTGCCTCCAACGAGGGAAGGTTATGGGCTCGCGCTACCCTGATCAGGTAAGCGGACATAAGCCTTGTGTGCCCATTGTTGTTGTTATGGTACCTTGTCCCCGTTTGGGACCATTTATGTTTTGCCACGACGGTGGCCATTGTTGTCTTTGGTAGGCATGGGGCCACCCATGACTTAGCCCAAAGGGGAGTTGGTCGGAGTGGCCAGCAGAGTGTCATGCCAGTAGGACAGTTTTGTCGGAACACCATTGGTCCACCTGAATGGGAGTGCGAGGCCATGGGTTCCGTGGTGTGGGTATAGTGTACTAACCTCTGCAGAGTGTATATTAAATCTATCGATAGCCGCGCCCATGGATAAGGGCCCAGTTCATAGTTGGTCACACTATGGGTCAATAGTAATAATAATAATAATAATAATAGTAATGTGCTTAATAACAACCATGGTTCGATGATGAGATAAGTTGGTTATGTGATCCGTGAATGATCACCGTTTGGTTACGAGGTAACCTGTTGAGCCAAGAGTGGTTCCGTTTGTGATACATGAATGATCACCGTGGTATTGAGGATACCGAGTTGTTGGATATTTGTGATGTTGTGCGAGAATCGTGGGTAAAGATCAAGCTCCTTGTGGTCATTTAATGATTACTATGGTATTTTTTATACCAAGCTTGATTTGATCCTGAGATGATCGTGTGATGTCCGAGGTTGGTAAGTGATGCATGTGATGGTTACGAGGTAACCCGAGCAGAATAAATGGTGCATCTAGTGTCATCGTGTTGCATATTAGTATCGTCAGATTTATATGTTCATGTCATGCTCATATTGTTCCAGCCGTATCATGTTCATATGGTTCATGCCATGTTATTCTGATGATCTCATGATAATTCATGTTTAACCTGTAATTGCCATGTTGTTGTTTGTCTTGAATGCTTCTGGTTATTGTGAGCTTGCAAGTACATTCAATGTACTAACCTAACGTGTCATGTCGGAATTGATTGCTTGTTTGTCATGGATCCCTTGTTTGCGAGCTAGGATAAGCGTTCCAGCCAGAGTCCCTGCGGAGTGGAGTTCATCACCGTCGTTGATGTTCTGCTGCTAGAGTTATTTCGCTGCATCGTGTTGTTCTGCTTCTTGCATGGAGCAACCGTGGCAGGCATAGTGTCGCCGTGCCGATGTAATCTCCCTTGTACCCATATAGCTTATAATAAAGAGTTGATTTGTTCTATGCTAAGCAGTGTCGTATTCTAGAAGACTTATCCTTGATCTCTGGGCTGGAATATGGGGCGTTCCGGTTTCTCTGAGCTGGGGTGCCATAAGCAGCAGGGGCTGTGGGTGTTACAACGGTATTGATGTCCTCGTCAGCTACTAGCTATGGACCCGTAGGTCTAAGGTAAACTACTCACACTTCATCGGAAGGGCAATAGAGTTGATGTAAAAGCCCTCCGTGATTGAATCCCCCTCCGACAGGGTGTCAGAAAAGGTCCCTAGATGGGATCTCACGGGTATAGAAGGTTGCGACGGTGGAGAAGTGTTTTCGTGGATGCCTCTGGTGGTTTAGGGATAGTAGGGTTTATAGGCGAAAG